>NW_026652286.1:75486471-75487438 GCF_009828535.3 Hylobates moloch | reverse complement strand
GCAGAAACTCTACAAGCCAGAAGAGAGTGGGGGCCGATATTCAACATTCTTAAAGAAAAGAATTTGCAACCCAGAATTTCATATTCAGCCAAATTAAGCTTCATAAGTGAAGGAGAAATAAAATACTCTACACACAAGCAAACGCTGAGTGATTTTGTCACCACCAGGCCTGCCCTAAAAGAGCTCCTGAAGGAAGCACTAAGCATGGAAAGGAACAACCGGTACCAGCCACTGCAAAAACATGCCAAATTGTAAAGACTATCGAGGCTAGGAATAAACTGCATCAACTAACGAGCAAAATAACCAGCTAACATCATAATGACAGGATCAAATTCACACATAACAATATTAACTTTAAATGTAAATGGCCTAAATGCTCCAATGAGAAGACACAGATTGGCAAATTGGATAAGGAGTCAAGACCCATCAGTGTGCTGTATTCAGGAAACCCATCTCATGTGCAGAGACACACATAGACTCAAAATAAAGGGATGAAGGAAGATCTACCAAGCAAATGGAAAACAAAAAAAGGCAGGAGTTGCAATCCTAGTCTCTGATAAAATACACTTTAAACCAACAAAGATCAAAAGAGACAAAGAAGGCCATTACATAATGGTAAAGGGATCAATTCAACAAGAAGAGCTAACTATCCTAAATATATATGCACCCAACACAGGAGCACCCAGATTCATAAGGCAAGTCCTGAGTGACCTACAAAGAGACTTAGACTCCCACACAATAATAATGGGAGATTTTAACACCCCACTGTCAACATTAGACAGATCAACGAGACAGAAAGTTAACAAGGACACCAAGGAATTGAACTCAGCTCTGCACAAAGTGGACCTAATGGACATCTACAGAACTCTCCACCCCAAATCAACAGAATATACATTTTTTTCAGCACCACACCACACCTATTCCAAAATTGACCACATAGTTGGAAATAAAGCTCTCCTCAGCAAAT
>NW_026652286.1:75478046-75486371 GCF_009828535.3 Hylobates moloch | reverse complement strand
TATATTTATTATAAGTATTTTTGTGGTTTGGATGAATGTATGATATGTAATGGCATAATTTTTCGTTGTTTTGTAGAAAAAGCAAGATTGGCTAACAGAATAGAAATTCATTCTAAAGTTAATAGAGCATAGTGAAAGACAAAATCTGGGTATATGTAGCAATTTTTCAAGGTTAGATTATAAATTTTGAAAATTACACTTTACAAAGCATTCAGGGAGGCTAAGGGTAATTTCAAAGGCTGCCTTTACATAGTTTAAAAACCAGCCTGGTGGGGCTGTCCAAGATGGCTAACTAGAAGCAGCTAGTGTGCACTGCTCTTATGGACTGGAATGGAAAGGAAAATAAATACAGTTTTTCCAACTAAAACATCCAGGTACAAACATTGGGACTAATCAAGAAAACAACTTGACCCATGAAGAATGGAGAAAAGGCAAGGCAGGACAATAACCCATGCAGGAGTGACACAGAGCCAAAGGAATCTCCCCTGCTCAGGGAAGTGGTGAATGAATGTGTGACCCTGGGAACTCATGCTTCTCCAGTGAATCTTTGCAACCCTTGGGTCAGGAAACCCCCTCATGAACTCACTCCACCAGGGCCTTCAGTCTGACACACAGAGCTACATGTAGTCTCAGCAGAGTAGCCATTCAGGCATACGCAGAGACCTAGGAACCTTAGATACCTGGGGTTTCAGGGCTTCCCTGCAAAAGCAACTACAAATCTGGAAAAGCAGAAGGTTAGATTCCTGCACAAATTCCTGGAAAAAGGGCTGAATCCAGGGGGCTGAGCAGCAACAGCAGGTAGGCCCTGCTTCCACGGCACTTCTTAGGATAAAACCCACTGGCTTGAAACTCCAGCCAGCCACTCATAGCAGCCTTACACCTCCCTGAGACAGAGCTTCCAGATGGAGAGGTGGGCTGCCATCTTTGAAGTTTAGCCAACTTAGCTTTTTTAACCTTTGGGCTTGGGAGAGTCTGAGGTGACCAGGGGCTGAGGCGGACCCCCAGCAGAGCATAACTGCTCTGTGAAAATATGGCAAGACTGCTCTTTTAAGTGGGTCCCCAATATTGTTCCTCCTCACTGGGTGGGACCTCCCAACCAGGATCCCAGGCAACCTCCTATAGGGGCATTTGGCCCGGCAACATGTCCATACCTCCCTGGGGTGGAGTTCCATGTTTGCTGTTTTGCAGGCTTCAGTGTTGGGAAGTGGAAGACCACCATCTTTGCTGTTTTGCAGGCTTCACTGTTGATACTTCCAGATACTGGAAAATCCACAGTGACTAGAAAATGGAGTGGACCACCAGCATACCACAGCAGCCCTACAGAAAAGTTGCCACACTGTTCCGTGGGTGCCCATTCTCATGTCTCCTAACTGGGCAGATCCTCTAGGACTAGGCCTCAAGCCACCACTTTCTAGGGCTATTGAGCTAATATCAGCTCTGGACAGAGCAGCCAGAGGCAACTGAAAGCATCTCTGTCACTGCCTCTGTAGTGGAACTGCCCTTGTTATCTTTGGATTAATGAAGCAGCAAAGACTCAAAGTGCCTTATCCATTACCCTTAACAAGCTGCAGTTGACCCAAGGAGAGGAGGCCAGTCACTCTCCCATGGGTCCCACTCACTGTCCCCCCAAACCACAACTCATCACCAGACAGGGAATCCCTGGCTTGGGCCCACAGCACAGGCTTTCCATTTTGGACTGATTAGACTGAGTGATTATGGACATTTATCTCTCTTAGGTGGAAACTCCAGGAGACAAGCAAAAGACCTTTGGCCACAATGACTACTAAGGTCCCTTTCTCCTCCAAGTTGGGCAGTGAGCAGCCAAGAAGCACCAAACCATGATCTACAGGCAGCACTCAAGGAGGAGAGGAACCCACACTTTGAGAGCATTGAGAGACAACATGGCTGAAACTGTGAGAAAATATAGGGGAGCCATACAACTGAGCAAGAGTTTACCAACTCACCAGTACACCTAAGTGCCACCTACTAGATCATACCCTAAAGCTTCCACACCAAAAATACTTCCCTAAAATACTTTCCTGTGAAATTCAAGACAAGAAGTCAGCTTCAAATAAAGACACTGAACAAAGCCTCGGCACTGTGAAAATATCCAGAAAAGAAGTCTATTGACTGTGCTCAATCTACACTGCAGTTAAATTAACACTCACATGTAGAGATGAGAAACAGCCAATGCAAAAGCTCCAGTAACTCAAATGGCTAGAATGTTGTATGTCCTCCAAACTACTGCTCTAGTTCTCCAAAAAGAGTTCTCAACCAGGCTGAGCTGGCTGAAATGACAGAAAAATAATTCAGAATATGAATAGGAATGAACATCACTGAGATTCAGGAGAATGGCAAAACCCAATTCAAGAAAACTAAGAATCACAATAAAATAATACAGAAGGTAAAAGATGAAATAGCCAATATAAAAAGGAACCTAATGGATTTGACAGAGCTAAAAAACATAATACAAAAATTTCACAATACATTCACAAGTATTAACAGCAGAATAGACCAAGCTAAGAAAGGTATCTAAGAACATGAAGACTGCATCTCTGAAGTAAGAGTCAGACAAAATTTAAAAAAAAAAAGAATGAAGAGGAATGAACAAAACCTTCAAGAAGTACGTGATTATGTAAAGAGGCCAACTTTACAAATCATTTGCATCTGTGAAAGAGAAGGGGAGAAAGTAAACAAATTGGAAAACATATTTCAGGATGTCATCTATGAAAATTTCCCAGACCTTACTAGAGAGGCCAAGAGTAAAACTCAGGAAATACAGAGAGCCCCTGCAAGATTCTACACAAGAAGAATATCCCCAACACACAAAATCATCATATTTTTCAGGGTCAAAATAAAAGAAAGAATGTTAAAGGAAGCTAGAAATAAAGAGTAGGTAACCTACAAAGGGAAAGCTATCAGGGTAACAGCATGCCTTTGATCTGAAATTCTATAAGCAAGAAGAGAATGAGGGCCTACATTAAACATTAAAAAAATAAAAATCTTCAACCAATAATTTCATATCAAGCCAAACTAAGCAAAGGACAAATAAGATCCTTTTCAGATAAGCAAATGTCAAGGGAGTTTATTACCACCAGACCTGTCTTACAAGAGGTTTTTAAAGGAGCACTAAATATAAAAAGGAAAGACTGCTACCAGCTGACGCTAAAACACACACAAATACACATACCAGTGACACTATAAGCAACCACACAAGCCAGCACAATAATCAGATAGCAACACAATGACAGAATCAAATCCATACATATCAATACTAACCTTGAATATAATTGAGTAAAATGTCCAACTTAACAGGCACAGAGTGACACGCTGAATTAAAAGAGCAAGATCCAATAGTATTCTGTTTTCAAGAGACCTATGTCACAGGAAATGACACTTACGGGCTACAAATAAAGGGATGGAGGAAAATCTACCAAGCAAATGGAAATCAGAAAAAAGCAGAGGCTGCAATCCTAATTTCAGACAAAACCAACTTTAAACCAACAAAGATAAAATAAGATGAAGAAGAGTATTACATAGTGGTAAAGGGCTCAATTCAACAAAGACCTAACTGTCCTAAATATATATGCACCCAACACAGGAGCACCCAGATTATAAAGAAAGTTCTTAGAGACTTAAGGAGAGACATAGACTCCCACACAATAATAGTGGGAGACTTCAATACTCCACTGACAGTATTAGACAGATTATTGAGGCTGAACATTCACAAAGATATTTAAGACCTAAAGTCAACATTAGACCAAATGAATCTGATAGACTTCTACAGAAATCTTTGCCCCTAACAAAAGAATATACATCTTTTTACTCATTGTCACATTGCACATACTCTAAAGTCAACCACATAATTGCACATAAAACAATCCTCAGCAAATACAATAGGGCTGAAATCATACCAAACACACTCTTAGACAATGATGCAATAAGAATGGAAGTCAAGACTAAGAAACTCATTGAAAAGAATACAATTACATGGAAATTAAACAACATGCTCCTGAATGAGTTTTGGATAGTAAAATTAAGGCAGAAATCAAGAAGTTCTTTGAAACTAATGAGAACCAAAATACAACATACCAGAATCTGTAGCAGAAAACTTTAAAGCAGTTTTAACAGTGAAATTTGTAGCACTAAATGTCTACATCAAAAAAATAGAAATACTTCAAATTAACAACCTAAAATTACAACTGAAAACATTAGAGAATCAAAAACAAATCAACCCAAAACCTAGCAGAAGACAAAAAATAACCAAAATCCAAGCTGAATTGAAGGAAATTGAGCATAAAAAACCATCAAAAGATCAATGAATCCATTAAAAAAAATTGAATAAAATAAATGGGTTGCTAGCTAGACTGAAAAAGAAGAAAAAAGAGAAAATCCAAAAAAATATATCTAGAAATGACAAAGGGAATGATACCACTGACCCCACAGAAATAAAAATAACCATCAGAAACTACTATGAAAAGCCATATGAAGATTGAAACTTGAAATCTTGTTTATATCACATAAAAAATTAACTGAAGATGGATTAAAGATGTAAATTATGTAAAACCCAAAAATATAAAAAGCCTGAAAGACAACCTGTACCATTCAGAACATAGGCACAGGCAAAGATTTCATGACAAAGATACAAATAACAATTGCAAAAAAAGCAAAAATTGGCAAATAATATCTAATTAAACTAAAGAGCTTCTTCACAGCAAAATAAACTATCATCAGAGTGAAGAAAACCTACAGAATAGGAGACAATGTTTGCAATCCATGCATCTGACAAAGGCCTAATACCCAGCATCTATAAGTAACTTAAACAAATTTACAAGAAAAAAAACAAACAACATCATAAAAAGTGGGCAAAAAACATGAACAGGCATGTGAACGTTATTAGATTCTTCTAACCAACCCTTGTGTCACTAAGCTAAAAGGAATCAGCTCCTGAATACACGTCACCCATTTAAAGAAAGGTGTTTCACCAATTTGGACTTTATCTCAAATGGGTGATCTAAAATTGAAATTCTCCAGAACCAACAAGGGTGAGAAAAAGACAATATCTTAGGTAGTCAGCTCTCTCAAAACACTAGATCAGGCCTGTATTTAAATGAACACTTAATATTAATAATTGTTAACAGATAGAGAAGGTCTTCCTTTTCAGGTTCCTACTGACTTTTTTTTTTCTTTTCATGTTGAGTTCTTATGTTTTGTTATTATTATCACCAGCTGTTGCCCATGAAGCAAACCTCTTTGCAATGGGCTCAAGACTATGCTCATAAATTACAGAAAAACACTTGTTGGTTATGGGGCCTCAGGCCACTTTCCAGTGGTTCTGGCCTATGATGGTGGGTATATTCTTTCTAAGGACAGGATTAAAGAGAATATCAGAAATAGATACCTTTTTCTCAAGAACAATTATTGGTGTTTAACAATAGGCTAAGCATGATGTGCATCATTAGTCTATTAATAACACTTTTCAAAGTGATTGCAACTTTAAATTATCCTGAGCCTTAAAAGGAATATGGCTGTACAGCCTGAGTCATTTGGCATGCAGCTGTAACTTCTACCTGTTTTTCTCCTGTAAATAATTATGAAGAGCAAGTCACACCCAAGATAAGACCCCCTTAGACCTTTACCTCTCCTCAAGGAGTAATAAAGTAATCTTCCTTGGAATGTAGCAATCTGTAACCAAATTGTTGTAATGTATGTATTGGTGTTGTATGAAAAATGTTCTAATACTGCTAAAACTTCTCTCTCTCTGCCTATACAAGTGAATGCTTAGCTTCTCTTCTTTGTAATGTTGACCCTATTTGATAAGGTTTTTTTAATGGGTCGCCATCCTGAAGCTTTGCACTCATATAAACTCTATAGTTAGTATATTTTTCTGAACCTTATTATTTAAGATTGACAATGGTATGAAATATGGGTATTCTACATGTGGCTATCCAGTTTTCCTAGCACCACTTACTGAAGAGACTATCCTTTCTTTATTGAGTGTTCTGGGCACTGTTGTTGAAGATCAGTTGACTGTAGATGTGTGGATTTGTTTCTTGGTTCTCTATATTATTCCTTTGGCCTATACATTTTTGGTTTATGCAGGTACTCTGCTGTCTGATTATTGCAGCTTTGAATATTTTGAAATCGGGTAGTGTGGTACTTCCAGTTTTATTCTTTTTGCTCAAGACTGCTTTTTTTTATTTAGGGCCTTATGTGTTACCATATAAATTTTAGATTTTTTTTGTATTTCTGTAAAAACTGCCATTGATATTTTGATAGAGATTTCATTGAATCTGTAGATGATTTTGGATAACATAAACATGCTAATGATATTAATTTTTCCAATCTGTGAACACAGGATATATTTCTATATATCTGTGTCTTTAACTTCTTTCATCAATGTTTTATGGTTTTTAATGTATAAGTCTTTTATCTCCTGGTTAAGTTTATTCCTAAGTACTTCACTCTTTTTGTTGCTATTGTAAATATGGCTGCTTTCTGAATGCCCTTTGTGGATAGTTTGTTGGTTGTGTATAGTTTGTGTTTGTATAGACAATTGATTTATGCATGTTGATTTTGTATGCTGCAACTTTTCTGAATTTTTAGTTCTCACAGATTTTTGTAGAGTTTTTAGAGTTTTCTACATGTATGATCATGTCATCTGGAATCAGAGATTATTTTTCTTTCTTTCATATTTGAATGTCATTTATTTCTTCTTCTTATCTACTTGCTCTGGCTAGGACTTCCAGGACTGTCAAATAGAAAGAAGTGGTGAGAGTTGGCTTGGACCAGATCTTAGAGGAAAAGCTTTCAGTTTTTCTCATTTGATTATGATGTTAACTGTGGATTATTAGATTTATGGCCTGTATTATTTCCAGGTAATTTCCTATTATACCTCACTTATCAACAGTTTTAATCATGAATGCATCTTAAACTTTGTGAAATACTTTTTCTGTGTCTGTTGAAATGATCATGTCACTTTTTTCTTTCATGTAGTTAATGTAGTGTACCACATTGCTTTATTTGCTTATGTTTAACTATCCTTCCATGCCAGGGAAAAATCCCATTTGGCCATGATATCTAACGCTTTTAATGTAGCGTTTAATTCAGTTTGCTAGAATTTCACTGAAAATTTAGGCCAGAAAATGTTTTTCCATATTGAAGATCAAAATTGTCATCCAAAAGACTACCAGCATGGGTAAACAGTAGAAAGGAGAGCTTTATTGATAATATTGGTTTGCAAGCCAAGAGGAGACAGTCTTGTGTGTGCCGGAGAGGAGAAGGACATGCTGAGTTTTATGCCACACAGGGCCTGTATCACACAGTAGAGTCATACATATTCAGCAAGTTTGGGGGAAAAGCTATATATATTTATGAGGGGAGCTGAGTGCGTGAGCAATGGGTAAACATATATATAACATACATCTCATTTTCACTTGGGGTGGGGTTCTAGCATTAAAATGGGGTGAAATTTGGCTCTTTAAATAAAAGGTAAACTATAAGACAGAGTTTGTGTGCAGACTCTGTGAGCCATCTGAAACTGGTTTAAGGTCTGCAGTAGTTTATCAGAAGAGAATGTTTGTAAGGCCATTCTTTTGTCCAATCAGAGTTGTAGTGGTCTGAGTTGTAAATCAAAGTTAGGAAAGGTCTGATAATTTGCCTGATAGTGCCTACTATTAGGGTTTAACAAGAGAGTGGTTTTTCTTGTACTTTAGGAATTTAGAAATTTACCAAGACATCCAGGCCCTGAACCTTCAGCTAGTTAACTTTGTTTCTTTAGTTTTATGGTCCATTTTAGTTGATAAAGGGTCATCTATTTTGGTCTCTCTGACCATAATGAAATGAAATCAGAAATCGGTAACAGTAAAAAAAAAAAAAAAAGTTTTAATTTTGACCAAGTTGGATTTCCCAATATTTTATTTTAAAATTTATGTATTGTTAAGAAAGCTTTGACAAATTTACGGTTACTGAGATTTTATCTTACACTTTCTTTTTTAAATATTACAGTTTTAACACTAAATTTCTAACTATGATGATCCATTTCATGTTAATTTTTGTACATAGACTGAGATAAGGATTAAAGGTTTTTGTTATTATGTGTGTATATATAGATATAAAATGTGTTGTTTTGTTTATATATAATATATAATATAAAATATATAATATATAAAATATATATAATATATAAAATATATAAAATATTATATATAATATATACTATATATAATATATATCATATATATCACATATAAAATATTATATATGATATATATAAAATATATAAAGTATTTTATAATATATAAATATATATATAAATATATAAAG
>NW_026652286.1:74985111-75477946 GCF_009828535.3 Hylobates moloch | reverse complement strand
GTAAAAGAACAGAAATTATAACAAACTGTATATCAGACCACAGTGCAATCAAACTAGAACTCAGGATTAAGAAACTCACTCAAAACCACTCAACTACATGGAAACTGAACAACCTGCTCCTGAATGACTACTGGGTACATAACGAAATGAAGGCAGAAATAAAGATGTTCTTTGAAACCAACGAGAACAAAGACACAACATACCAGAATCTCTGGGACACATTCAAAGCAGTGTGTAGAGGGAAATTTATAGCACTACATGCCCACAAGAGAAAGCAGGAAAGATCTAAAACTGACACCCTAACATCAAAATTAAAAGAACTAGAAAAGCAAGAGCAAACACATTCAAAAGCTAGCAGAAGGCAAGAAATAACTAAAATCAGAGCAGAACTGAAGGAAATAGAGACACAAAAAACCCTTCAAAAAATTAATGAATCCAGGAACTGGTTTTTTGAAAAGATCAACAAAATTGATAGACTGCTAGCAAGACTAATAAAGAAGAAAAGAGAGAAGAATCAAATAGATGCATTAAAAAATGATAAAGGGGATATCACCACCGATCTCACAGAAATACAATCTACCATCAGAGAATACTACAAACACCTCTATGCAAATAAACTAGAAAATCTAGAAGAAATGGATAAGTTCCTTGACAAATACACCCTCCCAAGACTAAACCAGGAAGAAGTTGAATCTCTGAATAGACCAATAACAGGCTCTGAATTTGTGGCAATAATCAATAGCTTACCAACCAAAAAGAGTCCAGGACCTGATAGATTCACAGCCGAATTCTACCAGAGGTACAAGGAGGAACTGGTACCATTCCTTCTGAAACTATTCCAATCAATAGAAAAAGAGGGAATCCTCCCTAACACATTTTATGAGGCCAGAATCATCCTAATACCAAAGCCTGGCAGAGACACAACCAAAAAAGAGAATTTCAGACCAATATCCTTGATGAACATTGATGCAAAAATCCTCAATAAAATACTGGCAAAGCAAATCCAGCAGCACATCAAAAAGCTTATCCACCATGATCAAGTAGGCTTCATCCCTGGGATGCAAGGCTGGTTCAACATACGCAAATCAGTAAATGTAATCCAGCATATAAACAGAAGCAAAGACAAAAACCACATGATTATCTCAATAGATGCAGAAAAGGCCTTTGACAAAATTCAACAACGCTTCATGCTAAAAACTCTCAATAAATTAGGTATTGATGGGACATATCTCAAAATAATAAGAGCTATCTATGACAAACCCACAGCCAATATCATACTGAATGGGCAAAAACTGGAAGCATTCCCTTTGAAAACTGGCACAAGACAGGGATGCCCTCTCTTACCACTCCTATTCAACATAGTGTTGGAAGTTCTGGCCAGGGCAATCAGGCAGGAGAAGGAAATAAAGGGGTATTCAATTAGGAAAAGAGGAAGTCAAATTGTCCCTGTTTGCAGATGACATGATTGTATATCTAGAAAACCCCATTGTCTCAGCCCAAAATCTCCTTAAGCTGATAAGCAACTTCAGCAAAGTCTCAGACACAAAATCAATGTACAAAAATCACAAGCATTCTTGTACACCAATGACAGACAAACAGAGAGCCAAATCATGAGTGAACTCCCATTCACAATTGCTTCAAAGAGAATAAAATACCTAGGAATCCAACTTACAAGGGACCTGAATGACCTCTTCAAGGAGAACTACAAACCACTGCTCACTGAAATAAAAGAGGATACAAACAAATGGAAGAACATTCCATGCTCATGGGTTGGAAGAATCAAGATCGTGAAAATGGCCATACTGCCCAAGGTAATTTATAGATTCAATGCCATCCCCATCAAGATACCAGTAACTTTCTTCACAGAATTGGAAAAAACTACTTTAAAGTTCATACGGAACCAAAAAAGAGCCCGCATTGCCAAGGCAATCCTAAGCCAAAAGAACAAAGCTGGAGGCATCACGCTACCTGACTTCAAACTATACTACAAGGCTACAGTAACCAAAACAGCATGGTACTGGCACCAAAACAGAGACATAGATCAATGGAACAAAACAGAGCCCTCAGAAATAATGCTGCACATCTACAGCTATCTGATCTTTGACAAACCTGACAAAAACAAGAAATGGGGAAAGGATTCCCTATTCAATAAATGGTGCTGGAAAAACTGGCTAGCCATATGTAGAAAGCTGAAACTGGATCTCTTCCTTTCACCTTATACAAAAATTAATTCAAGATGGATTAAAGACTTAAATGTTAGACCTAAAACCATAAAAACCCTAGAAGAAAACCTAGACATTTAGGACATGGGCATGGGCAAGGACTTCATGTCTAAAACACCAAAAGCAATGGCAACAAAAGCCAAAATTGACAAATGGGATCTAATTAAACTAAAGAGCTTCTGCACAGCAAAAGAAACTACCATCAGAGTGAACAGGCAACCTACAAAATGGGAGAAAATTTTCACAACCTACTCATCTGACAAAGGGCTAATATCCAGAATCTATAATGAACTGAAACAAATTTACAAGAAAAAAACAAACAGCCTCATCAAAAAGTGAGCAAAGGACATGAACAGACACTTCTCAAAAGAAGACATTTATGCAGCCAAAAAACACATGAAAAAATGCTCATCATTACTGGCCATCAGAGAAATGCAAATCAAAACCACAATGAGATACCATCTCACACCAGTTAGAATGGTGATCATTAAAAAGTCAGGAAACAACAGGTGCTGGAGAGGATTTGGAGAAATAGGAACACTTTTACAGTGTTGGTGGGACTGTATACTAGTTCAACCATTGTGGAAGTCAGTGTGGCGATTCCTCAGGGATCTAGAACTAGAAGTACCATTTGACCCAGCCATCCCATTACTGGATATATACCCAAAGGACTATAAATCATGCTGCTATAAAGACACATGCACACGTATGTTTATTGCGGCACTATTCACAATAGCAAAGACTTGGAACCAACCCAAATGTCCAACAATGATAGACTGGATTAAGAAAATGTGGCACATATACACCATGGAATACTATGCAGCCGTAAAAAATGATGAGTTCATGTCCTTTATAGGGACATGGATGAAACTGGAAACCATCATTCTCAATAAACTATCGCAAGGACAAAAAACCAAACACTGAGTGTTCTCAATCATAGGTGGGAATTGAACAATGAGAACACATGGACACAGGAAGGGGCACATCACACTCTGGGGACTGTTGTGGGGTGGGGGGAGAGGGGAGGGACAGCATTAGGAGATATACCTAATGCTAAATGACGAGTTAATGGGTGTAGCACACCAACATGGCACATGGATACATATGTAACAAACCTGCATATTGTGCACATGTACCCTAAAACTTAAAGTATAATAATAAAAAATAAATAAAAAAAATAAAACCCTTCTCACCCCTCTGGGATGAAGCTTCCAGAGGAAGGAGCAGGGAAGAGAGTAGTGTCTGGGGAGAATATTCAGAGTCCCCAGGTTGGGACCAGAGAATCTGCAGGAGGGTCTTCATTCCTCAAGGATTAGAGGCTGAGAGGGCTTCAGTCAGTCTAACTAAGAAGCAAGGCCAGGCTTAACCTCAAGCAAGGAAAGGGATACTTGAGGTTGCTTGATTTGTGTCCGTCTCATTCATTCATTGATGTATTCATTCCTTAAACAGGACACTTACAGAATGTCTATGATTGCCAGGCACTGTGCTATGGATATAAGATATATTCAGACAAGATTCCTGCTTATACCTAGCAGGAGAGACAGAAAAGTGAATAGGCAAGCAGGATACAGGATATGAGTACTATTTAGTGCAGGCACACAGAGCTGGGAAAACACATAGCAACTAACCAGGCTTGGGAGATCAGGGAAGGATTTTCGAAAAGGTACATTTAAGGTGAGACTCAAAGGGCAAATGCTTAGTAAGTCAAGGAAAGGAGGGGTGGTATCTCTTCCAAATAGATGGTATAGGATGTAAAAGCCAACAAAGGAGAGAAAACCTGACTTTTTGTCTACTTCGACTCCTTAGCAGGGTATCAAAGCCCTGCATAATTCCAGCCCTGGTTACTGCTCCATCTCATCTCTTATTATCTCCTACCCCAAATGCTACACTCCAGCCATTCTGAACCACTTGAAGTTCCCTATATGTGCCAAGCTCTCTTCTTTCTCCAGCCCTCAAGGTCGCTGTACCCACTGCCTGGAATATTGTGAATGATACATTAGTTATGCATGCCCATTTGTTTTTCCGTCTCTGACATGTCCTCCAAAGTCCCCATGGATATGGCAGACCTAGACAATAATGCTTGTACCAGCAACCTCACCACTGTGGCTCTAGTTGATTGGATTAGAGATGAACACAAGAATAAAGCAGAGCCTGTCAGGTGCTCTTTCCCAGAATTAGAAATGATAGACCCAGAACACATGTCCATGATCAAATTCATAAGATGAACTAGGATTGGAACCAGAATTAGAACCATAGCAAGTCCTAGTCACACACAGGCTGATGTTACGGAGGGGGAGCATCACTTTGAAGGGGCCTACAGGAAGAAAAAATAGCAAACATTCAGATTAAGTCTATGTAAGAAAAAGAGAGAAACACAGAGAAGGCAGAGGGATGGGGGACAAAATGACAGAGACAGAGACAGAGCTTGTAATCTTTCCATTTCTCAAAAAGGCTGTCCTGAGATTAAATTCCATTAGAATCCTCAAGTTCCTTACTATAAATCCCCTGTAAATGATCTCCCAACAAAAAGATTTTAGGCTTAGACATAAATTAAAAGTGGGTTGGCAAGCTGCAGACCCTCAGAGGAAATGCGGAATTGGTGGTGGGGGTCTCAGGAGGGCAGCGTAAAATACTATGTCAAAGCGAAGCCAGTACTTGAGGAGGGGGGAAAATCAGCTGATTACCTGCCATCTGTATTTAACTGTGTCCTGGAACCCAAGCCATGGGCTTCCTGAAGGTGAAGTTTTAAGGTCTTTGGATAAAAGGTAAATGTATTTGAAGTTGTTGATTATTCCTCATCATCTAAAGTCTATAATGAAAGGAACATGTTATAATCCAGATTTCCTTACAGAAAATAAGTAAGTAAGTAAAATAAGTCAAAAAGTAAAGAAGGCCTGAGACTTAGAGGCAAGATGGCCAAATAAGAACAGCTCTGGTCTGCAGCTCCTAGTGAGACCAATGCAGAAGCTGGGTGACTTCTGCATTTCCAACCGAGGTACATGGTTCATCTCATTGGGACTGGTTAGACAATGTGTGCAGCCCACGGAGGGTAAGCAGAAGCAGGGTGGGGCATCACCTCACCTGGGAAGCACAAGGGGTTGGGGAACTCTCTCTCCTAGCCAAGGGAAGCCATGAGGGACTGTGCCGTGAGGGACTGTACTATGAGGGACAGTGCACTCCAGAGCAGATACTACACTTTTCCATGGTCTTTGTAAACCACAGACTAAGAGATTCCTCAGGTGCCTACACCACCAGGGCCCTAGGTTTCAAGCACAAAACTAGGTGGCCATTTGAGCAGACACAAAGCTAGCTGCAGGAGTTTTTTTGTTTTGTTTTGTTTGTTTGTTTGTTTTTTGTTTTTGTACCCCAGTGGTGCCTGGCACATCAGCGAGACAGAACCATGCCCTCCCCTGAAAAGGGGGCTGAAGCCAGAGAGCCGAGTGGTCTTCACAGAGCATCCCACCCTCATAGAGCCCAACTAGCTAAGACCCACTGGTTTGAAATTCTCACTGCCAGCACAGTAGTCCGAAGTCGACCTGGGACGCTCAAGCTTGGTGCAGGGAGGGGCATCCACCATTACTGAGGCTCCAGTAGGCGGTTTTCCCCTCACAGTATAAACAAAGCCACCAGGAAGTTCGAACTGGGTGTGAAACCAGTGCGGCAAAGCCACTGTAGCCAGATTGCCTCTCTAGATTCCTCCTCTCTGGGCAGGGCATCTCTGAAAGAAAGGCAGAAGCCCCAGTCAGGGGCTTATAGATTAAAACTCCCATCTCCCTGGAACAGAGCACCTTGGGGAAGGAGCAGCTGTGGGCACAGCTTCAGCAAACTTAAACATTCCTGCCTGTCAGCTCTGAAGAGAGCAGCATATCTCCCAGGACAGTGCTTGAGCTCTGCTAAGGGACAAACTGCCTCCTCAAGTGGGTCCCTGACCCTCATGCCTCCTGACTGGGAAATATCTCCTAGCAGGGGTCAACAGACACCTCATACAGGAGAGCTCTGGCTGGCATCTGGCAGATGCCCCTCTGTGACGAAGCTTCCAGAGGAAGGAGCAGACAGCAATCTTTGCTGTTCTGCAGCATCTGCTGGTGATAGCCAGGCAAACAGGGTCTGGAGTGGACCTCCAGCAAACTTCAGCAGACCTGTAGAAGAGAGCCCTAAACGTCAGATGAAAAACTAACAAACAGAAAGCAATAGCATCAACATCAACCAAAAGGACACCCACGTAAAAACCGCATCCAAAGGTCACCAACATCAAAGACCAAAGGTAGATAAATCCACGAAGATGAGGAAAAAACAGCACAAAAAGGCTGAAAATTCCAAAAACCAGAATGCCTCTTCTCCTCCAAAGGATCACAACTCCTCACCAGCAAGGGAACAAAACTGGACGAAGAATGAGTTTGATGAACTGACAGAAGTAGGCTTCAGAAGGTGGATAACAACAGACTCCTCTGAGCTAAAGGAGCATGTTCCAACCCGATGCAAGGAAGCTAAGAACCTTGATAAAAGGTTACAGTAACTGCTAACTAGAATAACCAGTTTAGAGCAGAACATAAATGACCTGATAGAGCTGAAAAACACAGCACAAGAACTTCGTGAAGCATACACAAGTATCAATAGCTGAATCAATCAAGTGGAAGAAAGGATATCAGAGATTGAAGATCAACTTAATGAAATAAAACATGATGATAAGATTAGAGAAAAAAGAATGAAAAGGAATGAGCAAAGCCTCCAAGAAATAAGGGACTATGTGAAAAGACCAAACCTACGTTTGACTGGTGTACCTGAAAGTGACGAGGGGAATGGAATCAAGTTGGAAAACATACTTCACGATATTATCCAGGAGAACTTCCTCAACCTAGTAAGACAGGCCAACATTCAAATTCAGGAAATACAGAGAACACTACAAAGATACTCCCTGAGAAGAGCAACCCCAAGACACATAATCATCAGATTCACCAAGGTTGAAATGGGGGAAAAAATGTTAAGGGCAGCCAGAAAGAAAGGTCGGGTTACCCACAAAGGGAAGCTGATTACACTAACAGTGGATCTCTCTGCAGAAACCCGACAAGCTAGAAGAGAATGGGGGCCAATATTCAACATTCATAAAGAAAAGAATTTTCAACCCAAAATTTCATATCCAGCCAAACTAAGCTTCACAAGTGAAGGAGAAATAAAATCCTTTACAGACAAGCAAATGCTGAGAGATTTTGTCATCACCAGGCCTGCCTTACAAGAGCTCCTGAAGCAAGTACTAAATATGGAAAGGAAAAACCAGTACTAGCCACTGCAAAAGCATACCAAAATGTAAAGACCATCAACACTATGAAGAAACTGCATCAACTAATGGGCAAAATAACCAGCTAGCATCATAATGACAGGATCAAATTCACACATAACAATATTAACCTTAAATGTAAATGGGCTAAATGCCCCAATTAAAAGACACAGACTGGCAAATTAGATAAAGAGTCAAGACCCATTGGTGTGCTGTATTCAGGAAACCCATCTCACATGCAAATACACACATAGGCTCAAAATAAAGTGATAGAGGAATATTTACGAAGTAAATTGAAAGCAAAAAAAAAAAAAAGCAGGGGTTGCAATCCTAGTCTCTGATAAAACAGACTTTAAACTAACAAAGATCAAAAAAGACAAACAAGGGCATTACATAATGGTAAAGGGATCAATACAACACGAAGAGCTAACTATCCTAAATATATATGCACCCAATACAGGAGCACCCAGATTCATAAAGCAAATTCTTAGAGACCTACAAAGAGATTTAGACTCCCACACAATAATAGTGGGAAAATTTAACAACCCCCTGTCAATATTAGATCAATGAGACAGAAAATTAACAAGGATATTTAGGACTTGAACTCAGCTCTGGACCAAGTGGACCTAATAGACATATACAGAACTTTCCACCCCAAATCAACAGAATATACATTCTTCTCAGCACCACATAGCACTTTTTCTAAAATTGACCACATAATTAGACGTAAAACACTCCTCAGCAGATGCAAAATAATGGAAATAATAAAAAACAGTCTCTCAGACCACAGTGCAATCAAATTAGAATTCAGGATTAAGAAACTCACTCAAAACCACACAACTACATGGAAACTGAACAACCTGTTCCTGAATGACTACAGGGTAAATAACGAAATTAAGGCAAGAATAAATAAGTTCTTTGAAACGAATGAGAAAAAAAGACACAATGTACCAGAATCTCTGGGACACAGCTAAAGCAGTGTTAAGAGGGAAATTTATAGCATTAAGTGCCCACATGAGAAAACCAGAAAGATCTAAAATCAACACCCTAACATCTCAATTAAAAGAACTAGAGAAGAAAGAGCAAAGAAATTCAAAAGTTAGCAGAAGACAATAAATAACTAAGATCAGAGCAGACCTGCAGGAGATAGAGACACAAAAAACCCTTCAAAAAATCAAAGAATCCAGGAGCTGCTTTTTTGAAAAGATTAACAAAAGAGATAGACCACTAGCCAGACTAATAAAGAAGAAAAGAGAAGAATCAAATAGGCACAATAAAAAATGATAAAGGAGAAATACCACTGATCCCACAGAAATGCAAACTACCATCAGAGAATACTATGAATACCTCTATGCAAATAAACTAGAAAATCTAGAAGAAATGGATAAATTCCTGGACACATACACCCTCCCAAGACTAAACCGGGAAGAAGTCAAATCCCTGAATAGACCAATAACAAGCTCTGAAATTGAAGCAGTAATTAACAGCCTACCAACCATAAAAAGCCCAGGATCAGACAAATTCACAGCCGAATTCTACCAGAGGTACAAAAAGGAACTGGTACCATTCCTTCTGAAACTATTCCAAACAGTAGAAAAAGAGGGACTCCTCCCTAACTCATTTTATGAGGCCAGCATCACTCTGATACCAAAACCTGGCAGAGACACAACAGAAAAAGAAAATTTTAGGCCAATATCCATGATGAACATCGACGCAAAAATCTTCAATAAAATACTGGCAAACCAAATCCAGCAGCACATTAAAAACCTTATCCATGACGATCAAGTCAGCTTCATCCCTGGGATGCAAGGCTGGTTCAACATATGCAAATCAGTAAATGTAATCCATCACATAAACAGAACCAAAGGCATAAACCACATGATTATTTCAATAGATGCAGAAAAGACTTTCGATAAAATTCAACACCATTTCATGCTAAAAACACTAAATAAACTAGGTATTGATGGGATGTATCTCAAAATAATAAGAGCTATTTATGACAAACCCACAGCCAATATCATACTGAATGGGCAAAAGCTGGAAGCATTCCCTTTGAAAACCAGCACAAGACAAAGGATACCCTCTCTCACCACTCCTATTCAACACAGTGTTGAAAGTTATTGCAGTGCAATATTGAAAGATAGCAGGGCAATCAGGCAAGAGAAAGAAATAAAGCATATTCAAATAGGAAGAGAGGAAGTCAAATTGTCTGTTTGCAAATGACGTGATTGTATATTTAGAGAACCCCATCATCTCAGCCCAAAAACTCCTTAAGCTGATAAGAAATTTCAGCAAAGTTTCAGGATACTAAATGAATGTGCAAAAATCAGGAGCATTCCTATACACCAATAATAGACAAACAGAGAGCCAAATCATGAGTGAACGCCCATTCACAATTGCTACAAAGAGAATAAAATACCTAGGAATCCACCTTACAAGGGATGCGAAGGACCTCTTCAAGGAGAACTACAAACCACTGCTCAAGGAAATAAGAGAGGACACAAACAAATGGAAAAACATTCCATGCTCATGGATAAGAAGAGTTAATACCATGAAAAGGGCCATATTGCCCAAAGTAATATATAGATTCAATGCCATCCACATCAAGCTACCATTGACTTTCTTAACAGAATTAGAAAAAAACTACTTTAAATTTCATATGGAACCAAAAATAGCCAAGACAATCCTAAGCAAAAAGACAAAGCTAGAGGCATCATGTTACCTGACTTCAAACTATACTACAAGGCTACAGTAACCAAAACAGCTTGGTACTGATACCAAAACAGATATATAGACCAATGGAACAGAACAGAGGCCTCAGAAGTAACATCACACATCTACCACCATCTGATCTTTGACAAACCTGACAAAAACAAGCAATGGGGAAAGAATTCCCTATTTAATAAATGATGTTGGGAAAACTGGCTAGCCATATGCAGAAAACTGAAACTAGACCCCTTCCTTCACCTTATACAAAAATTAACTCAAGATGGATTAAAGACTTAAATGTAAGACCTAAAACCATAAAAAAACCCTAGAAGAAAACCTAGGCAATACCATTCAGGACATAGGCGTGGACAAAGACTTCATGACTAAAACACCAAAAACAATGGCAACAAAAGCCAAAATTGACAAATGGGATCCAATTAAACTAAAGAGCTTCTGCACAGCTAAAGAAACTATCATCAGAGTGAACAGGCAACCTACAGAATGGGAGAAAGTTTTTGCAATCTATCCATCTAACAAAGGGACAAAGGGCTAATATCCAGCATCTACAAGGAACTTAAATTTACAAGAAAAAAAAAAAAAAAACCCCATCAAAAAGTGGGCAAAGGATATGAACAGACATTTCTCAAAAGAAGACATTTATGTGGCCAATGAACATATGAAAAAAAGCTCATCATCATTGGTCATTAGAGAAATGCAAATCAAAACCACAATGAGATACCATCTCACATCAGTTAGAATGGTGATCATTAAAAAGTCAGGAAACAACAGATGCTGGAGAGGATGTGGAGTAATGGGAACACTTTTACACTGTTGGTGGGAGTGTAAATTAGTTCAACCATTGTGGAAGACAGTGTGGCAATCCTCAGGGTTTCAGAACCAGAAATACCATCTGACCCAGCAATCCCATTGCTGGGTATACACCCAAAGGATTATAAATCATTCTGCTATAAAGACACATGCACAAGTATGTATACTGCAGCACTATTCACAATAGCAAAGACTTGGAACCAACCCAAATGCCCACCAATGATAGACTAGATGAAGAAAATGTGACACATATACACCATGGAATACTATGCAGTCATAAAAAAGAATGAGTTCATGTCCTTTGCATGGACATGGATGAAGCTGGAAGCCATCGTTTTCCATAGACTAACACAGGAACAGAAAACCAAACACCTCGTGTTCTCATTCATAAGTGGGAGTTAAACAATGAGAACATATCAGAGCACAGGGAGGGGGACATCACACACCAGGGCCTGTTGGGGGGTGGGAGGCAAGGTAAGGGATAACATTAAGAGAAATATCTAATGTAGATGATGGGTTGATGGGTGCAGCAAACCACCATGGCACATGTATACCTATGTAACAAACCTGCATGTTCTGCACATGTATCTTAGAACTTAAAGTATAATTAGAAAGGTAGAAAGAAGGAAGGAAGGAAGGGAGGAAAGAAAGAAAGGAAAGAAGAAAGAGAGAAAGAGAGAGAAAGAGAGAAAGAGAGAGAGAAGGAGGGAGGGAGGGAAAAGAAAAGAAAAGAGAAAAGAAAAGAAAGGCCTACAATCTGTTATTCACATTCAGACTACCCAAGATGTGTCTAGAAATTAGTCATGTACCTGGCTGAATTGCAACAATTGAATGCTCTGCCCCACCCAGATGGTAACAGGAATGATAGTGTTCTGAGTGGTGAGAAATGAGTTAGAGACCAGTGAGGAAAGCTGGTGGAGGGTTCTAAGAAATCTAACTCCACTTGCCCAATGCCTCCCTTCAAAGTGCTTCTCATTAATGGATTCCATCGGATTCCTCTGATTCTTTAAAACAATCCTCCCTTTAATTCAGTTTGGTGTTCCAACCAAATGGAAGGATTGCCTTCCAATCAAATGGTTCCTGATGAAAATGATCACACTGTTCTCCTATTTGTCTTGCACTTGAAGACACAGCTCAGGGGTTACCATCTTTGGGGACATTCTGAGACCTTGCCAACTCTGCCCACTGGCTGTGTTCATTCCTCCTCTTATGTGCCTCCATTCACACACAGCACACTGTAGCTGCCTACTCAAATGCACCCCACATGGGCACATTGGACCATGCCCAGCATCAAGCCCCTGACTTAGTCGATGCTCATTAAACTTTTGTTGAATGAATGAATAAGTTTGGCAAGGCAGCAATGCTTGATCCTGGGTGTGAAGAAGTAGTAGAAGTCTGTCAGGCCAAGTGTGAAGAGGAAAGGAAGAGCATAGGCAATGGCATTAAGATATGACAGAACATGTCATATCTAGGAAATTACAGGGTTTGACTACAGTAGGAAATATGGTCTTTTCTGAATTATAGTGTAGAGGGAAGAATATGAAGTAATTTTCTAATTATGAATATTAAATTTCTTAAATGTAACAATTGTGAAAATTATCCTCAAAGCCCATTAATCAATTAGTTCTGTCAGTGAATAATTATTCAGTTGCAGCAGCAAATCTATTTTGAAAGTAGTCAGGCTATCAACACAAAATTAAACTGTTAACACACCTTGCTAATTTACCCTGCACAAAAAGTAAATGTCTAAAGCATTTCTGAAATAGATTAAAGGTGCTTCATAAAGGGGCAAAAAATATATGGCTATAAACACCCTGGCCTTTCAAGAATTTACCAAAGAGAGGTACGTGAGGATCCACATAGGTCACGTAATCCCTGTAGGTCAGTAGAAAAAAGAGCTGCTCTGGGGAAGATTCCACCCTGGGGTACGGTCCTCGTAAGTGACAGATCACAGCATAACAGGAAGCTGATTCTTAATATAACTATATTCATCAATAATCCTCATGATTAAGGGGGATATTTTCACTTTCCTAAGATAAAACTAAAGGTGGGAATTATGATACATGACTTCCTGGCGATGATTTATGCAACTAAGGAATCTGCTGCCTTTGCATTTATTCTTAGAATCACATTTAGCTCATGGCAATGAAAGTGATGATGATAATATAACACTTTATCATATGGCTGCCTCTCAGGCAAGATTCCAAAATTATTAAAGAAGGTAACTCATTGTGTTGGTTCATGATGTACATTTAACAGAAAATTATATTCCAATGGACTTGCTTTACCTTATTGCATTATAACAATTTCCTCAAGAATCATACTTAATTTACATTTTAGAAAATCATTTAGTTATCAATATTTAGTGTGTTGAAATATTCTAACCAAGACACTTGAGCCATAGTTCCAAAAATTATGCTCCCAATGAAATAAAAACAAATGAAACTTTAGGGGCTCAATTTCCTCATCTGCAATGTAAGAGGAATAAAGTAGGTGATTTTAGGTGTCTTTCCACTCTAAGAGAAATTAATATTTATTGAGCTGCTATTATGTGACAAGCATGATGTACGTTTGCATTTGGGGATTTAATTATCCTCAAAACTGTCATGCTGGATATTAATATTATTATTTCCACTGTATAGGTGAGAAAACAGTATTAGAGAGGTTAACATACCCAAGAATAAAGTCTCAAAAGTTGCAAACTCAAGTTTTGAATCCAAATCTGCCCTATACAAAAATCAATTTTTTTTTTCACTCAAGAATGCTGTTTCCAGTTCTACGTTCTGTTTCTGTGTACATCTGGTAATTCAACATTTGTAATCAAGCTGCTTGGAGTACTAGTGAATGGGAGTACATAGAATTTGTAATACATGTATACAGGTAGTATTTTGATTAATATTCTAGAGACAAATTTCTTTTTTTAGTTCAAGAAAATGCCATAGACTAAGGAAATGAGTTATATGTCTGTGAATTCCTGTTTACCTTTTATTGCTGTGTAGTACCTGATCATGGGAAACAGTCTTAAAGGTCAGAAGGTAGTAAAAACAACATATGTAGTCATTCAATTTGCAAAGTACTTATCAGTTCAATTACATCATAAGTAAATGGTATAAGTATTATTATTTCCTTTTTGCAGATAACACCCAAGATTGCTCTGCTGTGATTCAAACCTGTATCATTTAATTCCAAATTCTGCACTTTGTCTGTCACATCCTTTGGAGAATACTTGAAAAATAAATCCCCTAGGCATCCCCCTTCCACATACGAGATAACTATCTTCACTCACTACAACTAAAAAGCACTGAGATTGGAACGTGCATTGACTTTGGAATGAGCCCCGGGTTTAAATTTCCATTCTGCCACCTACTGGAGTTTTGCAGAAGACAACGTATGAGTTTCCATTTTTCCTCACTCACACACTCTAAGGATCCAGATCTGCGGGATCCTGCCTCCTTAGGCCCGCCTCACAACTACCCCCAGGAGTTTCCAAGGACCTAGAAGTACAGCAAGGGTCTTTATGCCTGGTGGAAACAGCCCAGATATTCCTCTTTCCAGTTTAAGGAAACCTCTCCCTCTCTCATGCCTCCCTGAAACCTTTTTCCTTTCCCCTCTTAGTTGAAGACATCTGACAACCTCTTCCTATGAGCTCAGGCTTTTCCAAAAGTTGAAAAGAGATATTGCCTTCATGTAGGTTTCAGCTGAAGTCCTGAAGACACCTCTGAGACTAGGAGATACATAATTCTTGGCAAATTCAGGGAAAAATATAGAGGAAAATATAATTTTATATCTCAGTATATTATCCTATGACATACTCTGTCTATAGAATTATATGTATATATTATTTTGCTGGGACTGTGTTAAATACACTTATATATGTATAGTTACATAGACAGGTATATTTACAGATAATGAGTCATAAAGACCCAAATGTGTGTAAGTAAAATATGTAACATGCACTGGTACCTTTTTATAGAAAGACTGCACTAACCTTCCATGTAAATAGTATGTAGATTTGCTCTTGTAACATAGACAGCAGGGCACTAGGAGAGCTCGGTAGCAGAAGACACTGGGGGACCTCATGGGGGCTTATGACCTCAAGCTGAGCCTTAAAGCCAGGGAAGAAAACAAACAGAAGCTCTAGTTGTGTAGCTTTTAAGATAGAGTTTTCTGAGGGGTTCTGGCTATAATCCTGAGAGAAGATTTCTATAAAAACTATTTTGTCCCATGCATTCTATCTATACACATTCTTCCACTCCACCATAGGCATTCTATTTTTGAAAGCTGTGTGGCCTGGAAACCTAGTTTTCTTTCCCAAGACCCCAGAGGAGAACTAGGCTGTGCCTAAAGATAGGGCACTGTTTTCTATCAGCTTCGCTGCAGAACCCACAGAGTCTAGTTGCAGGGTGATAGGCTGAGGCTATCTCTGCATTTTACCTGAAATTGAATTTAGTTGAGAAAGCACACACAAAGATAAAAATAATAAATCTAACTCTTATTTGGCATGTATTCTGCTATTCTGTGTCAGAAACACTTTTCATTGCGTGTGATTTAAATGGGAAATAATACATTTATATTACCCTAACTTCAAGGACCACTAATACGAAATAGGGAAACAGAAGTTGATTTCCTTTTCAATTGATCTCTAGGATTAAATTTTTTTATGAGACAATTCGGAGAGTAGGTAATTTGGTCTCCTTTCTGAAATAGAATGAATCTCCAAAATTCTCCACAATGCATTATGTGATTCTGAAACTGACTAGTTGTGTGTCCTCAGCCTTAAGCCAAATCCCAACAAATACCTACTCATGTTTTGGTGTATAAAATGGCTTAAGAATCATTCAATTTTATCAGCTCCCCAAGACTCAACAAAGGACCCTCGCAGGCAGGGCTTATTGAAATAGTCCAGACAGCTGTCTAACCACACAGATCCTTTAAGTCCCTCTCCAATTACCTCTCCAAGAATGCCCAACAGATATTAGCTATGCCAATATGACAAGATCTATTATCAGTAGGAAGAAGTGCCAGAACTAAAAGAGTAGTAAAAAACGACTTTGATTAAATTTGTTTTGGCCATTAATAGATTTCTGGATAAATTGCCTAGGAAGCACATACTTGCATTTTGAATCTTATTTTCCCTGTCTTCCATAATATTTTTGGAGATATATACCACATAAATATTCATTGGCATAATGGGAATTTACACCTAAGATTTTAACAGCTACTTGAAGAAATAATAATTTATGCAATAATTAGGCTGCATCCATTTCATGAGCGAATTAATTTCTAAGAGCTAAATTGGTGTCTGATTATTTTTGCAATTTCTAGCCTTGTAGATCAGACGTGCTTACTAAGTGGGAGTGAGTTCAGTCTTTCAATTTGTTCATACAAAAGTCCAGGGGATACTTAACTACCATGTTGTCCACATATACTGAGACAGTCTGATAAATATATTTTCTTTGAGAGTTCACTATGGTTTCTTGGGTTTAACCATGTATTAGTCTGTTCTCACGCTGCTAATAAAGACATACCCGAGACCGGGTAATTTAAAAAGGAAAGAGATTTAATTGATTCACAGTTCCACATGGCTGAGGAGGCCTCATAATCCTGGCAGAAGGCGAATGAGGAGCAAAGTCAGGGTCTTACATGGTGCTAGGTAAGAGAGCATGTGCAGGGGAACTCCCCCTTTTTAAAACCATCACATCTTGTGAGACTGATTCACTATCAGAAGAATAGCACGGGAAAGACCCGCCCACATGATTCAATTACTTCCCACAGGACCACTCCCAAGACATGTGAGAATTATGGGACCTACAATTCAAGATGAGATTTGGGTGGGGACACAGCCAAACCGTATCAAACCACTTCAGCATACATAGTCACTATGCTTTCCCTCAGACTTGCAAAGTGAAAGAACTCTTACTGAAAGAAGGGACACTTACCCTCAAAAGTACTAAGTGCCACTTTTTCTATTCTATTGCATGTAACCTAACATTTCCCCTGTGGAGCAAGTTTCTACAAAGCAGCTGGTAAGCCTTGGAGAATGGGCAGGGACACAATGAAAACATCAGCCTTTTTTCAACGAATTACCTTCCATTAAGAGAATGAGGTGAAGATAAGGAAAATATGAAAAGGGCTTTAAGAAAGTGTAATGCGCTAAGAAAATTCAGAGTGAAACTATTGGGCTGGAGCTGGAGTAACAAGACGGCGGCTTCGGCAGAGGGACAGGGGTCCTTCCGGGCTGGGACCGCTGGCAGTGGTGGCAACGGTATCCCTGCCCTAGCTCACCGCACCCCTTTTTCCAGCCTGCACATAGCAGAGACAGCAAGGCAGTGGCGCCGCCCAGAAACAAGTGGCCCAGCCTTGTAACTGCAAGAACCCTTTCACAAACTGCAGCCTGGCAACAAGAAACCTGACTGAGCAGCGGTGATCAGGTTCTCCCTCAGCTGATTCTGGGCCGCGAATATGAGGGAGGCCTCTGTGTTCCATGTCCCGTTTCCTGCCACCTTCCGCCGTGGAGGAGCCCCAGAGGCCTCCGTCCTCCTCTCAGAGGCGTCTGGACTTGGCCTCAGCCTCCGTCTTCATCTCTCAGGATGGCGAGCAGCAGCGGATCCAAGGCCAAATTTATTGTTTGAGGGAAATATAAACTAGTAAGGAAGATCAGGTCTGGCTCCTTCCGGGACCTTTATCTGGCCATCAACATCACCAATGGCGAGGAAGTGGCAGTGAAGCTAGAATCTCAAAAGGCCAGGCATCCCCAGTTACTGTAGGAAAGCAAACTCTGTAAGATTCTTCAAGGTAGGGTTGGCATCCCCCACATACCGTGGTATGATCAGGAAAAAGACTGCAATGTACCAGTCATAGACCTTCTGGGACCTAGCCTCGAAGACCTCTTCAATTTCTCTTCAAGAAGGTTCACAATGAAAACTGTACTTATGTTAGCTGAGCAGACGATCAATAAAATTGAGTATGTGCATACGAACAATTTTATACACAGAGACATTAAACCAGATAACTCCCTAAAGGTATTGGGCATCACTGTAGTAAGTTATTCCTTATTGATTCTGGTTTGGTCAAAAAATACAACAACAGCAGGACAAGGCAACACATACTGTGCAGGTAACATAAAAATCTCACTAGCACTGCCCGATGTGCCAGCATCAATGCACATCTTGGTACTGAGCAGAGTCACAGAGATGACGTGGAATCCTTAGGCTGTTTTGATGTGTTTTAACAGAACGAGCTTGCCATGGCAAGGACTAAGGTCCGCAACAAAGAAACAAAATATGAAAAGATTAGTGAAAAGAAGATGCCCACTCCTGTTGAAGTTTTATGTAAGGAGTTTCCTGCAGAATTTGCCATGTGCTTAAACTATAATCGCGGACTACACTTTGAGGAAGTCCCGGATGAGGTGTATCTCAGACAGCTATTCCGCATTCTTTCGAGGACCCTGAATCACCAATACGACTAAACGTTTTATTGGACAATGTTAAAGCTGAAAGTAGTGCAGCAGACAGCCTCTTCCAGTGGGCAGGGTCAGCAGTCCCAAACCCCCACAGGTTTCTAAGCATGAGCTGAGGAACAGAAGAAGCAGAGCAGATGATCTCTTGCTTTTGATCTGGCATTTGTTGCTGCTAGAAATTTTATTTCATACGTACACTAGCCAATGGTAGTTGCAACCATCTACTTGGTGTTAGGAACTTAATTTCGTATGAACTGACTCTGGGCAGCACAGGTAATGCTGCATCCTGAATTGCAGCTGCTGTAATTGTGAATATTAACTGAGATAGTGAAACATGGTGTCCAGTTTTCTACTGCATCTTTTTCAAATAGAAAAATTAAATGTTTGACTCACACAAATTAGTGGAGAAATTAGGCATATGTCAATTTTTTTGTTAAAACCTTTTGTTTTGAACTATACTACTTTGAGATCTCATTTAAGAAGAAGGAGATAAAATCTTCAGCCACAGTTGTGATGGTTGTAAGTGCTCACAATTTTGCATTCTTAGCATCTTTCCATCCCTGGGGTTTGCAAGTTCTTCACTTAAAACATTCTTAAAATGGTTGTCTTGTTGCTTGAAAGCCAATTGATATGGTAGCAACCAAATATTCCATTGTTTGAGCATATGAAAGACTCTGCCTGCTCACTCGTGCTAGAAATAACAGCATCCAAAGTGAAGATGTAAGAAAAACTAAGTGACTACTAGGTTATTCTCAGGACTCTGCATTAATTTTATAAAGTTCTTGTTATTTAAAAAAGCATATTTGTCACAGAAATTTAGTTAACATCTTACAACTAAACATATATGTATGTTGCTTAGATAAATGTAATCACTATAAACATCTATATGATCTGGGATTTTGTTTTTATTTTGAAATGGGAACTTTTTTTTGTTTACAAGTTCATTGAAAGCTAAAAACTTTCTGTAAAAAAAAAAAACTATCTCACAAAGGGAGAAAGGTAATGGAGGAAATTATCAGTGAAGTAATATTTAGACTGAGCCTTGCAGAATGGGTAGACTTCCATTAAGTGGAAATAGAGGAGAATAAAAAATATAAAAAAGCAGGATAGGTGCAAGGCACATTTAGGAAACAATGTAATTCACTTTGCTTATAAGGGGGTAGGATGAGAGGGAAGTGGGACCGGTAAGTCCTTTTTAGACCTGAGCATGGAAGGTCTTAAGTGCTAAAGTTAGTTTATATCTGTTTTGCTTTTTAAAAATTAATTTTTTATTTCTATAGGCTATTGGGGAACAGGTGGTGTTTGGTTACAAGTGTAAGTTCTTTAGTGGTGATTTGTGAGATTTTAGTGCACCCATTACCTGAGCAGTATATACTCAACTTGTAGTCTTTTATCCCTCACCCCCTTCCCACCCTTTCCTCCTGAGTCCCCAAAGTCCATTGTGTCATTTTTATGCCTTTGCATCTTGACAGCTTAGCTCCCACTTATGAGTGAGAAGATATGATGTTTGATTTTCCATTCCTGAGTTACTTCACTTAGAAGAACAGTCTCTAATCTCATCCAGGTTGCTGCAAATGCCATTAATTCATTCCTTTTTATGGCTGAGTAGTATTCCGTCATATATAATAGTATTCTATCATATATAATATATATACTATATATATAGTATATAGTATAGTATATACAGTTATTATAGATATCATATAAATAGTATTCCATCATATATATATATCTCACAGTTTCTTTATCCACTTGTTGATTTATGGGCATGTGTGTTGGTTCCACATTTTTGCAATTGCAAATTGTGCTGGTATAAACATGCATATGCAAGTATCTTTTTCGTGTAATTTACTTCTTTTCCTCTGGATAGATACCCAGTAGTGGGATTGCTGGATCAAATGGTAGTTCTACTTTTAGTTATTTAAGGAAGCTCCACACTGTTTTCCATAGCGGCTGTACTAGTTTACATTCCCACCAGCAGTGTAGAAGTGTTCCCTGTTCACCGCATCCATGCCAACATCTACTGTTTTTTTATTTTTTGATTATGGCCATTCTTGCATGATTAAGATGGTATCGCATTGTAGTTTTGATTTGCATTTCCTTGATCATAAGTGATGTTGAGCATATTTTCATATGTTTTTTGGCTATTTATATACCTTGAGAATTGTCTGTTCATGTCCTTAGCCCACTTTTTGATGACATTGTTTGTTTTTTTCTTGCTAATTTATTTGAGTTTGTTGTAGATTCTGGATATTAGTCTTTTGTCAGATATATCAATTGTGAGGATTTTCTCCCACGCTGTGAGTTGTCTGTTTACTCTGCTGGTTGTTCCTTTTGCCATGCTAGACAATGGACACCGCTGAAGCATTTTATTCATAAAAATAATTACAAATATTTTGTGTGTGTTCACTGTGTGCCAGTCATTGTACTAATATATTTTATATGTATTATTTTAGTCTCCAAACAACCATCTAAGGCAGGTGCTGTTATTATTTCCATTTTTGAGATAAGAAAATAAAAAGGTTGAATAATTGGTCATTTAGCTAGTAATTGGCAGAGCTGGCATTTGAACACAGGTCTGTGATTTAGCAAGCTGTGCTAGGTAAGAAGTATATAAGGAGGAATAGGAGTCTTGGTTTAAAAGAAAATGAAACCAGATCTATCCAGATGGAAGTGTCCTGGTGGCAGTGAAAGCTATGCGACAGGAGTTCAGGAAAACAGTAGGGCTCGAGTTTGGCATTTTTGTGGGGATGTTGGGTGAAGTTATGGGAATAGATGAGACTGTCCTGGAGAAATAGTGGTCAGAGATTAAAAGTGAAGACTCAAAACAGTACATTGGTGAATGGCTAAATTCAGGAGGAAGGGAAGGAAGGAGACACCAGCAAAGGAGGGGAAATAATCAGAAAGGTACAGGGAGAAAAATAAAGTGCAGAAACTCCAAGCTAAGGGTTTCCAAGACTGAGCATTGAACGCTAAAAAGGACTGATGAAAATGTGAACTGAAGAAAAGCCATCTGACTTTTTAAAAATGGTGGATGTTAATAGTAATGTTTGAAAATGTACTACAAGGGGGTGAGGTCAAGGTCAAGATCCAAGTTAAGTAATAAGGCTGATGATAAAGAGAAAAGTGATGCTCAAGGAGTTACGGGTTGTGACAATTGTTAGGGTTGTGCTCCTTCATGTATTTCACAGAGCAGCCACGTTCACAGGATGAGGGAAAGAATCTGTGCCAAAAGCAAGAAACACCCTTGAGAGAGAAGGGTACAATTCACAGGAGAAGATGTCGGTTTAAGCAAAAAGGGACTGTGCAGTCTTACTGGTGGTTTCATCAATAATTTTCTATTAGAACTAAAAAATGCATCTCAGTGTCAAGTATCGAAAGATGTCTGAAGGGATTAATCTTTTGTATTCAGAGCTGAATTACCTGGTTTTGCAGCCAAAGACCTTTTTCAAGTTTCTGTCTCTACTATTTGCTAGAGGAAACGTCTTGGACAAAAGATTTAGTCATGGAAAGTTGTCCCAGTTTCTTCATCTATGAAATAAAAATAATAGTATCCACCCTAACTGGATTATTGTGAGGATAAAACAGTTTTGTATGTTAAAGGTATAGAGAGCCCAGTAAAGGTTAAATGTTATTTCTTTCAGTGAGAACTCATAAGAATTGACTGATTCTTAGACAGGCATGGTGGCGCATGCCTGTAATCCCAGCCACTTGGGAGGCTGAGGCACGAGAATTGCTTGAGCCTGGGAAGTGGAGGTTGCAATGAGCCAAGATCATGCCACTGCACTCTAGCCTGGGCGACAGAGTGAGGCTCTGTCTCAATAGAAAAAAAAAAAAAAGGATTGACTGATTCAAGGAAAACCAGCTGACCAGCCCAATGGTCATCATAAATGATTATAACTTTAGGAGGCTGAGGAGGGAGGGTCACTTGAGGCTAGGAGTTTGACAGGCAAGACCCTGTCTCTACAAACATACTAATAATAATAATTAGCTAGGTGTGGTGGCATACACCTGTAGTCCCCCAGTTGCTGTATGAGAGCTGTAGTCCCAGCTACTTGAGAGGCTGATGTGGGAGGATCACTTGAGCCCAGAAGGTGGAGGCTGCAACGAGCCATGGTTATGCCACTGCATTCCAGCCTGGGCAACAGAGCAAGGCTCTGTCTCAAAAAGTATAATAATTAAAAAAATAAAGAAAGAATTATGGCTGAGGCATGAGTAGTTAAGAGTAATTAAAAAGAACTGGGTAGTAGGCTTACAGAACATTTCACTTTGTGAAAAACAGAAAAATTCTGCAACAATGGAATATAGTTTGAATTCTGAACAATGGACTAAAAGCTCTGCAGGCCACACACGTGTGTATGTCACAGACTCCCAACAAGCAAGTCATAGTCTGGGCACATGATCAAAATCTCACAGGAAGCTTCCTCACATGTTTCAAATCCATCTCAAAGTCATATTCACAGATGTAAGAGCTGAGAAAGGATGGTTTTGACAGGGCTGACCTGAGCTGTGGTACAAGTAACACTCATCCCCAGAAAGGCTCTTGGTTTGAATTTCCTTTAAAAGGAGCTACAGCTGCAAAAATCTGTTTCACAGATGTGCTAACTATAAGCATTTTCCACAGTGTTTAACAAACTATGCAGATAAGAAAATATTATTGACAAATTAATAAAATGCTCAAAATAATCTGATACTAAATGCTTGTAGCATGGCATGCGAATCACCAAAAATAAATGTGCTATGCTTCATGTAAAATTTCCAGTAAGGCTGGGTGTGGTGGCTCACGCCTATAATCCCAACACTCTGGGAGGCCGAGGTGAGAGAACTACTTGAGGCCAGGAGTTTGAGACTAGCCTGGCCAACATAGTGAGACCTTATCTCTACAAAAAAATTTAAAAATCAGTGGGACATGGTGGTGCACATCTGTAGTTCTAGCTACTTGGGAGTCTGAGGCAGGAGGATTGCTTAAGCCCAGGAGTTTGAGGTGCCCAGCCCAGGAGTTTGAGGTCCCTACATTCCAGCCTAAGGGACAAAGGGAGACCTTGTCTCTAAATAAATAAATTAGTTAATTGAATTTCCAGTTAGTTGATATATCCAAATTCTTCCCATGGTAATTTTAAAAACTTTAATCTTAGGAGAGTAAAAGTCATGGGCATAAGACTTCTTATAAACAACTCAGCCTAATGAGAAATAGACCCTTTATTTAAGTGTCATTTAAGTATCTATTTCTTCATTGATCTATTCATTTGTTAACCCATGTAACAATCATTTGCAGACACTTACTATGTTGAGGTAGTATAAACTACAAATTCAACAAGTTTGATAAGGGAAATAAGAGAGATTGAGTGACAGCTTGAAGGCGAAGATTCTTTCAGGCCTGTGGGACCGGGTGGTGGCATGGAGACATTATTGTGGACTTGAGGGAGTTAATGTGACAGTCCTCGTGTCTCCAGACACTTTCTCTCTGTTAGGGAAGCAAGATTTCTATCCCCAGAGTATGTATGTGTCATGTCTGGACTGCAGTGGCACAGAGCTGTGTTCAACGAGTGACTACCACTCTGCTGTGTGCCCTGGGACTTGGGGTTAATTCATCAATCATTTCTACCCAGAAGGTAACCATGAGGACTGATGGAACCAGTGTGTACCAAGTGTCTGTTAAGTGTCTGGTCAATGGTTATCCATAAAGCTACTGCATGGCCATATGTAGGAAGAATATAGACGGTGGTGCAAATTTTTCCCACGTGTAACTCTCACAACAAAATAGCATTAAATATTTAATGCTTCTGGCTAAAGACCATTTCAAGACTTGCAGGACAAAAAATAGAAAAATATCTGACACTCAAATGGAGTTACAAAATTAAAAAGACAGAATTCCCAAGCATTAAAAAATATGAAGCAAGACTGAAATTTCAAGACTAAGTTTAATATGGAAAAATACAAATATATTTGAGGCCTTTCACAGAGCAGCCAGCATGAAGCAACCAAGAAAACCATGGAAATAATTTGCCTGCCTGGAAACAGTCTGGAGTCAGCTGACACAGCCACACGAGAGCCCTCTTATGCTTGTCATAAGGGGTAGAGGAATAATTTCAGAAAATTACATTTAAAAGAGAATTATGGGGGAAGAAGATGCTCCCAGAGGAAACAAATAATATGGATGTGAAGAGCAAATACAAATTTAACATGTTTTGAGCTTCTTGGAAACTATGCTAAGTCTAGGCATTGCTAGGATTTGGTATGATTTAATCCCCAGCTTTCTGTTCTAAATTTTTGTTTTCTTTTTTACTCTCAAATAAATCACATGCTAGCACTAGCTGCAAAGTTACATACGTTGCATTAGAAGATCTTCCATGAATACCTAACTGGAAATTCCAAGATTCAGGGCCATGTGAATCTAGGCTGGCTGCTTAACCGAAACTTAATTTTTTTTTTTGTTTATTTTAGGAAAAAGAAATTAACAAAAAGCTGTTTCAAGCAACCAGTTTCCTATCCACGTCAGCAACTATGACATTTAATGAAACACCGTGTGCATTTAGCATGAGAGCTCTGGACTCAGATGCAGGGAGCTTTGCTAGAGAAGGGAGGACAAAGCAGGCATGATGTGGCGGGTTGTGGGGGACTCTAAGGCTCTATTTCCAACTTCCATCAGAGAACTTCTGTTTTCACCTGGTTTTCAAATTTGCTTTCCAAAAGGGATTTTGTTTAAGTAAAGGATACAGAAGTTTATAAAAGTTTGAAAACTTCTAGATTGTAGGATGTGCAGTCTCTTGCCAGATGGGACTGTGTATGAGACTCTTCCAGGGTGACGTCTTAGACAATTTCCTGTCCAATCACAGATGGTCACGATGCTGCTTTCCTGAGTCAACCTATTAACTGACCCTTGTTTCCCAGGCCTCAGTGGAGCTAGGGTTGTCACCTCTTCACACTGACTAGATTCCCTCACAATCGAGTATATCTGCCACTCCTTGCCTTTTAAAACGTAGTCTATGTTCACCCTCTAATATGAAGAGCCCCTTTCACTATTTTCTTTGTCTGTGCTGGAGTCACTTCAGTGGCAAGTGTTCTTTGTTCTCTGTCCCCACCCTCCCTCTGATGATTGTGAGAAGAGGATTTCATTTTCTTGAGAACTTCTTCCCATTCCTCTTACCCTCTTGAGCTCACATGTTACTCCACTTAGATGAGGAAGTTGTAGATAAATAATTAGAGAGGATATGACTTATTTCAAATCAATCCAAGATATACTGAAGTGTTGTTTATGAGTAAGATATCAGTCTTGGCGCAGAAAGGAAACAGGAATCCATAAGGTGAGGAAAGTCTTGAAAAGCAAACCTGATACAGTGGGAAAGGTGGGAGACACCAAAAAGTGCTGAAGTGATAAAACAGAGGCCAGTGTTTCTCCACTGTATGTTTTCAATAAATGCTTCCAAGGAAGGAGAGTGGGGCATGAGTAGGGGAGCTACAGAGATAGACAAACTTTTCTCACCAGGAATGCTACAGATAGCACTGGTAGTATCCAAGACAATTTAACATGGAACATAAGTACAGGAATACACATCTTTCATTACAGAGCCATGTATTTATTTTTATGGGCAGGAGATGCAAAATAAGATCTTTTGAATGGAGGAATGCATAAATATATGAATGAATGCATACATGAAAGAATAAATAAACGCTGCCTACCACCAAGGAGAAAAGATAGACTCATATCAAGGGAAACAAGTATGATTAAAAATAAGACCCCAGAGTCACACTCAGTCTCTTTCCAGCCTTTTCATCATCGGGTACATTCAGACAAGTTTCAGGGAAGGATCCTATTTGTCCCATGATAATGATGGGCAAAGCCTACAGAGGGTGGGGAGTTATCTCATACTCCACCTGTGGATGAGGGGTCTTCTCAGGTAAGGCTCTTAAATCCTAGGCCTGAGTAAATTTTTTCAAATTTTATTTTAGACAGGGTCTCTCTGTTGCCTAGGCTGGAGTGCAGTGGCATGATCACGGCTCACTGCAGCCTCAACCTCCCAGGCCCAAGTGATCCTCCCACCTCAGACTCTTCAGTGACTAGGACTACAGGTGCATGCCTCCATGCTTGGCTAACTTTAAAAAATGTTTGTTTGTTTGTTTGTTTGTTTGTTTGTTTGTTTGTTTGTTTTTTGTAGAGATGGGGTTTCACCATATTGCCCAGGCTGATCTTGAACTCCTGGGCTCAAGTGATTCCCCTGCCTCGGCCTCCCAAAATTCTGGGATTATAGGCTTGAGCCACCATGCCTGGCTCTGAGTAAAGATTAAGGGAAGCCACGGTGCTATCGCAATAGGGTACCAGGCAGCTTAACAAAGGCAGAAGGGAATCTCAGAGAACCCCAAAGAGTCACCATAAAGTGAGTGCTGGAGGAGCTGAACTTTAGTCAGTAGAGATGCTGAACAGCCATAAGGTACACAGTGTTAGTAATTCCACCCTCTGCCCTGGGAGCAAGGTGTGTGGAGAAACCTGTAGCACTTTATGACCATCAGAACCAAGTCTTTTTCAAAAAGACCATGGAGTACTCTGACCTGTGTATATAACAAGAGCGTTTCTCAGATAGGAAAGAAATGAATTGGAGAAAACCACTGTTTACATGGCAGAGTGTGTCTCCTTCACACACTTCTTATTTGAAGTTAATCATGACGTGTTGCAACACCAAGTGATTTCAAATAATCTGCTAGGAGTCACCATTTCTAATGATTGCCTGATGTATTCATAGGTAATCAAGAGGATGTTATAAAACATGAGTCAGACAACCTCCGGCTTTCTAGAAGGGCAAGGACTCTATATATACAGAGAGAGCTGCCTAGCTGGGATATTGGAGCAGCAGAGATCTGGGAAGCCATCACTTACCTTGCACTGAGAAACAAGACAGAGGCCAGGATGCACAGCTTTCCTCCACTGCTGCTGCTGCTGCTGTTCTGGAGTGTGGTGACTCACAGCTTCCCAGCGACTCTAGAAACACAAGAGCAAGATGTGGACTTAGTCCAGGTAAATGCTTCATTGCATGTGACAATAATGCAAATCTTTAGTTTGTATTTTTCCGCAGTAATGTAATAGAGTTTTTTAAGGATAGGTTTCCTATAAAGAGATTTTTTTTTTTTTGCTAGAAACAGCACCCTCCCCCCAAAATGTATCTATCCATGCATAGGCTCTCCTTTTCCAGTTGGAGGTGAGAGTGAACTAAAGGAACAGCATCCAAACCTCTCTCCACAAATTGTAGACTTGTAACAGTATGCAAATCTTGCTCTACAAAAATTGATCTGCTATGAAGTTCTTACTTCACAAAAACTAATAGTAGGGACATTTCTACTCTGAAATTTCATTTCTCACCAAAAATAAGGATAAAAGCAATTGCAAAATCTAAACACAAGCTTTAAAAGCAGTTCTCTGTTTTGGCTAAAACTTAATGCCATGAATTTTTAGAATAATGAGAAAGATTTCCTATGCAGTGTTTCGATAATTTTCTTTTGTCAGAAATACCTGGAAAAATACTACAACCTGAAGAATGATGGGAGGCAAGTTGAAAAGCAGAGAAACAGTGGCCTAGTGGTTGAAAAATTGAAGCAAATGCAGGAATTCTTTGGGCTAAAAGTGACTGGGAAACCAGATGCTGAAACCCTGAAGGTGATGAAGCAGCCCAGATGTGGAGTGCCTGATGTGGCTCAGTTTGTCCTCACTGCGGGGAACCCTCGCTGGGAGCAAACACATCTGACCTACAGGTAGGCAGACTCAGGGCCAGAGTGAGAGAGCTATTTCCCATGACGGTGGTAAGAAGTCATGTCCAATGTGTCTCTATTTTGTTTCATTCTAAGGATTGAAAATTACACGCCAGATTTGCCAAGAGCAGATGTGGACCATGCCATTGAGAAAGCTTTCAAACTCTGGAGTGATGTCACACCTCTGACATTCACCAAGGTCTCTGAGGGTCAAGCAGACATCATGATATCTTTTGTCAGGGGAGGTAAGTTCTTCTTATAGCACCTTAACCTCACCTTTCCTCTAAATCTCGTAGCTTTGCAACTGGAATTGCTTGTTTAAGAGGAATGTTGATTTTATGGGCTCAAAGATGGAAACTACATCACATTTGATGGAAGTCTATTGGCCTCTTAACAAAGCTAATGCTTGCCTTTCTGGCTTAGCTTACATAAGAACCACAAGGAATCTTTGTTGAATTGTTTCTTTCAGATCATCGGGACAATTCTCCCTTTGATGGACCTGGAGGAAATCTTGCTCATGCTTTTCAACCAGGCCCAGGTATTGGAGGGGATGCTCATTTTGATGAAGATGAAAGGTGGACCAACAATTTCAGAGGTAAGCCAATCAAATTTGCCTCTCTCAATTCTCCCACCCCTTCCTGTTTCATTGTAATATTGGTTGATTTAGTTGAAAGAATTCATTTGTAGAAGTATATATTTTTCTATTACCACTCAGAAAATTAGTGACACACTTAGAAAAGTGAAAGAGAGGTATTTTCTGCTAGCTAACAACATCTTAGCAGTGACAACTAGACCACTCTAAAATTTTTATTAAGAAAATGTTGAAAACTTTAATGTTTTAATTATGGGCATCAACATTGAAACTTTTTCATTAGAAGAAAACAGCGAAATTTAACAGTGGTCATAAACTTATGTGGAAATTAAAGAAAAGGAAGGCTTTTTGTGTTTTCCAAAATTTTCAGCAGTCAACATTTATCAGTTTTGTAAATAAGAAAAATATTAAATATTAGGCTGGGTGCAGTGGCTCATGCCTGTAATCCTAGATCTTTGGGAGGCCAAGGCAGGCAGATCATAAGGTTAAGAGTTCAAGACCAGCCTGAGCAATATGGTGAAACCCCGTCTCTTCTAAAAATACAAAAATTAGACAGGCATGGTGGCACATACCTGTAATCTCAGCTACTCAGGAGGCTGAGGCAGGAGAATTGCTTGAACCCAGGAGGCGGAGGTTGCAGTGAGCCGAGATCATGCCACTGCACTCCAGCCTAGGTGACAGAGCGAGACTCCGTCTCAAGAAAAAAAAAAAGAAAAAGAAAAATATTAAATGTTAATAGAACATTTTGCTTCTCTGTAAAATAATACGTGTCATTTAATCATTGATAATATTGATTAATCTGTGGCGCACTTTCAGTCAGCTGAGTTTGTCTTTTAATTGTATCAGTGTAATCATAGAGTTTAGGTTTCAACATGTCTCTTCGTTATTAAAAAATGCATGCCTTCTGCCTTCGGAAAAAAGATATACATGCATATATTTCAAAAGTCGCTGATAAAATAGTAACATTAGTCCTTGTAGTTGTAAATTATTTATTAGTTAAATGCCTCAAAACTGAATACCTTTCAAATAATTACAAATTGATTTATTGGCCTTTTTAGAGTACAACTTATATCGTGTTGCGGCTCATGAACTCGGCCATTCTCTTGGACTCTCCCATTCTACTGATATCGGGGCTTTGATGTACCCTAGCTACACCTTCAGTGGTGATGTTCAGCTAGCTCAGGATGACATTGATGGCATCCAAGCCATATATGGTGAGTATGGAGAAAAACATTACGGACAAGGGCCTGGTGGTCTTTATACGTATTTCAAATAAAACAGCCATTACTGATATTTTTGAAGAAGCTGTCTTCATTGTTTTTGTAGTTTTCTAATACTAGGCAAAACTAACACCAGGTATGTTATTTTCCTTAGGACGTTCCCAAAATCCTGTCCAGCCCATCGGCCCACAAACCCCAAAAGTGTGTGACAGTAAGCTAACCTTTGATGCTATAACTACGATTCGGGGAGAAGTGATGTTCTTTAAAGACAGGTAAGATGTCAGTTCTTCTTTGTGATCTGCATTTGTAATAATAACAACATTCACCACTATAGTTAAATATTAAGCTTCACATGTTACTTATTTCACGCTGATTTACATCTATAATCATATGGTAGCAACCGCATGCATTTGTACAACATAATGTACTTGTAACAACTTTGTTTTTCTACATGTATTAGGTCATCTGATTCTCAGAAAATATAGTTGATTTAGAAAATCAGTATGTATGATCTTTTTTTACAGATTAGCAAAGTAAGTCAGAGAGAAGGAAAGATATCTTTTGGGGGCATAGATCTCATTGGTAGCAGAGCAGTTAGTGGTCTTCTGTCCCCTACTTCAGGTCTCTTTTCATTATGCCACTCTTTATGGTGATAAGTATCATAGGACTTTCTTAGGAGAAAGTGGTCCTTTCCATAGCAACATCTCACTGATGAGGGTTGCATAGCCATCCTTTAATTATCTCCCCTGCCATCCTGGAAAAACGGCCCTCCCAAAGCCGATTATCTTGAAGGGTCTCTGTTGCCCCCTGGAGGTCCAGAGAAGAGGAGGGAGGGAGCCAATGCTGGGAAAGTCCCCAAGAACTGATGAAATCCCTCCTGGGACAGATATGGGCAGCCACAACGTGGTGCTTCCCTCTTCAAAGAAGAATCCTAGAACTCCCTCTGCAGCATGTGGACTCAAAATGGTTGGGGTCATCTCACATGCAAGGAGGAGGCCTGCTCTCTGTACCACAGTGATTCCTAAAGGATCAGGCAAAATAATAACACACTCTTTTGGTGTGTTATTGCACACTGCATTTGGTGAATGACGCAGTCCACAGAAAGATCAACACATAGAAATTCAGGGTGGTCTGAAAGGCTCATTCTCTGCAGCCTCTCAAGTGCTGTGGCACTGTTTTACTACTCTGTAGTCGCATCTCTCCTGGAATTCAGGGCACTGGCTCATAATTCTTTCTGCCCTCTCTTTACTTTTTAAGTGTAAAAGATAAGGCTGGAGGTAAACTATACAGCGTGTGGTTCAATGCTGGGACAAGTTAAGAAAACACATGGTTTTAAAGGAAACCTCTCAGTACAGCAGGACACATCTATCAAACCAAATATTACTAGGTGGAACAGGACCAATTTGAAGATTTGCCAGAATTGAAAGGACACAGAGATCATTTAAATGTCGCCACGTCGAGGAGACATGAAAGGCTAGAGATAGAGATAGTAACTGATTTGCCTAAGGCATCACAGCCAGGCAGAGGCAGGACTGGACCTAGAAGTCAGGTTTCTGACAGCCAAGGCCATAGGCTTGCCTGTGGCTTGTAATCTGGAGCTCTTCTGTGTCAGCCCACATGACAGTCTATGCTGTGCTGTTACCCTAGTCCCTATAAACTCTATAATCCACTTTGTGTAAGTACTACTAACCAAGGGACAACAAAGGGAGTGGCTGCCAGAGCTGAGTGTAAAAATCAACCTTAGCCTCTTACCAGCTGGGTGGCCTTAGACACCTCCCTTAGTCTCCCCGACCTCAATTTCTCATCCTTAAATACTCTCTTGTAGTGTCCTTGTGATAAGGTCTGATGTAAGGAATGGGCCTGGTGTGTTGTAAGTAATCACTAAATAATAGGATATTAGAGTCATAGTCCAGCTGGTAATGTGCACAGCCGATCCCTAATGGCTCACCAAAGCTGACTGTTAAATTTTGAAGAATTTTGCAAGCTAGCTGTGAACCATAGCCATTATTAAAAATTAAATTATAGGCCAGGTGCAGTGGCTCACACTTGTAATCGCAGCACTTTGGGAGGCTGAGGTGGGGGAATCATTTGAGATCAGGAGTTCAAGACCAGCCTGGCCAACATGGTGAAACCCTGTCTCTACTAAAAGTACAAAAATTAGCTGGGCGTGTTGGCCTGCACCTGTAATCCCAGCTACTCAGGAAGCTGAGGCAGGGGAATCCTTGAACCTGGGAGGAAGAGGTTGCAGTGAGCCAAGATTGTACCACTACACTCCAGCCTGGGCGACAGAGTGAGACTCTGTCTCAAAAAAGTAAATAAATAAAAAATAAATAGATAAAACTTAAATTATATAAACAAAATTAAATTACATTAAAACAAAAGGTAATAAAAATAATCAAAATTCATCAGTTTGTCATAATTTTTACTGCATTTTTCTACTTATTTATGTTTTTAAAGTTACTTATGCCTATTTTATTTGTATGCTATACAATGGTGCTCCACTGAGACTCTTGAAATTCATCATAATGGGAGTATTTCAAGCTAGTGAAATCAGCAAATGCTATGAACCAACCCTCCTTTGCAGAGCTGAATGTTATACATTTACCAGCACACCACTAGTGCCAGCAACAAGAAGGAGCTAGAGCTGGATGTCAGCCAGAGATTACCAGAAATTAGATGGAAACTTTTCTTGCTTTTTTTCTAATCAGATTTTACATGCGCACAAATCCCTTCTACCCGGAAGTTGAGCTCAATTTCATTTCTGTTTTCTGGCCACAACTGCCAAATGGGCTTCAAGCTGCTTACGAATTTGCCGACAGAGATGAAGTCCGGTTTTTCAAAGGTAATCTTTCTAATTATTTTTCACTGTTTTAATAAATCACTTTTTCATTCCCTTTGGGGCTGAGATACAAGGGTACTAGCTACATTCTCTCCAGGGACTTTTGAAAATCTCAGTCTCACCAACGAAATCAATGAAAGTCCATCAACTTAACTAAACAGTGCATAGAGCATTTTGGAGTCATTTTAAACAAAAGGCAAATAACTGGAGATAGAATGTTCTGGCCTTTTTAAAGAATCTAGATTTACAAAAATGTTTTCTGCACAAACTATGTATTTAGAACCCCCTCCATATTCCTGGGAATACTCAAAGTAAAACTCGAGACTTGGGCCAATCTTACAGAGGATGGAACAGAAAGATTTTGTTTGTATAATTTCCTAGACTCTATTTCAATACAAACTACCCTCTTGAGAATGGGAGAGGCTCCAGTAGGCAGCTAAGACAGGGGATGCCACAGCCAAGATAGGGGATGCCGCTGCCCTGCTGTAAGAGTGCGGTCCTCAGACCAGCAGCATTGGCATCACCTGACAGTCTGTTACAAACTCAGAATCTGAGGTCCCGCTTCAGATCTTCTTTGATAGAATCTGAATTTTGACAAGTTTCCTGGGCAATTCATATGCACATCAAATTATGAGAAGTTCTGAATACTGTGAATTGAATGGGAGAAACTTCTTCAATTCTGTCAGAATGAAACAAAATCCAATGATCAGCTCCTGGACTTTGAAGACACTATGCCATGCACCAGTATTTTTGCAAACGTGTTTAGCGTAGTACAATGAGTAAGACATTTGACTCAGCCATACACCCAAGGCAAAGAGTTAAATGCAGGTCAGATGGGCCAAATGCTTTGAAACAGGATTTCTAGGCTTTAAATTATGGAACTAAATGGATGTTAGAGACAGAAAGTTTCAAATTCCTTTTTTGTGAGGGGTAAATAGCACGTACGTACAATAAGAGAAATCTTGGCTTTAGTATATGAGACCAGCTTTATGTGATGAGGGGCTTACTATAAACACGGAATCTGGACACAGCATTAATTCAAGTATTTGGAACTATCTTCTAGTCAAATGCAGTGATTTGAATCCAGGATTGCAAATCCTTACAGGTTGTGAGTCACTACAGCACTTCACCCTTTATGATACAAATGGTTTGAACTTCCACAGTCCATGAGAAAACCTGGAGAACCGAAGTTTATATCACCAAGGTGGCATAACTAACTCTTTAGTCATTTGAACATCTGACTTTGGAAAGAAGCCCCCAACCCCATAAGCGAGTCATTCTCAAAGCTTGTTGCAGATTAGAATCAACTAAGAAGCTTCCAAAGATAGACACATTTAATTGGTCTGGGATAGGGTCCTGGCATCAGTATTTTCAAAAATCTCCCTAGATGATTCTAATCTGCAGCCAGGGCACTGCACTAGCATGTGAAACTAAGAACTTAGCTGGAAATTCACTTACTGCCAATTGAAGTCTTAGGCAATCACTCTTTCTTGATTGGCAGGGAATAAGTACTGGGCTGTTCAGGGACAGAATGTGCTACACGGATACCCCAAGGACATCTACAGCTCCTTTGGCTTCCCTAGAACTGTGAAGCGTATCGATGCTGCTCTTTCTGAGGAAAACACTGGAAAAACCTACTTCTTTGTTGCTAAAAAATACTGGAGGTAAGTTTAATTGCAGAGAATGTTAGGGCCTCAGTTCCTTCTACATAAAAAGTTCTAGAACAGCCCATTTCAAAGTGAGTCTCAAACTGCGTTGGCCAGCATCCTTTTCTTCAGATGGCTGGTGCCAATCTATCATCTACTTAGTCTGTTGACCAGTAATCATCACACAATGCCTGCACTGAGAATCCAGAGAATGTAGGGGGATGAATTTTAAAAGGATGTAGAATTGAGGACATTCATCTTAACAGAGCTACTTCTGCCAAAATTACTTATCTTCCATAGTATGTTACCTCAATAGGACATAGCGTAGAACCTACTGGAGAATTCGATGTTGGATTTCAGAGGGGCCTTAAAGACCTTTTAGTTCACCCAACATTCCACCTTACCCCATCCACTCCCCATTTCACAAATGATCTATAAAATGAAATAGTCTGGTTAAATTCCTCATGGTGTATTTTCTGTAATGATTTTGAGAGTGTACATGTTTAGCAAAAGGTCTGACACTCTTAACTCTTTTCTGACCAGGTATGATGAATATAAACGATCTATGGATCCAGGTTATCCCAAAATGATAGCACATGACTTTCCTGGAATTGGCCACAAAGTTGATGCAGTTTTCATGAAAGATGGTGAGCGAATATGCATGTATTTCCTCCATTTCATTGCCATAGTAATAACATCATTATTGTTAGTTGGAACAGCAAATGCCAAAAATATCTGTGCTCACAGATGAATTGGTTTCTCAAGAATTCAAGTTAAACCTAGAAACTACTTGTATAATGCAGCAAGTCTCTTTTGTTTTATTTCTAGGATTTTTCTATTTCTTTCATGGAACAAGGCAATACAAATTTGATCCTAAAACGAAGAGAATTTTGACTCTCCAGAAAGCTAATAGCTGGTTCAACTGCAGGAAAAATTGAACATTACTAATTTGAATGGAAAACACATTGTGTGAGTCCAAAGAAGGTGTTTTCCTGAAGAACTGTCTATTTTCTTAGTCATTTTTAACCTCTAGAATCACTGATGCACAGAATATTATCTTATTTATACCTCATCCTGCATATTTATTTACTATTTAGAATGTAGCCCTATTTGTACTAATATAATTTAGTTCCACAAATGGTGGGTACGAAAAGTCAAGTTCATGGCTTATGGATTCATATAGGCCAGAGTTACAAAGATCTTTTCCAGAGTATGCAACTCTGACATTGACCCCAGAGAGCAGCTTCAGTGACAAACATAGACAAAACAAGACAGAAAGAGACAGGAGACATGAGTCTTCGCCGGAGGAAAAGCAGCTCAAGAACACATGTGCAGTCACTGGTGTCACCCTGGATAGGCAAGGGATAACTCTTCTAACACAAAATAAAGTGTTTTATGTTTGGAATAAAATCAACCTTGTTTCTACTGTTTTATATACTTTCTACGATATTTATTATTGTTGTTTTCTGATGACAAAGCCACACTTACAGAGACTGCTTTTCAAATTTGAAATGGGTAGTAGACAATATAAAAAATATTCACGTGGGAAATGAGGATATACAAAAAACTCAAATATTCTCTATTCACATGGAATTTATACTATATAAACTGGGGTGGGGGAGGGAAATCCATTTCCCTTGCCCCATGTATGGATTCCAAAAGTGGTTTTAGGTAAAATCAGTGACATCATGGTAGAGCGTTCTAGGTGTATGTCATTTTCTCTCTTCTGAACATATGGGAGGGTTCCATTTTCCCACAGTCCAACTCTTTGCAGAGTTGGGTGGTGGGCAGTGGGGCATCTGACTACTTCTAGCCAGAGGGTTGAGTGAAGAAGTGACAAATATCATTTTCAGACTGGAACATTTAATCGCTGGTGGAAATTTCTCCAGTAGTCTACCCCTTCTGTCCTTCTGTGGTAGAAGTACATCATGAGAGAATTTCCACAAGACAGAACAAGCTGAATTGCTGGAGGTAACTGTTCCAAATAGTTACACAAACCTCAGTAGACTTTGCTTAAGTAGGAAATCAAATTTTAGGCTGGCCATGGTGACTCACACCTATAATCCTAGCATTTTGGGTGGCTGAGACAGGAGGATTGCTTGAGACTAGGAGTTCGAGACCAGCCTGGGCAACATAGTAAGGCTCCACCTCTACAAAAAAAAAAAATTTTTAAATGAGTATAGTGGTACACACCTGTAGTCCCAGCTATTCAGAGGGCTGAGATGGGAGGATCACTTGAGCCCAGGAGTTGGAGGCTGCAGTGAGTCATAATTGCACCACTTTATTAGTCCGTTCTCACATTGCTATAAAGAATTACCTCAGACTGGGTAATTTACAAAGAAAAGAGATTTAATTGGCTCATGGTTTCACACGCTGTACAGGGAGCATGGCTGGGAAGACCTCAGGAAACTTATAATCATGACAGAAGGTGAAAGAGAAGCCGGCATATCCTACATGGCTGAAGCAAGAGGAAGAGAGAGAGCAAGGGGACGTGCTACACACTTTCAAACAACCAGATCTTGTAAGAACTCACTCACTATCACAAGAACAGCAAAACGGAAATCCACTCACATGATTCAGTTACCTCCCACCAGGTCCCTCCTCCAACGCTGAGGAATTACAATTCCAAACAAGATTTGTGTAGGGACACAGAGCCAAACCATATCACCACTGCACTCCAGCCTGGGCTACAGAATGAGATTCTGTCTCTAAACATATATACAACTTTTATTTCCTAAGCCACTAAGATTTTATATTTGGTTAATGCTGCATAATATAGTTTGTCAAGATAACCACTAGTTTATCGTGACTAATTTGGGAGGCAAGTTTATGCTGGCAAAAGTCTTGCAAGTAGCTTTACATAGGCAGAAGTAGTACCTCCCTCTTGCCAGGGGAGCACAAACTACGCTTGCATGGAGAATTGATAAAGACCTCATTTGAGACAAAAACCTCACAAGATAATGCTTGCCCTCCTCCCAAATTGCTCTTCCCTCTGCTCATTATTTTCAGGCAAATGACTAAGATCAGGTCTCGGCATAGTTCAGATCCTAGCTTTGGTAGGAAATAGGTTACTAACCAAAAGAATTATAGGACCTGGGCATTAAGTATCATCAGAAATCAAGGAAACACATATGGGAGTAAATCTGAAAGGCATCGGATTAAGTTGGGGGATGTAAGGCTGGAGAGGGAAGAATTTATTGACATCGATACACATATTCTTGACTTGGGAATCAATTTTCTGGAAAGGAAACCAGGAGCTTGTCTAATACTCTGCTGACATGGATTCTCAAATCTTGGACACAATGATGTCCTGTGGTATATGAGGTGGAGATGCCAGAATTTCTGTGGCATGATTTTGAGGAAGAAGTCACAGAGAGAATTGAACCTTAAAATGAAGCTATTACATGAGATTGAAGAACCCACCAGCATACTCTGTTGCCTGGGAAGGCCCAGAGGGCCCTCCTTTCATTGGCTTTCATTGAAGCCATAAGGACCACACTAGTGAGGGTACACTCTGGCATCTCAGAGATACCTGGTGGTGGTTGTTCTCTGTGGGGTGGGTTAAGATTATGAGGTGTTTCTGGGGAATTGGCCTCTCTAGTATCATTAAAGATGATGGGATAGCAGAATGGCAAAAGTGCATACATAAGGAAGTATATGTATATACATGTATATACATACACATCCATATACATATACATATATCTCCATTTATACACATACATATACTATATATACATATACATATGTATATACAAATCATACTTATATGTATGTACAAATAATACAAAACATGCATAATATGTATACGTTATCATATGTATACAAAAATCATACAAAACATACATATATGTATGTATGTTTGTGTATATATATATATATATATATATATGTGTGTGTATATATATGGAGAGAGAAATCCTCCTTCAAGGGGACCTAGTCTCTCTCTTTGTCTCTGTCTCTCACACACACATCTTAGTAACTGTGATGCCACTATATACCAAGGATTACATATGTCTTTTAAATTATCCTCCTAAAGGTACCTATGGCCATCCACCAGGGTAAGTGTGCACTGGGGAAGAAGAGTACTCAGATTTTGCAAGGACAGGTGGATACCAGATCTGAACTGACCTGGTATCAGAGGTCCCAAAATGGTATTATGGCCTTCCAGTTTAGAAAATAGGCATATGAGGGAAAGTGATAAATAGGGTTCTGACTCAAGGTCATCTCACAGTGGGCCCAGTGGGCCCACAAACAATCTTGTGGTAGTTCGCTGACTTCTGGAATAAGATCCTTATGGTAGGAAGGGCCAACTAGTAGCCCCTGAAACTGCTCTTCCTAAACTCTGGCCAAAATAGTAAACGAAAAGCAGCAAAAAAACCAACGTCACATCCTGGGAGGACTGCGCAGACTGGTTACACTATCAGAGATTTAAAAGCAACAAGGAGGGTAATCCTCTCACAAACTCACTCAATTAATCCTTGGAGCCCTTGCATAAACCAAATACATCATGATGGTGGACTTACCTAGTGGGTAACTACCTAGTAGGTAACTTACCTAGTGGGTAATTACCATTACAGCTACTATTTCAGACACGATTTCTTTACTAGAGCAAATTAACACAGCTTCAGAAACATGATACAGAGTGATTCAACAGGAGTGTTTAGAGATTTCCCCTATTGTCTTTGAGCCCAGAAATGCACTAGAAAGTAGGAGATTTGCTTGTTTGGGTTTTGTTTGGGTTTTAAACGAGGCTCTAGCCTTCCAGTTTGAATCCTTTTGGAGAATTTAACCCCAAACACCACTCTAAGGGGAAGTAGTAGCTTTTTTCCAGACCTATCCCATATGTCTTAAAGAGGCAGTGTTCTGGCCAATGAATTACAGTGCAAAGCTGCAAGATCTGCTCTGCTACGTTCAACTCTTTGTGATCTTGACCATTCTGAATCTTCGTTTCCTTTCTGTGGTAAAGGGAAAATAATACTAACTTCCAGGATTGTCGTAAAGATAGAAGAGGTTAGATCACCTAGCACAGTGCCTGTCATGTGGAAAATATTCAACAAATGATAATTGCTCTTTTCTTTCGCATATTCCCCTAAAGCCAGAATTTTTCTTCAGTGCTTTTTTCCTCCCCAGTGAGGGTCATCCCACCAGAAAAGCCCACTGCACCAAGGAATCAACAGAGCAACTAACATAACACATTGTTACTGTATTTCCTACACATTGGAAACACTGTATTTCCTACACATTGGAAACACTGTATTTCCTACACATTGGAAACACTGCATTTCCTACACATTGGAAACACTGCATTTCCTACACATTGGAAATACTGTATTTCCTACACATTGGAAATACAGTAACTACATTCATAGACCACTATTTTATGTGTTTAGGTATTGTTAAAATAATAATGGGTATTATAGGACACAACATAAAATTATGCTTTCTAATATTCACAACACTGAAGTCATGATTCTGAGGTCTGTCTAACCCCTACTCTGATACTTTGCCTCCTTCCATTGATAGTATTTTCTATAGCAAGCATAAGTGACCTGCAATATTTGACTATACTATCAGAATAGAGAAAAAAATGAATATAAATCTAACAATAAACTGTGTTCCCATTGTGAAGCAGTCAAATTGGAAATAAAAGCATGGGAAAGAGGTGAACTTCTCACTTGTTATGAGTCTGTGTAAAAACCAGTAATTTCCAACGAAAGAAGTAGTTGCAAAATACTGAAGTCAGTGTCATGCCATGGTTGATGCAGGATTATATGTATATGTGTACAACCTTAAAATCAGAGGTCTTTGGGTATTGAAAATTAATAGCTAACCAGTTTTCCCAAGAATTGGATAAACTGGAAGTGAAAAACCATTATGCATTTCTCAGTCTTAGTTACTGAAATTGCAATGGATTGTAGACCTGCGTTCTGTCTGGATCACATCAGTGCAGCACAGGCCAAGAGGAACTGCCAGTGACAGAACAGGTAAACATAGATAAATGAAGTAGCTGTGTTAGCGGGATGATCAGAGAGTTGGGAGAAAAGAACAGACGCTAAGGAGATAAATTGAAGGCATGTTCAGGCGTGAGTTCAAGAATGAGAGATAGGCTGGGTGCGGTGGCTCACGCCTGTAATCCCAGCACTTTGGGAGGCCGAGGCTAGTGGATCACGAGATCAGGAGACCGAGACCATCCTGGCTAACACGGTGAAACCCTGTCTCTACTAAAAATACAAAAAATTAGCCGGGCGTGCTGGCGGGTGCCTGTAGTCCCAGCTACTCGGGAGGCTGAGGCAGGAGAATGGTGTGAACCCAGGAGGTGGAGCTTGCAGTGAGCTGAAATCGTGCCACTGCACTCCAGGCTGGGCGACAGAGCGAGACTCCATCTCAAAAAAAAAAAAAAGAATGAGAGATAAAGAACAGTGTCAAGACATAAAAGAAAAAAAGTTGGGGAAGAACCAAGGTCCATGCCAAGAGGTTGTTTTAAAACTTTTGTTATTACTATTATTTTAAATATGTTTGGGGGGTACGAGTGCAGTTTTGTTACATGGATATATTGCACAGTGTTGAAGTCTGAGCTTTTAGTGTAACTCTCACTGGAATAGAAGACATTGTGCCCCCATTGGATAATTTCTCATCCCTCTTTTCCCTCCCACCCTTCCACCCTCCCTAGTGTCCAGTGTCTATTATTCCACACAGTATATCCATGTGTACACATTATTTAGCTCCCACTTGTAAATCAGAACACGCAGTATTTGACTTTCTGTTTCTAAATTATTTCACATAACATAATGGCCTCCACTTCCATTCATGTTACTGCTAAAGACATTATGTCATTCTTTTTTATGGCTGCATAGTATTCCAAACAGTATGGAGATTTCTCAAAGACCAAAAAAATAGAACTACCATTCAACCCAGCAATCCCACTACTGGATATCTACCCAGAGGAAAAGAAATCATTATGTCAAAAAGATACCTGTACTCATATGTTTATCGCAGCACTATCCACAATAGCAAAGATATGGAACGAAGCCAAGAAGTTTTTGATAAACATCCAAGTTGTAGTCATGAAGGTTTCTTCTGGCAGTTCTGAATCTCTTCCCACTTGTTAGCTTTTGATTGTGAGCTTATTATTCAATTTTTCTAATCTCAACATTGTTGGGTTGTTCTGAAGTTTAAAAATAACTCACATTTAAGAAATGGCTACAGTGGAAGCTCAATACCAGGAGTTTCACCTTTCTTTAAGTACGAGCTCTGTATGCTTCCTTGCCTGACCCTATACGTACTTCAGCAGGTTTAACAAGTAATGAATTATTTAAAGACAAACATAGGACTCACCTGCTCCAGGTCATTAATTTCTTCCAGGTGTCATGGTTTAATGCAGGACAAGTTTAAACACTAACATCATTTCTGTGAGGCCTGTGCTACCCTACAGGCTCCCAATTATAGTTGTAGCTGTTACTACAATGTAAACTTTCATTGTATCATTGCCACATAATAAAATCCATTAACAGGATGTGTCAACACTAATAAAGTTATGACTCAAGCTAAAATGGGCATCTCAAAGCTTGTCAAATCAGTGCCTAGGGGCATTGTCATAGATTTGTCAGGACAAAAAGCTTTGTCTGTTAAAGGTGTTGGAGTGAAATAAGAAGAGATTTGTTCCTCAGCATAAAGCATACAAAATAACCTTGTGAGTGTGGTTACATCCACCCCATTTTACAGATGACAAAATAATGGCCTGAATTAATTATACACAGTCACGTGTGACTTACCAATGGGGACACGTTCTAAGAAACATGTCCTTAGGCAATTTCTCCATTTGTGTAAACACCATGGATTAAACTTACACAAACCTCTATGGTACAGCCTACTACATGCCTAGACTATGTGGTATAGCCTTTTAAAAATTTTTTGGGGAAAGTGATCCTCACATCTCAGCCTTCCAAGTAGCTGAGAGTAGAGGTGTCAGCCACCATGCCCAGCAAGCCTATTACTCCTAGGCTACGAACCTATACAGCATGAAATTCTACTGAATGCTGGAGGCAATTGTAACATAATAATAAGCATTACTGTATCTACACGTATTTTAACATAGAAAAATACAACAAAAAGATGGTATTAAAGATAAAAAATGGTACAACTATATAGGGCATTAACCATGAATGAAGCTTGCCAGACTGGAAGTTGCTCTAAGTGAGTCAGTGAGTGAGTGGTGAGTGAATCTGTACACTATGCAGACTTTATGAACATTGTATACCTAGACTACACTAAATTTATAAAAGCATTTTTCTTTCTTCAATATAAATTAACCTTAGCTTACTGTAGTAACATTTTTACTTTATAAACTTTTTAATTTTAAAATTTTTTTGACTCTTTTGTAATAACACTTAGGTTAAAACACAAACATTTCACAGAGGTACAAAAATATTTTTTTCTTGATATCCTTATCCTGTAAGCTTTCTACTATCTTTAATTTTTTTTTTATTTTTTAAACTTTTTTGTTGAGAATGAAGACACAAAACACACATTAGCCCAGGCCTACACAGGATCAGGATCATCAATATCACTGTTTTCTACCTTCACATCGTGTTCCACTAGAAGGTCTTTCAGGGCAATAACACTGATGCAGCTGTCATTTCCTATGATAATAATGCCTGTATAGGGCAGTAACCATGGAATACCTTCTGAAGGACCTGCCTGAAGCAGTTTCACAGTTAACTTAAAAAAAAAGAAGTACACTCTAAAATAAATGATAAAATGTATAGTAAATGCATAAACAGTCATTTATTACTATTATCAAGAATTATCTACTGTACACAATTGCATGTGCTAGACTTTTATATGGCAGCACAGTAGGTTTGTTTACACCAGCATCATCACAAACCCATGGGTAATGCATTGTACTATGACATTATGATGGCTACAATGACAATAGCTGATGGGTGCTTATCAGGTCTGTATTAGTTTGTTCTTGCATTGCTATCAAAAATACCTGAGACTGGGTAACTTATAAAGAAAAGAGATTTAATTGGCTCACAGTTCTGCAGGCTATATAGAAACCATGGTGGCACCTTCTTCTGGGGAGGCCTCGGAAACTTACAATCATGGCAGAAGGCAAAAGAGGAGCCTGCGCTTTACATGGCCAGAGCAGGAGGAAGAAAGAGAGGGGGGAGGTGCTACACACTTTTAAACATCCAGATCTCATGATAACTCACTCACTCACTATGACAAGAACATCATCGATGGGATGGTGCTAAATGGGCATGAGAAATCCGCCCCCGTGAACCAATCACCTCCCACCAGGCTTCACCTCCAACACCGGGAATGACAATTCACCATGAGATTTGGGCAGGGACACAGATCGAAACCATATCAAGCTCCATTATAATCATATGGGACCACCATCATATATGTGGTCCATCGTTGACTGAAACATTATACAGTGCCTGACCGTACTTGCTCAATGTCCAGCTGACTTTATTTGAGTCCAGTTGTCAATCCTTCTCCCTCTGATATTCAAGCTGATGTCACCACACTGTAGAACAAACTCTTGGGCAAGAGTAAGTCACAAGTTGACTTGGCTGGCTCAGTGTATATCCCAGTTTCTCTCCAACTCTGGCTTGGAAGTCTCAGAGCCTCTTGGTTCCTGGAAGTCTCACCTGTCCAGGCTACCCTAAGTAGGGTGGGGATGGTGGGTGATACGGAAAAGATCATTCCTACACACATTATTTTAATCTCTCATCACTTTGCAATTATATACTTCAGACATGGTAGAGTTAATTTATCTTTAGTGAGAGAAAAATACAGTTATTTACTATAAGAATTTCAGGGTTCTTTCTATTAACAGGTTAATTTGACAAAACAGTTATTTCAGACTTACTGTGTTACTGTGTAAAAAGCCCTTTATTTGGCTGAGGAAACAAGAAAGAAAATACTATTCACGGGCAGGGGTGGCTCGTTAGACATGTGAAAGAAACGGAGGATTTGAAATCATTTCCCATTACAGATCTCAATCCATCTCCTCCTTTGTACATTAAGGGGAGAAAGAAAGGATAAAAAGAATTTTTAAAAGAAAAGAAGAGGAAGAGGGTAGGAGGACCATTTCAGTCTAACATGCAATTTAATTTTTTCCATTTAACAAGTTTTATGGAGCAGTTACTTTGAACATAATTATACACTGGGAAATGGAGAATGAGTGAACACCAAAGCTTCTCTCTTTGGATTCTTTTCTCTACATGCTCCATGTCCTTCTCACAGTACCCCTACTCCATGGCCAGTAAATCCATCTGAAAATCAGTAATAGCTGTTGTAAACAAGGACTCAAGAAGTGAAAAACTTGTTTTAATATCTTTGTAGATAGCAACTCCTACATTTAGACCACAACTATATTTGGAATTTATTTCTGTTGACCTACTTAATTCTTATCTGCTTATATTAAAGTTTAAAACATAGTCTTCTTAAAAGAAAATTGCACTGATTTTAAAATGTCTAAACATTTGGCATTTTACCAAGCTTGTCAGCTCTCTTTAAGTAAATACAGAGACGTGAATTATCTAGCCAATTCTTTTTCGTCTTTACAAACACAGAAATCATTTCCTGGGGATTAATCATTCTTTCAAGTTTAGAAAGTTGAAGGAAAATACTGATGTAGGCTGTTTCACCATTACATTAAATGTTTGTGAACATTCAGGCTTAAAAAACACATGCATGAATCATACTGTTGGTGATCTCAGCATTGTCTCTGTATAAAAGAAAGGCCACTGGGGGTAGAGCTAGAAGCCCAGTAGACGAAGACGGTAAGGGCAGCGAGAATGATGCATCTTGCATTCCTTGTGCTGTTGTGTCTGCCAGTCTGCTCTGCCTATCCTCTGAGTGGGGCAGCAAAAGAGGAGGACTCCAACAGGGATCTTGCCCAGGTAATTAATGGTGGCATCTGTTGCAGCTACTGGCCAGCTCAAGTGTGTCTACTTGGTCTTCCAACACACAGCAGAATGATAAGACTAGAGATCACTTTGTTAGAAAACTGTAGCATCAGAGAATAATTAACAGGCTGGAGGTGGAAATTATTTTTATGTTAACAGAGAAGAAAAGAAAGGTTCAGAAAGGGAATATAACTGCTCAAGGTTACAATAAAATAGTAGCAGTATATTTGTGGCTAAGTGAAAAGAACATATGGAGAATATATGAAACTCCTCTGGCTTTAGAATTTCTTTAGTTAAAATTATTGGGGAGGGGAGCATGCTAAGTTTGATCTTTAAATCGGATCAGGTAATAGTTTTTATATTTTTACTTGTCATATTTGGACAAAAGAGTTTACCATACTTCAGTCTTAAACCAGGTCTATAATAATAATGTAAGTAGAAAAGGTTAGTACTCTAACTTTTCACAAAACTATGTTAAAAGTGGGTTTCTTTAAAAACTAACAAAAATAACGCTAGACCTGAATTTTCAATCCCAAATTCCTTACTTGACTAGCAAACTAACACTGCAATAAAATTTAAAAATTTGTATGAAATGGGGAGTCTTAATGAAAAATCAAATTAAATGTGATATCCTCTTTTGTTTTAAGAAACTAGAGGAAAATTAAGATGGATTATAAAAGTTGGATAAATGATGGAAAATCATAAAAATGACCTAAAAATTATATTTTCCATTAGCAATACCTAGAAAAGTACTACAACCTTGAAAAAGATGTGAAACAGTTTAGAAGAAAGGACAGTAATCTCGTTGTTAAAAAAATCCGAGAAATGCAGAAGCTCCTTGGGTTAGAGGTGACAGGGAAGCTGGACTCTGACACTCTGGAGGTGATGCGCAAGCCCAGGTGTGGAGTTCCTGACGTTGGTCACTTCAGCACCTTTCCTGGCATCCCGAAATGGAGGAAAACCCACCTTACATACAGGTAATGGTTCAGAGTAGTTTTCGCATAATATTGAAACTTTATAAGTTATTCGTCATATTTGGATAAGTAACATAAAGTTTTCTTTAACAATTTTTCATAATGGCAGGAGAAAATAATATCCTCTTCAATTTTTCTCCTCCAGGATTGTGAATTATACACCAGATTTGCCAAGAGATGCTGTTGATTCTGCCATTGAGAAAGCTCTGAAAGTCTGGGAAGAGGTGACTCCACTCACATTCTCCAGGCTGTATGAAGGAGAGGCTGATATAATGATCTCTTTTGCAGTTAAAGGTAATCAAATAAAACATCCATTTATCTGGTGTATTAGTCTGTTGACACTGCTATAGCAAGATACCTTAGACTGGATAACTTATAAACAACAGAAATTTATTGCTCACAATTTTGGAGGCTGGGAAGTCCAAGATTAAGGTGCCAGCAGATTTAGTGTCTGGTGAGAGCCTATTCCTCATAGATGGTACCTTCTGTGTCCTCACATGATAGAAAGGGCCAGGAGGTTCCCTCAAGCCTCTTTCATAAAAGCACTAATCTGATTCATGAGGGCAGAGCACTTATGACATAATCACTTCCTAAAGACCTAACCTCTTAATACTATATCACACTGGGCATTGAGTTTCAACATATGAATTTGCAGCAGACACCCACATTCAGACTATAGAATCTACTGTTGTTCTATTGGAACAGCGTAAAAACAAACTCTGAACACATATTTCCATTAATTTGTTCCCTATCAGAACATGGAGACTTTTACTCTTTTGATGGCCCAGGACAGAGTTTGGCTCATGCCTATCCACCTGGACCTGGGCTTTATGGAGATATTCACTTTGATGATGATGAAAAATGGACAGAAGATGCATCAGGTGGGTCGTAAACCTCTCAGGAACATTTCAGGAATAATGTCTAATTCTATCCAAAAATAACTGGATTATCTAGAATGAGCAATAAATGGAATATAGTAGTAACTGAATTTTTTTATTACCTGAGTTTTAAACAGAAGTACTGTTTGTTTCAATAATTATTGAAGAATTTTATAAAATGTCTGTATTTTCATGTTTGCCCCCACCAAGTACAATATTGTAAAAACCATTCAATCTTATCTCCACAACTCAGGATCTTGTGGGGGTTTGAGGATCAGCATAATTAATAATGTTTTTCATCACTTTAATGATAGCTGATTAGGGTAGAATGAATTCCATTAAATCAGTTCCAATCCTAACATTTGCCCTCAGGTTTTCTTTCTTTCTTCTCATTGGCCTCCTTTTTACTTAAAAATAGAGATCAGGAGAAAATGCCAGGAATTGAAAAAAAATTGTTAGGTCATCTTTTTAAATAAACATGTCACTGTCTCTAGCTTAGATGGGGTTTTTTTCCCCCTAAATTGGCTTTGAAACACTTTACATCTAAACATAATGACTAAAATTAACTCTATGCTATTTAATTTTTAAAATGGCTTCTGAAGTTTAGAAACACACTGTTGAAATAATCACTATTTCTGACAGTGCCTGGGATTTTTAATGTAAATGCAAAGAACATCTTTCCTGAGTACAAGACTCAGGAGGCCGAGGCATGAGAATCACTTGAACCCAGGAGATGGAGGCTGCAGTGAGCCGAGATTGCACCACTGTACTCCAGCCTGGGCAACAGAGTGAGACTGTCTCACAAGACTGAAGTTTGTGTTGCATGAAATGATTGCCTTTTATTTGAACAACTGTTCTTTTCTGCACAATTCTTGGAGCCTTGGTTAAATAATATCTACTACTAAATTCAATAAAACTCTTTTTATAATATTTTTTTAAAAGCTGAATCTAGCTGTGTTTGTGCTGCAGAAAACTGTTATTGGGGATGTTTCTGTTTTAAACTAAAGATTGTACACATCCAATGGCACCTATTACTGGGAAGATTTTTGACAATCAAAAATTATTTGATTATGGCCAGGCACTGGTGGCTAATGCCTGTAATCCCAGCATTTTGAGAGGCCAAAGTGGGTGAATCACTTGAGGCCAGGAGTTTGAGACCAGCCTAGCCAACATGGTGAAACCCTATCTCAACAAAAATACAAAAATTAGCCAGGCATGGTGGCACATGTCTGTAATCCCAGCTACTCAGGAGGCTGAGGCACGAGAATCACTTGAACCCGTACTCCAGCCTGGGCGACAGAGCGAGACGTTGTCTCAAAAAAAAAAATTACTTGAATATGATGAAGAAGAGGAAGAGAAAATCAGACTAAACCCCACAAGAAATAACCACAGTCTTCTGGCTTAAAAGTTTGAACGTAAATGTTATATGATTAATTTTAACCGAGTTTGCAACTGGCAAGTGTTCCTAAATTTGAAAAATGACTTTTTATTTTTAGACAATGAAGAGTTATATTTACTGACATGCTATTAGTCTTGTCCTTTCAAAAAAAAATCTTTTGAAAATAATGCTTCTCATTTGTCAATATAGGAAAAGTGTCTTAGTTTTCCTGACCAAGGAGGGATCTAGGGAGGGATATGGTGAAAAACTGTCTTATATATTGACTTAAAGTCAACCTTGAAAAACACATTAATTTCTATAAAGTATGGAATATGCCAATCAATGAACCAATCCACAAATACTGAAAAGACATTGTGGCATCAAGGATGTCCTGTATAGCTGGCATATGTTCTGTATGTGTATTTACGGAATAAAGAGCTGGTGGACTCTGAACATTTATGATTTTCATACAGGCACCAATTTATTCCTCGTTGCTGCTCATGAACTTGGCCACTCCCTGGGGCTCTTTCACTCAGCCAACACTGAAGCTTTGATGTACCCACTCTACCACTCATTCACAGAGCTCGCCCGGTTCCGCCTTTCGCAAGATGATGTGAATGGCATTCAGTCTCTCTATGGTGAGTGACGCTGGAAAAATTAGGCATTGCAGCTCTACAATGACAGTCCTCAAGAAAGCTTTCCAGCGCTACATAAAGTATTTCTGATTTAGCCTGAAGCACTTTGAGAATGTTTGAAAGGCACACAAATTGACAGATGCATCACATATTTTTTAATGTTTGCATCCCCAAATCTGTTTCCTTTAGGACCTCCCCCTTCCTCTCCTGAGGAATCCCTGGTGCCCACAAAATCCATTCCTTCAGGATCTGGGATGCCAGCGAAGTGTGATCCTGCTTTGTCCTTCGATGCCATCAGCACTCTGAGGGGAGAATATCTGTTCTTTAAAGACAGGTCAGACCAGAATATTATATTTTTCTGTCTATTCTTTTGATGTACAGTGCTTAGAAAGAAAAACAGAAACTTGACAGAGCTTTTTTTTTTAACTTTTATTTTAGGTTCAGGGGTACATGTGCAGGTTTGTTATATAGATAAACTCGTGTCACGGGAGTTTGCTGTACAGATAATTTTGTCACCCCAGTACTAATCCTAGTACCCAGTAGTTACTTTTTCTGCTTGATAGAGATTTTTTTAAATACAAAATTTCCTACGTTTTAAAATCATTCAGATCTAGTTCTTGTTGAATTTTTAACATCTTTTTAGAATTGTCCAGGTCATTTTTTACAGGCTTATAAGGGATGATTCTTGGTCCCTAGACTGTAAGTTTGGTTAAGGCAGGGAGTTATATCTGTTTTGTTCATTTTTTAAAAATATCATAAATCATGGAACTTCTTCAAAAAGCACTGGTGGATCCTTAGAAGCAGGGTAGTATCTTTCCATTTGCTAACAAATGCTACTATTTAAATTAATTACTTTTGGAAAAAAAGTGATATATTTTGTGGCACAATATTTAAACACTACCAAAAGATACAGAGCTAAAAAATCTCTCTCCAGTCTTTGGCCTACAGTCCTCCAGCTCCCTTCATATGTGCGACCACTGCTACCAATTTCCTTTGACTCTTTATAAAAATGTTGTATTCATATATACAAGCATCAATATACACATAATTTTTTTTAAAATATTAGGACATAATATGCGCACTGTTTATGGACTTTTAGAATGGAACCAAGCTAAATAATTTTACTGGAACCAGTCACAAGTCCGTCGATTTCATTACCATCGATTTCATTACCCTGGAATCACATGCAGGAGGATGGTTTAATACAGACTTCTATGAATGGGTGAATTAGCATGGATTTTAAAAAAAAGAATATGTTTTTTTTTTTTCACATATCTAAAGGAGAAAGACAATTGCAAGTAATTTTATGTGTTACAGATATTTTTGGCGAAGATCCCACTGGAAACCTGAACCTGAATTGCATTTGATTTCTGCATTGTGGCCCTCTCTCCCGTCATATTTGGATGCTGCATATGAAGTTAATAGCAGGGACACCGTTTTTATTTTTAAAGGTGAATACTATATAAAGAATTTTCAACTTGTTGGAATAAATCCTATTGCAAAAATTTTATCGACATGAGTTTTCTCCATTATATTAAAGTTCAGATTACTGAAAGACCTTGTGCTAACACTTAAATAAAATTTGTACAAAGAACATTATAAACTTTATTTTAGAGACCTCTTAAGAAAATAGAAGGTATTCCATATTCATGGATAAAAAATGCAAGATAGTAAAAATGTCAATTTATCTATAGATACAAGACATTTTCATTTCAAATGCCAAATGCCAAAAGATTTTTCATGGAACTTGACAGATTAGTTTTACAATTTATACGGGAAAGGAAAGGCCAGGAATAGCCAGGATGCTCCTGGTGAACCCATCTTATTAGATGAGGAGAAAAGCCCTGTGTTATAAAACTGTAATCGGTAAGATGTAGTATCAGTGCAGGGAGAGATAAATTAACTAATGGATATATTCAGGTCTGGTGGCTTCTTTATCAGACTTTTAAACTACTGTTTCAATTTGTTTTATTGGTAATATGCTATCTGAGTTTCTATGACTTCTTGAGTCGGGTTTGTTAACATGTTTTTCTAAAAATTTGCCAGTTTTGTCTGTTTTCAAATCCATCAGTAAAAAGTTTTTGGAAAATTATTTTGTTGTAATTTGAATTATTGCTGAAGTTTTGTTCTCTTTTTCATTCTTAATACTGAATCCTTTTGCCTTTCTCTTTTTTCTTCAACTCTCATAACATATGTAATAATTTTACTAATCTTTTCAAAGGACTGACTTTTGGCTTTATTTACTCTCTATATTATATTTTTGTTTCTCATTTAATTAGTTTCTGTTCATATCTTTATTGTTGCCTTAATCTTTGTTTACTTTGAATTGATCCTGTTATTATTGTTATAGCTTAAGTTTGATACTTACCTTATTAACTTGTAACTTTTTTCTTTTCTAAGACAAGCATTTATACCTATAAATAACCATTTCTTCTGTTTCATCCAGCAAATTTTGATATGCAGTATTTTCATTTTGTTCAATTTTAATTCTTTAATTTCTCATTTTTATTTTTTCCCTAGACTCATAGGTGATAATGGAATATTTTTAAATGTCAAGCTTTATGGAGATTTTAAAAATGTTTATTTCTGGCAATCTCACTTTTGTGAATATCAAATGAATGTGAAATTGCAACAGAAATTGTAAAGGATTACATAAGTCTAACGTATTGTTATCCAGTAATGTATCTCACATTTACATATCACTTGCACTGTGTCAGACACCATACTCATTAATGGAGGTCAGGACTGAAAAGCGCTCATATTCTAGAAGGGGCAGCAGAGATGAAGCCTTTGGCAGCCTACATATGCCAAGTGCTGGGACTGAGAGAAGGAAGGGTGTCATGGGAGCACCTGACTCATACCCAGGGCTCAGCAAAGATCCCTTAGAGGAGGTGATGTTAGGATGGGTCTTAAAGTTCTCTTTTGTTGTGCAGAGATGGGCTGGGTGTACAGAAAGTAGAAAGGTCCTTAAGAAAGAAGAAATTGGTTTTACCAAGTAAGAGCATATCTGGGACTGCTCAGACAGATACAAGTCATTCAGTTCAGACGAAGCAAGAGAGATAAACAACAGATGGACATTTTAGATTAGTGAATCTGGCAGTAAGTGTAAAGAAGGAATTCAGGCTTGGGGTCCGGGAGAGTGATGTAACAAAGTAAACGCAGAGAGATTGATGGGATTTTGTTGTCCTAACTCACTAGAATTTGAATGAATTCCGATAGTGTTCAGAAGAAGCACAGATTGGAATTGGTGACTGTGAAATATCTCAAAGGAAGTGTCCATAAGCAACTGATCTATTGGTATGAAACTTAAGAGAGAGAGGTCTAGGTGAGAAATTCATGTTAAAAAGTTACCAACAATTATAAGAAATAACTAAAACTGATCTATAAATAAACTGTAACGTATAGATACAAATAATATAAGACACAGAAAGGGCAGTGAATCAGAGTTATCTGCTCATTTATTCATTCATTCATTCACTCACTCATTCAGGGAGTATTTATTAAGGGCTGGCTGTGAACTGGGCATTATTAGGTTGGAATTAAAACCAAGACTTCCTCTTTACCACAACAATGCACTATAATTATTTTTAAAATCAATGGCTTCATGTAAAATGTCTTGGATTTATTGTTCGACAGGAAATGAGTTCTGGGCCATCAGAGGAAATGAGGTACAAGCGGGTTATCCAAGAGGCATCCATACCCTGGGTTTTCCTCCAACCATAAGGAAAATTGATGCAGCTGTTTCTGACAAGGAAAAGAAGAAAACGTACTTCTTTGTAGAGGACAAATACTGGAGGTGAGACGCAAGAGAAATGACTTTCTATGAAGCCTGATTAAGAAAATTATTTTCTTTCTTTAAGGATATTTCCCTACCCTACACCCACCCTCTAACTTTCTCTAACTTCAAAATTTATGATTATGAGGAAGACAGCTTATTGTTCTACCTTCCGGATACAAAGGGCTCTCAGAACAGTGATCACTGGGCCATATACTTAGACACCAAAAGACATCAAGAGAGGCCAGCTGAGGTCCAAAGGCATTCACTTCTTATTCCATTTCCAGTCACCACATGGCTGCCATAGGAAGTCCAGGTGTGGCAGGCTTTGGAGACAAGATCTACAGGGTCCCAGTGTGACTGAGAACCAGAGGTTTATTTTTAGCTAAGTGATTTAATTCATTTTGCATATTATGTCTACACAGTCTTTATGCATTTATAGTAGACACATAGAAATTTGGTTTCTGTGTGCCAGGCTTAGAAAACTTACCTCAGACATATGTATGGAACCTCTGTAAAATGGCAAATGTTCTTGTTTCTGGGAAAATATTGTTTTATGTATTAAACTTGTAAGCCCAGGAAAGTAACCTATTCCTGTAGCTCTAAAAATGTTTAACACTTTTTTACACAACTTAAAAAGTTTGTCTAGAATTCCACACTGGAAAATTAACATCACATTATACTATTGTGTGTAATGGGACTACTGCACATCATTGAACTGTATTTCTTTCATTTGGTTTAGATTTGATGAAAATAGCCAGTCCATGGAGCAAGGCTTCCCTAGACTAACAGCTGATGACTTTCCAGGAGTTGAGCCTAAGGTTGATGCTGTATTACAGGCATTTGGTAAGAAGACCCTTATTTCATTGTCAATGCAGGAATCTCCAGGCATTTTATGATTTCAAAATAAAGTGCAGAATCAAAACAGTTTTTAAATCATTCAGTCTGATACCTTTTTTACTCCAAATTCCTAAAATCTTAACTTTCCAATTTATGCAAAGTGGGTTTAAATGTGTGTGTGTGTGTGTGTGTGTGTGTGTGTGTGTGTGTGTGTGTTTTCCTGGATAACTTCCAAGTCTCTGTTTCATACCTGCACATAAAATCAAAGAATACTTCCTCACACAGAAGCCATTATCTTTCAGGCCACTATGTTGGTATAAAAATACAATCTGTGTGAGCCAGGCTTACTAATGGCTGGTTGTCATTCTATTCAATCCCATCCTGTTGTCCCTTTTCTTCTATCCCACCCCAGGGGAGCTTTGTCTGGGCTTCTGTTGCAGTCTGTGATTGCCTGCATTAGTCATTTGTAAATAAAATAGTAGTCCTCCCATATGCTCAGAATAGGTCAAATGTGATTCCTGGTAATGGGTAAATAGGAAAACAAAACTTGTTCTTGATTACTCTGAAGGAATTCTGGAGGGAGCTGCCAGTGCTTGACAATCCAATGCTCATGAGGCTGATGATCTTGTTACTCAAATGACTTAACCATGATGGATGCAAAGCAGGAAATGGACCTCTGGCTCATTTATCATTTGTCTGATTCTCTTGGGTCTAGTTGTCTCCCAAGCTGTAATTTAGGACCTAGCAGAAGAGGAGAGGTTGGAAAGAAAGGAAAACAAGGTTTTAAAATATTATAGAATTTTATCTATTTAGAACCAGTATGACATAATATTTTAGAGCACTTCCTTTGGAGTCAGATGAGATGGAGTCCTCCCTCCATCCTTCCTTACAGATGCTACCTTGTTAAAATTACAAAACCGTCCTAATTTTTAGTTTTGTTCTCATTAATAACACATCACAGTTTTTTGTAAGGGTAATTGAGATAAAGCCTGTAAAGCACTTAGCTCAGTGCCTGGCATAGAGTAATCACTTAATAAATGCCCTCCATTATTAACTTGTACTTAATCTAAGTTATATGTGTTGCAAGACGACATATTTGAAGATGTCTCATCATTTTCCTTATCTATATTTACAGGATTTTTCTATTTCTTCAGTGGATCATCACAGTTTGAGTTTGACCCCAATGCCAGGATGGTGACACACATATTAAAGAGTAACAGCTGGTTACATTGCTAGGCGAGATAGGGGGAAGACAGATATGGGTGTTTTTAATAAATCTAATAATTATTCATCTAATGTATTATGAGCCAAAATGATTAATTTTTCCTGCATGTTCTGTGGCTGAAGAAGATGAGCCTTGCAGATATCTGCATGTGTCATGAAGAATGTTTCTGGAATGCTTCACTTGCTTTTGAATTGCACTGAATAGAATTAAGAAATACTCATGTGCAATAGGTGAGAGAATGTATTTTCATAGATGTTTTATTACTTCCTCAATAAAAAGTTTTATTTTGGGCCTGTTCCTTACTTTCTAGAACAATTCATCTTCAATACCCTGATCATACTGGGGACTGATTATTCGACAGATAGTCTGCCAGTAGGTGTGGTAGGATCACACAGTCTATAATGAGTCATGTGGCTGTCACATGCTCTCTCCTATTCTCTGCACCAACAGGATCTTTCTTTTCATCTCACAGATATTGTAAGTGTTCCTTATACACCTAACAAAGAAAGAGGTAAATCAACAGTTGTCTTGTATCTAGGCAGGATCAAAGCAAAATGGAGAAATGGAACTCCAGAATGTTAGAGCCTGGGACCCTGCATATTATTTAATAGACTTTCAATTTTACAGGTAGGGAAATAAAACTAGTTTGGAATCCACTCACCTCTTGTTTTAACCCAAATCTTTCTTCAGTGGGATTCCTTTCCTGCTCTAGAGACTAAATTTCTCATCTCCCCCTGACCCTTACCCTCCTGTTAGAATACTCTCTTGCTACCATTTTGTACATGGAAGCCCCTGGGTGATAAGAGTGCATGTGCACATGCCAATTTTGTGACAGATTTACCATCACGAAGTTACATGCTTACACCATACCGACAACACTATAGAAACTTGTTCCTTCTTTTATTGACTAATTTAAATGCCAGACATTGTCATAGTTGCAAAGTATGAAACAGTGAAGAAAATACATTTAACTCAATTTCATTGAGTTTTGTCTGGTGAGAGAAAGAAATCAAATGAAAGAACACAAATTAATGTATAACTACAAATTATAAAGCTGTTATTAGAGAAACGACAAAGCTGTAAAGAAGAATACTGTTGGAGGAAGGGTTATCTGTTAAAGTTTGCTTACTAGAGAAAGTCTCTCTGGGAAAATAATGTTAAAAACAAAGCATCTAAATCCAAATGGCCAGGTGGGTGAATAGGTAGGAGGATTTAGACTACTCTAAGGAAAGAAAATGCAAATTAGTGTTGAGGCCCAGTGGGTTAAAAAAAATAAAAGTCCCTGGCATGTTCAAGGAACTGAAAGATGAGTGCCTTATTGGCATGTTGGAGAATAGGGGTGGAATAAGATATTAGACAGGTAGACACAATCAAATCATCCAATGTCTTTACAGTATACTAAAGAGTTGTATTTCACTTTCAGTGCATTGTAGATTCATCGAGTGAGTCTTAAGCAGATAAGTTATGCCAGCCATTATATTTTTGAATGATTACTTTAGCTGGAGAGAGTTGGAAGGAAGTGATGACAAAAGTTGGAACAGGTTAAAAATGACAGGGAAGGGTGGTAGGGACAGGGGACCTCTGGGTAGATTGAGAGACATGACTGGATTTTTTTTATTTTTTATTTTTTTTTATTTTTGGCCCTGTCACCCAGGCTGGAGTGCAGTGGTGCAACCACAGCTCACTGCAGCCTTGACCTCCCAGGCTTAGGAAATCCTCCCACCTCAGCCTCCTGGGTAGCTGGGACTACAGGTGTGCACCATCACTCCCAACTAATTTTTGTATTTTTGGTAGAGACAGGCTTTTGCCATGTTGCCCAGGCTGGTTGGGAACTCCAGGGCTCAAGCAATCCACCTACCCCAACCTCCCAATGTGCTGGGACTACAGGTTGAGCCACCATACCCAGCCCTGATATATACTTCAACATCATTCAGATTTCATGATAAACTAGATAGAGTTCTGAGAAAAAGGAAGGTATTAAGAATAATTCCTAGATTACCGTCTTGAACAAATTCTTGGATCACAGCAGCAGAGTCAGGGGAAGGCTGAAAGAGAAGCAGTTTTGTGGGAGAAAGTTAAGATTCAGTAGGAATCACCTCACCTTTTAAATATAGAAATTCTTGTAAGTTAACCGACTAAAGGCATTAGTAGGCCATTAGATGGAGGAATCTGGAGCTCAAAACAAAGTAGATAAAACTGTGGGTGTTTGGCGGCATCAGTCAAGCCATGGGAATAGATAAGTTTTTATGGGAAGATTGCAGAGATAAAAGAAGATGGTTCAGGACTGAACCTTGTAAAATGCCGTATCACTCAGACCAGGCCAGGATATGCTGTGGTAATGAGCACTTCCCGATTTTCAGTGGCTTAGAACTAAAAGTGCATCATAGTATTCCACTGAGGTCTCTACTCCAATTGTCCTCACTTCAAGACCCAGGCTGATGGAACAGGCACCACCTTGAACGCCAGCCTTCACTGCGGCGGAGGGAAAGAGTTATTGGTAAATTTCGCGCTGACTCCTAGAAGTCTGTGTGGATACAATAAACATCATTCTGTCCGTATTTCATTGGCCAAAGAAAATTACATTGCCTCATCTGACACTAAAGATGGGAAAATAATATACTGTCACACCTCTGGGAGGAGAATCAGAAATGTTTAGTAGAGGGCGCTAATCATAAACACAAAGGGCTTTCTCACAAAAACAAAAAAAAAGTAACATGTGTACCTGGGCTGCCGCCGAGGCTCGAGCCTGCGCAGTGAGCATCCCGCCCTCCGGCTGCTGGGAGCCTCCCAGAGCCGAGGGGCGGCAGGGACCAGACGCTGGCTTTGGGGCCGCACACCAGCCCCGCGGCTAACGACACCCGCGACGGGGGACTGGTTGATTTGGTTAAACAACTCCACTACCCACTGATTTCCTCAAAGACATTTTGGGAAGACGTCCAGGAGGACAGATTATTAAGGCCTTCTTAATGGACATTTGGAACAGGCAGAAGCAGACACTGCCTTCTAAATGCGGTTTTAAAGCAGTTACGGTGAATGATGGGGGCAGATCTCCACGTGTACAACACGGTTTTCAGCCCAGAGGACTGGCACGGCATTCAGAAATGGCAAGAAGTAAGACAAAGTATGAGCCTTTGAAGGTTGGAAGATTTGGAATTGAGTTTAAGTCTGGCTACCGTAGAGATGTTCCTTGTATCTTTAGTGGTGACTGGATTGCGATGTTTGAGCCTCATCAAACACTTTTTGGCCCACATGAGTGAGGCCAGTGTTGGAATGTCAAAGATGACAGCATTGAAATTCGTGAACTTTCTGACCAATTTCTGCCGTTTGTCGGCATTTTTGGAAGCACCAAGGAAACATTTATAAATGTCAATTTTCCAGAAACATTTTTTCCTTTTCCTTTTCGCCTGCATCCTCGACAGCTTAGTAGTAACCTCTACAGTAAGCAGAAGATTCTCCAGCTGTCCGTCTTTTAGGGCAGATGTAGACACAGTGCTGCTCTTTCTAAAAAGTGTGCAGGACGTCTCCTTATAATGTCCGAGAGGCGGACGGAAGGGAGAAACCGCTGTTTAGAGTGACTTAAAGGGCACTCTCTTTAGACGGCACTGAAACGTGAACGTCTGAATTCTATAAAGATCCTGGGAACTGCTCTAAGTAACAATTGTGAAAGGACTCCAAGCAATGGCATCAACTGTATAACATACCATGCCGGTATGAGAGCCTCTCTTCAGCGAGTTGTCCCAGATTGCAGGGATTTATGCAGTTATCCATGATTGGGTCAGTTTTAGAAGACAAGAGTACTGAGGATGTACAAAAGGCACTTGATTGGTGTGTAATGGTGTGGGTGGCCAAGGGATTTGCAGTAATCTTCAGTCTTTAGTGGATGAATTGAAATTTGTCCCAGTCATTGGAATAGCCACGTCTTTGTCAAGCAGAGACGGTGAAGCAAAAGGAGCAATGTCAGATGTCTCAGGAATAGCATTTTGTTTTCTTTACTGCAGGGTGGGGAAAGCAGAACGGGCCTCCCAGTTCACATCAGTGGGTTCTCTGGCCTCATAACAACATCAGGAACATAAAATGAAGAGATGTGGGCAAGTGGAAAGACCTGGCAGCTTTCTGGAGTGAATTTGTTTTCATGACTGTTGTCCCTAAAGTTTATGCTACTTTGATCTTAGATTCAATAGAACTTCTGGAGACAGAAAAAAAAGTAACAATCCTATATTTTCATTATTTTACAGTAGATTTTTGACAGAGAAATATGTACAAATGACCCAAAATCCAAAGGGAAGGAAATACCACTTTCATTGGCAAGAAGTTTTTCTCCCTCTCTTCTCATCGCAGCCAACCAGAGTCTTTTCCAAAGGTAAACAACGCTACTAATTTCTTATGAATCCTTTAATCTACTCTATGCATTAATGAGCACGTCTATTAAGCCTTTACTTTCTAACCCAAAGCGTGACATACTTTATATCCTATTCCACAATTCATTTTTGCTCACTTAATATATCTGGGAGACTGCTCTGTATCAGTGACAAAGAGCTGCATTATTCTAATTAATAGCTACATAGTAACCCAATATATGAATTCATCATTTATTTAACAATCCCTTATTAGGGCAAATTTGGGTTGTTTTCGGTATTTTGCTTTTTAAAAGAAATAATGTAATTAACCTTTTACATGTTACTTCACAAAGAAATACTGTAATTAATAACCCTTTACATATGTTACTTCACAAATGTGAGTGAATCCCTTAAAAAACTATCTTGCTTAAGGGCTAGGTAGAGGAAGAACTGGAAAAGCAATTCATTGATTCCACACTGCTATTGTTCGGATCATCCGTGACTGGCTTAAACTCCTGGAGGTGGGGGGATGTGCTTAATCTCACCCTAATCATGTTGATCAGTGGGTGAAGAAAGAATTGACATCAATATTTTCCACCAAAACTGTGAGATGAGAAAGTAGAAACAGTATGCCGAGGCAATCTAGGTAAAATGTTGGCAAAGAAAGTACTTACAGGAAATATTTTCTCTTGTGTTTACAGATTTGATTAATGGTTCCAGTGAATGCCTTTATTTGGGGGATGGTAAGGAAAAAAAGGAACTTCAATTTATAGACACTGTAAAAGGTGCTAGATGTGTGCAATTCTTTCGGTCCTCGTGTTAACCATGGCAAACAGTAATGTCTTTAGATTATAGACTTTTAGGCTTAGAAGGATGAATTTTCTCATGATGAGCAACTAGTAAGCAGCAGCACCGAAATTCCACTCCAGAACAGACTTAGAATCTGTATAGGAAACTCACTGTTTTCTTCTCTGCACCCACAACACTTCTGACACCAGATATGTGGGTTTTTTTTCACTCCAACCAATTCTTTAAATTTCCCAACACTGGGTGTCATGTAATTCAATTATCACACTAAATACCTGAAGTTAGTGCAGACCCCACAGGTTAAGGACACAATCCCATAAGACCGCTCTGCTTACTTCCAATGCTAATCACATGTCTGGGCCTCCTGAACGTCCCACAGACCAGCTATAAATGAGAGCTTTCTACAAACCACTCCTCATGGTCAATAATTTGCTAGAACAGGTTGTAAAACTCAGGGAAACATTTACTTAAATTTATTGGGCTGAAAGCTCCAAGCTTCTAATCATGGCTTGGTCTTTCTGATGACCAGCCTCCTTCCAAGAGCCCACCAAGAGTCCCCTCATTAGAACAAAAGATGTTCTCATCACCCAGGAAATCCTAAAGGACGAGGGGCTCTGTGTCAAGAACCAGGGTCAAAGACCAAATATTGGAACAAAAGATATGCCTACCACCCCTATCTATAAGGCTATTAGGAGCTCCGTCTCAGAAACCAGGGCAGAGAGCAAACATTAGAACAAAAGTGTCTCCTAGAACCCCTATTATTCAGAAAATTCCAACGGATTAGGAGCTCTGTGTCAGGAACTAGAGCAGAAACCAACATATGTATTTCTTATTATTTCAAAGACCCCTACATTAAGACAAGACCAGCACTAATGGCAAATTCACTAGGATTCCCAGAAAGAGATAAGGTGAATGTTTTAATGCTTCCTACTTCTGAACAGTTTTTGTTCAGAAAATTGGGAGTATGCCTGCACCTTCAGGAAGGGAACAAGTGACTTCAGCTTTGCAGAGATTGAGAGGGTTGCTGAGAACAGGCTGGGAGTTACCAATAAGTAGCCACAGAATGGTGGTAACCAGACAGAAAAGAAAGTAAGTGAATATAACCTGAATGAGCTTGGAAGCACGTTTTTTCCCCAACCAATCCTCCAGATGATAATGCAACCTAGCCAATACCTCGAGAACCTATGAAGAGGACCCAGCTAAGCTATACCCATACTCATCACCCACAGAAACTGAAATAATACGTGTGTGTTGTTTTAAGCTGCCCAGACTCATGACCCACGGAAAGTGAAATAATAAATGTGTGTTGTTTTAAAATTAGTGGTTGTTTTCTACTCAGCAATAGATATCTAATATGTTGAGTGATTGCCTTATTTGGAGCCACAGCCACATAGCAATTATCCAGATGATTCAGGCCAAAATCAATTTCTGCTACAAAAAGTCTGGAGGCAGAAATATGCCACCCACTTTTGGAGCTCGTAACCAGCAGTGATACCCCTGACACAGAGAGACAGATAACTGTGTCTAGGGTGGGCTTTAAGGAAAAATTTTAAAGTGGAAATAAATAGCCATTAATGCTCTCACTTTATTTGGGGTATCTTTCTCTTATCTTTCTGTATTTTACTCACCTCTTTTTCCAGGCACCAAGCAGCACTAGAACACAGAATTTGCAGTCATTAATAAAATAATGCATGATAACAAGTTTAGAGTGTGAGTTATAAATGTTCCTTTCTTGCTATTGACTAACATTAGGACATACGATAAATATGCATGTTTTAAGAGACAGAGAAGTGGTAGAGTTAGAGCAAAACACACACACAGAAAGACAGACAGGCAGACAAACAAAGAGAGACAGAGAGGAGGGAAAGGGTGACACGATGGTGATAAGACAAGTGTAGGGAGGAATACATGAACTGTATTTGAATTGCAGGAAGATGATTCAGGTATGAGAAGGCCGAGAAGCAAAAATCTGTGAATCTGCATTAGGAAATTCCACTGGGACCAGCCACCTAAGGGGAAATCTTGAGATCAGGGAGAGTAGAGTAACCTGGAGAGCAGTTTCATGCTAAGTCCTGGGGTGTAGCAAACAACCTTGCAGGTGGGCCTTCATGCCTCAAGGACCAGGAGCACAGAGAGTTCAAGCTGGTCCACCTAACCACTCTAAGTGGGGAAGGGAGTGCTTGCATGAAGTGGGTTTTGGGAGGTTGAATTGCAGTTCTACCTCCTCCACTCCATCATTCATTGATTAATTTACTCATTTAACAGATACCCACTGAATGTCTACTGTATAGTGGGCAACATATGGGGCACAGAGTTTCACAAACATGGCCACACTCTTACAGAGCATATATTCTCCAGAGGGAGATGGAGAAGTGAGCAGTCTATGTGATACGCTACCAAGCGTGATGGCCATAATGGGGGAAGCACACAGAGCTGTGGGATCACCAAGGAGGGGCTCTGCCCCCAATGCTGAGAGATTAGGGAGGCTTCCAAGAGGAGTAGACATCTATATGGAGAGTCAAAGGGCAAGAACTTAAGAGGTAAGAAGAAGGGAGGTGGTCCAGGCAGAGAGAGATAAGAGTACTGGAGAGTGTCGATTACTTCTCTGGCCCAAAGCAGTGGTTCTCAAGCCATCCGTAGTGGAGGACCAGTTCCTTACATTTCCAGTTCATCATGGATAATTTGTAAAATACAGTGAAAGGGAATTACTATGAAAATGAGATGACAAAGACATTTTTAAATATTCAGTTTTTAAATTATTAGACTAGATCCAATAGACATAAAATTACTTTATCAAATTATTGTAAAAGCATGTTTGATTGCTGAGCTTATCACAAACCAATTACAGTTCATGAATCATCCCCGATTCACAGACTGCACTTTAAGGAGCGCTTGCCCATAGCATACAGGAAAAAGAGAAAAATTACAGTCTAGAGGATTCTTGATGAAACAGACAAGGAAAAGAAGAATCAGTGAGCTGTTACCAGAAGCTTTTTCTGGGTGTAGGTAGCATTCAGACTGCAGAAACCTGTGGCCAGAGAGTCATCATGCATCCGTCTGAATTGCAACCATTGAATTCTCACCACACCCAATGTCTAACACTAGTTAATTAGGTGGAAATTGGGACACAATCAGTGAAACAGAGGGTTTTAGAGGAAGCTGAAGAAGGAATTAGGGATAATCAACTTCCCCTTCCCACTTCAGCTTCAAAGCTTTTGTTAGTTTATAAGAATCCTCTGACTCTAAAATGAACACCCCTTCCAATTCAATGGTTTCTGTTTAAAAGGGGGGGAGAAACAACAACAACAAAGAAATGATAATAATAAAAAACAAGCAAACAAGCAAATAAACAACAAAAAAACTTCCACAACAGCGAAAGCTTTCCCACACATCCATCTGCGTCTGCTTGCCTGGCTACAGCCTTGTTTCTCAGGACTGGCTGCAGAAGTTTTCTTTGCTGAGATGCACTCTCTGGCCCTCCTGAGCTGTGTTGCACATACCTCTTGTACATTCCCAAGATACACTCCAATCACAGCACTTACCACTCTTTATTTAACTGTCGCCTCAAGTTCATCCTACATTGGACTGCAACTTCCCTTAGTTATATTCCACTGTAATTCAGAGATTGGTACATGGTAGCTACTCTGTAAATCACTGTTTGTTAAATGAAAGCATGCATAACTCCCTTGAACTAGGAAGAAAGTAATGTCAATTTTAGAATGTGAAGACTGACAGGCATCTGGAGTTATCTGGAGAGGAAGGGCATTCCAAGGGAAGCAAGCTGCACGCACAATGCCATGGAGACATTAAAGGAAATGTTTGAGGAATCTCAAGGGAACATCTGAGAGAGTCAAGAAAGGGAGTCCAAAGGGCTAATATCCAGAATCTATAATGAACTCAAACAAATTTACAAGAAAAAAACAAACAACCCCATCAAAAAGTGGGTGAAGGACATGAACAGACACTTCTCAAAAGAAGACATTTATGCAGCCAAAAAATACATGAAAAAATGCTCATCATCACTGGCCATCAGAGAAATGCAAATCAAAACCACAATGAGATACCATCTCACACCAGTTAGAATGGCCATCATTAGAAAGTCAGGAAACAACAGGTGCTGGAGAGGATGTGGAGAAATAGGAACACTTTTACACTGTTGGTGGGACTGTCAACTAGTTCAACCATTGTGGAAGTCAGTGTGGCGATTCCTCAGGGATCTAGAACTAGAAATACCATTTGGCCCAGGCATCCCATTACTGGGTATATACCCAAAGGATTATAAATCATGCTGCTATAAAGACACATGCACACGTATGTTTATTGCGGCACTATTCACAATAGCAAAGACTTGGAACCAACCCAAATGTCCAACAACGACAGACTGGATTAAGAAAATGTGGCACATATACACCATGGAATACTATGCAGCCATAAAAAATGATGAGTTCATGTCCTTTATAGGGACATGGATGAAGCTGGAAACCATCATTCTCAGTAAACTATCACAAGGACAAAAAACCAAACATCACATGTTCTCACTCATAGGTGGGAATTGAACAGTAAGAACACATGGACACAGGAAGGGGAACATCACACTCCGGTGACTGTTGTGGGGTGGGGAGAGGGGGGAGGGACAGCATTAGGAGATATACCTAATGCTAAATGACGAGTTAATGGGTGCAGCACACCGACATGGCACATGGATACATATGTAACAAACCTGCACATCGTGCACAGGTACCCTAAAACTTAAAGTATAATAATAATAAAAAAAAGAAAAAAAAGAAAGGGAGTCACATTAATTTATGTTTTAGAGAAAATATATGAAGCATCAGCTTTCTAACATGTGATTAAGTATAAAATTAATGAAACATTTCAGCAAATGAAACAGTAGGGTAAAATTTCTTCCCAAAGTTTGTAAGTCATTGTTTTTCATTTAGTCACTCATTTAGCACATTTGTTCATTTAATAATCATTCCATTGCATCCATCAAATCTGTTTTTGAAGTAGGAAACATAAATAAGAAATAAATTGCCCACTCACTGAGCTAAGTAACACACGTTACCACTACATGTGTAGTATATCTCAGCAGCAATAAAATAGGAAAGAAAAATTACTTCATCAATTAAACAAGCATGCACTAAAGAAATGCCCTGGTTTCTTTTTCTCTCTCTCTCTCTCTCTCTTTTTTGAGACTGAGTCTCGTTCTGTCACCCAGGCTAGAATGCAGTGGCACGATCTCAGCTCACTGCAACCTTCGCCTCCCAGGTTCAAGCAATTCTCATGCCTCAGCTTTCCAAGTAGCTGGCCCACCACCATGCCCAGCTAATTTTTTTCTTTTTTTTTTTTTTTTTAGTAGAGATGGGGTTTCACCATGTTGGCCAGGCTGGTCTCGAACTCCTGGCCTCAAGCGATCCTCCCACCTACGCCACCCAAAGTGTTGGGATTACAGGCGAGAGCCACTGCTCCCAGCCTGCTTTGTTTCTTAAGGATTAAATCAAAGGCGGTAGTTGAAGATATACACAACCTCTTAATCCCTGCAAAGTCAGTAGGAAATCCAACCCTTTAATTTCTTCCCTAGAAAAAAGACATAGTGAATCATAGACCTACTTATATTTAGAAGCAGATTGATAATTATACATACTAGTAAGACCTTCCCAATCAACTTAATGGAACGTCACTGCATCATTATTAGCTACAACTAAAAGGTGACAAAAGCATGATAAGTGAATTTAGAGCGTAAGTTATCTAGCTTGGAAATTTGCCACCTCCACAATTGTTCTTAAAATCATATTTGGCTCACAGATATGATAATGGTGATGATAACAATGATGATTATACAATGATGCAATACCTAGTAACACAGCTGCTTCTTGAGCAATGCTCCCAAATCTCTAAAGCAGATGATTCAACTTGGTTTATTGTGGAGATTCAGCAGATATTATTTGTTTTTTCCTTGCTTTATTTAACTGCACAGCAACAATTTCCTCAAGAGTCATTTCCTGTGGTAAGTTTAAATCCTCTTAAAATGAACTAACCCTGTTCCTTGAATCATAGTCATATTGTTTTGCTTTCTAAGAAATAAAACAACTGAAAATTCCAAGATCTCAGTTTCCTCATTTGCAATGTAAGGGGGTTTAATTAGGTTTTGTGATTTGTTTGTTTATTTTACCGTTACAGAATAGTGGTCCATATTTTGGGGGTATATGTGATATTTTGGCACATGGATACAATGTGTAATGTTTATACCAGGGCAACTGGGAAATTCATCACTCCAAACATTCACCCCTTCTTTATGTTGTGAACATTCTAATTCTTCTCTTCCAGCTACTTTGAACTATACCACAAATTATTGTGAATCATAGTCATCCTACTGTATTGTCAAAAACTAGATCTTATTCCTTCTAACTGTATCTTTACAACAATTATAATTAGACTTTTTTTTTTTTGAGACCAAGTCTTGCTCTGTCACCCAGGCTGGAGTGCAGTGGCACGATCTTGGCTCACTGCCAGCTCTGCCTCCCGGGTTCACGCCATTCTCCTGCCTCAGCCTCCCGAGTAGCTGGGACTACAGGTGCACACCACCATGCCTGGCTAATTTTATTTTTTTATTTTTTAGTAGAGACGGAGTTTCACCGTATTAGCCAGGATGATCTTGATCTCCTGACCTCGTGATCCACCTGCCTCAGCCTCCCAAAGTGCTGGGATTACAGGCGTAAGCCACCATGCCTGGCCATAATTAGAGATTTTTAAAGGTATCTGTTAACTCTAACAAAAAAATAGCAATCATGAAATACTCTGTAACAAATACCAAAGTAGATATATGTTATATATATAATTTTGTTTAATTCTTCTGAAAACCATTTTGGGATTGGGGGAAATTTTATTACTATTATTATAATTTTCTAGTCAAGAGAACAGAACTAACTTGAGTCTTCATACCCAGTTAGAAGTAGGGTTGTATTTCCAATCTCTACCTGCTAAATCTCTATCTACCTCATACCCAAAATCTGTCTCCCATTCGACATTCCATAAGCCCATGATTATACAGGTTTTCAGAATTTTCAGGGTAGCAATTTAGAATGCCAGCCATTTGGAGTTTGTATCATGCTGTCTTATATTTTTAATACCTTTCTTTACATTCTTTCTTTTAGAGCAAGAAGTCTCTGTTCTCCAACCAGTGACCCAAACATTACCTTGTGTACAATAGCGATGCGTGTATAGACCTCCAACACATGATGGATAAGAACACATTCTCCCCTCTCACACACCAAGGACATGGGCTGCATTTCTCTGAGTATCTCTGTTTACCTTTTATTCCATATAATACCTGATCACAGTGTAAATTTTTGATGTCAGGGAAATAATGATTTCTGTTGTATTAGTGCAATTTATAAAACACATGTCTATAACAGTATATCTCTATCCTGTAAAAAAAAATTTCATACATAAAGGAAGACAAACAGTCAAGCATAAGGCAAAATATAAGAAGTCCTTTAAGAAAGCTACAAAATACCACAGAATTCCAATAAGTTAAACAATACGATGTCTGACAGAAAACAAAATCTAATCCATGTTAGATTCATTGACATGAAATTCTTAGTGTAGTAGGCTTAGACTTGGAAATAGAAAGCAACAGCTCTAATTCTAGTGCTCTTCACTAGATGCATGATCTGGAACAAGTGATGGAAGGCCATGTCTCTAAGTTTTCTCATTTGACAAGTAAGAGGTTTCTATTAGATTGGTGATTTTTAAACTTGCTCCATTGTTCCACGGTATTTGGGGGTTATGTTAGAGGGGACATAGAGAGAGGTAGCAGGATGAAGGTGAGTCTCTAGAGTTCAATGCTTCTACTTTAAGCACAACTATTATGCTTTGCTTTTTTATCTGTTTGCAAATTTGATCTGTTTGCTGGACACACACACAGACTGCTGCTTCAGTAAAGCATTCAGTATTATGACATTAATTGTTGTCAAGCACTATACTGAATAACCACCAGATTTCTTATTGTATGAGTCTTCATGAAGATGACATCATGTGTAATTTCTTGCTCAATCCCGGTTATGACAATGGTGGTTTCCTCAGTTTTTCAGGAGTTCCCCTTTCCTGTTTCTGAGGCTACTGAGTGAACTAGGGGATCCCTGGCAGGAAGCATCAGGAGCACTGAGGTGATGGCTTCTCCACAGCTAGTACATGCGCCCTGTGGTGGGCGGGGAGTTCCACCCTCATTTTGGCTGGGAAAAGATGACCTATATTCCATTTGTCCTAGAAAATGCCTCCTTTCCTGATTTCCCTTGCCTCTGCAGCAACAGAAGTCCTGTGGGAAAGAGAGAACTTGGGTTTTCCTGAGAAATTCATTGACTTCCCCTTTTCTATTTGCATTCACGTGATACTCCATTTAGATGGGGAAGTTGTGGTTAAACATTAAATTGAGAGAGGAGAATGTGTTCTTAACCATCATGTGTTGGAAGTTCATACACACATCTCTATTGTACATAAGGTCACTGTCTTCTGTGTAATTGCAGCACTTTGTATGAATCTCTTACAGCACAAACTAAAGGTATCATGCATGAATAATTTACTGGCCTATTTTTCCTTTCTCCAGCCTAAGTGACTGGAAATATTAAGAAAATATTTGTTGAATGGAGGAAGACACATATGAATGGATAAATAAATGCAGCCTAGCCCCCTGGATTAAATGTGTTCAAGCATTCATGGAGAAAGTATTACTAAATGTAGTAAAGAAAAAAATCTGGCTACTCTGCTAAAGAGAAGGAAGCCCTGAGACTTCATGAACAGAGAGAGAGAGAGAGGGAGACCCTGGTGTCCCTGCTGATCCCAGCCTTCCAATCTTCTCCACCAAAGCACCAGACCTGTGATGAAGCCAGAACATCTTGGGTGTTCTAGCCCCAGTCACGATCTGACTGCCGCCAAAAAAAAAAAAGTTCCAAACAACCAAACTGTGCAGTTGAGATCCAGTCATAGAATCATGACAGATAGTTAATTGTTACTGTTTTAAGACACTAAATCTGCAGTGGTTTGTTATAAGCTAAATATATATAGGAGAGGCAACCAAGTAAGCAAACAACAAATAATATCCCACAAGGTAGAAGGCTAAGCAGGATCTATACCATGCCTAGAATCTACATGGAAGACCTTTCCCACGACTTCTGGGAAAATGAAGCTCATCCTTAACAGAAAGAATGGCAGAGAGCTTTATTATGGCACTCACACACACACAGAAAAAATATAATGGAAAAAACCAATTGGGTCACTTAGGGCAACATAATTCATTTTTCCTGCAGATATATTAGTATCAGTTACCAATTGCAGCTAGTCAAAAAGAGGGAAAATCCTGGCCAAAGTGGTGAAACCCCATCTCTACTAAAAATACAAAAATTAGCTGGGTGGGGTGGTGTGCGCCTGTAGTCCCAGCTACTCGGGAGGCTGAGGCAGGAGAATCGCTTGAATCCAGGAGGTAGAGGTTGCAATGAGCCAAGATCACACCACTGCACTCTAGCCTGACAATACAGCAAGACTCTGACTTAAAAAAAAAAAAAAAAAAAAAGAGGGAAAATAAAATTTAGAGTAATATCAAAAGGAAATCTCTTTCTTGGAGGCACCAGAACAAAGACTCACCTCCACACCTTCTGCTTTGAGTTATCTGCTGCTAAATTGCCGGATGTGTATGTTTCATCTTCCCACATAGAGGATGCTGTGATGACAGCAGAGGCCATGTTCTTGTGTGGGACATAGTTGCTTTAATCACTTGCAATGCCTAGTATAGTGTTCTGCGATTAGTAGGCTCTAAGTAGTCAATAACTGATGAAATTTATGGCTAACTGACCCATCTTTTAATCATGTAGATCATTAGGTCAACACTGTCCAATATAAATGTAATAAAAAGACTGAGTGCAATGGCTCATGCCTGTAATCCCAATCCTTTGGGAGGCTGAGGCTGGAGGATCACTTGAGCCCAGGAGTTCAAGACTAGCCTGGGCAACATAGTGAGACTCCATCTCTACAAAAAAAAAGTTAGCTGGGCATGGTGGTGTGCACCCATAATCCTAACTACTTGGGAGGCAGAGGCAGAAGGATCACTTGAGCTCAGGAGTTCAAGGCAACGGTGAGCTGTGATCATGCCATTAATTCCAGGCTGGGTGGCAGAGGGAGACAGAAAGGAGAGGAGAGGAGAGGAGAGGAGGGGAGGGGAGGGGAGGGGAGGGGAGAGGAGGGGAGGGGAGAGGAGAGGAGAGGAGAGGAGGAAAGAGCCTCATGTAGAAATTTAAATTTTCTAGTTGCCACGTTTTTAAAAGTAAAGAGAAAACAAGACAAATTTTAATAAAATATTTTATGTAACCCAATAGATTTAAAATATCATTTTAGCATGGGCTACCAATATTTAAAAATCATAAATGAGATATTTTTCATTTTTAAAAAATGCTTAATCTTCAAAATTTGGTGCATATTTTGCACTTGCAGCACAGCTCAGTATTAGCCACATTTCAAAGGGTTCAGTGGTCACAAAGATTAGTAGGTACTGATCCAGCTTCATAACAGAACAACTGATTGCTGTCAATGTCCTCTCAGAAATATGCTTCTCATGTAGAACTTTCACAGTCATTAATTTTCACTGAAAAATGATTCAGCTAACAAGTTTGTTTCATTTTATTTAGCTTTATGATGCACACTAGCAAAAGCCAAGATTATCTTAACAAAGAAAATATTGTAGTATTGTAGTGTATTGCGTGTTTTAGCAGACCCAACCAGTGCGGGGCAGGAAATAACATCCTATATGGAGGAGACCCAGGTTCCTTTGACTGGCGACGGGCTTTGGGAAGCACATTTTACTTGTGCCCTTTTTCTCTCTCTTGTGTTGCCATAGGACCCTGTCTACGTGGCAGTCCTGGAAGGTAGTAGTCCTAACAAGAAGCAAGAGACCAGGGGACATCAGGTCAATAACTCTCGATATCACTCCTAGCAAAAACTAGAATCCCTGCAATGCTCTACAAGCTCTCCCTCTCATCTGCCTCTGTCTTTGCAATCACTCACCTTGTCCCCTACTACTCTTCCCTTTGCCCACTCTGCTCCAGCCACACTGGTCTTGGTGCTATTTCTTGAATGTGTGCTCATTTACTCCTCAACACTCTGCACAGGTCGTTTCCTCGGACAGGAGCGCTTTTCCCCCAGATATTTTTATGGCTGACTTAGCCATGCTTTACAGCTTTGCTTAACTGTGTAGGATGGGGTGTGTTTCATTGTTGATGGCCTTATTGATGATAATCATGAGTTTGCAAAGGCAACTGGTTGACTTTCAATATGTCACAATTTCTGATGAATATTGAGACTGCACATTGCAAATGAAGAGGATGTCGCCCTAGGTGAATCACACAGCATTTTGTTGTTTTCTGGGAGTGCAGGACCCTACATAAAGAGGGAGCCTGTGGGCTGAGACACTGGAACAGCAGTCAGGTAGGGAGCCATCACTTGCCTTCCACTGAGAAGGAAGACAAAGGCCAGCGTGTCCAGACTTTTTTTTTTTTTTTTTTTTTTTTTTTTTGCTGCTGGTGCTGCTCTGGGGTGTGGGGTTGCAGAGCTTCCCAGCGACTCCAGAAACACAAGAACAAGATGCAGAGATGGTCCAGGTAAATGCTGCATTACACCTGCCAGTAATGCAAGTGTGTTCCCATTTTTCAAAGGTGAAGAGGTAGGAATTCAAGCAAGTTTGGGATTCATTTAGGAAACAAGTAGTTTGTCAGGAACAGGTCCCCTCATTTAAAAAAAAAACAAAAATATATCGCTGGGTGCAGTGGCTTATGCCAGTAATCGCAGCACTTTGGAAGGCTGAGGTGGATCGCTTGAGTTCAGGGTTTGAGGTTGCAGTGAGCTATGATTGCACCCCTGCACACCAGCCTGGGCAACTGAGCAAGACACTGTATCAAAAAAAAAAAAGGAAAGAAAGAAAGAAAGAAAGAAAGAAAGAAAGAAAGAAAGAAAGAAAGAAAGAAAAGAAAAAAGAAAAGAAAAGAAAATAGAAAAAAAGAAGGTAAAGCTAGAGGGAACCAAAGGAGCAACACATAGACTGGCTGTACTAATTGTGATTCTGACCCCAAGAGTAAAGCTAGACTTAACAATGGCATGGGTTCTTCTACCACAATAACATTTCTGCACCACTGCTAAACATAATAAGGACTATGAGATCATTACAGAAGCAGACAGATTTTTTCCCTCTTCTCATTCAATTAGTAAGGAAAAGGGCTATATTGTTACAATAGTGAAATGCTGCAATTTTTCAGAAAACTGAGAAAGACTTTACTTCTACTCTTTTAGTATTCTTTTCTTTATCAGAAATACCTAGAAAACTGCTGCTACAACTTGAAGAGTGAAATCAATCAATTTGGAAGGCAGAGGGACAGTAGCCCAGTGCTTGAGAAGCTGAAGCAAATGCAGAATTTCTTCGGGCTGAAGGTAACTGGGAAGCCAGATACGAATTTGATGAAGCAGCCCAGATGTGGGGTGCCTGATGTGGCCCCCCTCGTCCTCAATTAAGAGAGCCCTTGTTGGGAGCAAACACATCTGACCTATAGGTAACCAGACTGTGCACCAGAGTGAGAGAGCTGTTTCCCACCACAGTGGGAAGAAATGAGGTTCCCTGTGTCTCTGTTCTCTCCTTTATCATTTTAAGGATCAAAAGTACACGCCAAATCTGCCTCAAGAGGATGTGGACCGTGCCACTGGGAAAGCCTTTGAACTCCAGAGTAATGCCTCAGCCCTGACCTTCACCACGGACTTTGAGAGTGAAGGGGACATAATGTTATCCTTTGTGTGAGGAGGTAAGCTCTTCCTCCCAAAACCATTCTGAACATTCCCTCCTGCTACCCTGGGATCTGCTTCATCAGAATTGCTGATGCAGGAAAGGCTCACAGATGAAGAGTGTCTTTTGGCTCCTTGCTATAGCTCTTTTATCTCTCCTGGGTAAGGCTGAATAAAACAAGGATATGTCTTTGTTGAATTCTTTTTCTTGCAGATCTCCATGACAATTCTCCCTTTTATGGACATGATGGTTGTCTTGCTCATGCATTCCCACCTGGACCAGGTATCGGAGGAGATGTTCATTTTGATAATGATGAAACAAGGACCAAGGATTTCAGAAGTGAGTCAGCTAATTCCTTCACTGCCTCTTTTATTGTTCCTTCCCATAGCTTATAGAATTTTTTTTGTTTTATCTAAAAGAATGCTTTCAGTAAAATAAACCAATTTTACCTTTATTAGTATAAATACTTTAATAAATATAAACTGTTGATACTATAAATCACTTTATAAAGGTAACTATTTTGTCTCATTTCATAAAAATGTAAGAGATATTATTTCTTCAAGCTGTGTAATTTTACTGACAAAAATATATTACTCTAAAATTTTTACTAGGATGTTTAATATCATATCATTATGTACGTTTGTCAAATATTCAGTGCTTTGAAAATATTCAGGTTTTTGGATTTTGTATGCATAAAATGTAAGGACACTTGACCCTATCACAATGCAAAATGAGTAATTTAAAGGAGTTTATTTGAGAGGCCGAGGTGGGTGGAGCACTTTTAGGCCAGGAGTTCAAGACCAGCCTGGCCAACATGGTGAAACCCTGTCTCTACTAAAAATACAAAATTAGCTGGGCATGGTGGCATGTGCCTGTGGTCCCAGCTACTCAACTTGGGAGGCTGAGGCACGAAAATCACTTGAACCAGGAGGCAGAGGTTGCAGTGCGCCAAGATCGCACCACTGCACTCCAGCCTAGGGGATAGAGTGAGACTCTGTCTCAAGAAAATTAAAAAAAAAAATTAAAAACCAGTTTAAATAAGCAAAGAATCTTGAAACATACTAGCATAAAGTGTATATCTTGCCAATAAGGAGGATTTTTAAATATATGAAGTTTCAAACTGCCTTTCTATGAGGTAGTAACTTTTATTTGTGCAGAGATACTCTGGCTTCATGATGTAAGATGAACTGACATTCTGGAATAACCAAATGAACAAATACAGAATCCTTTATCTGGAGTCAGCCTAGTCAAAAGCTCAGATGTGTCTTCTGTAGAAGGTGTCCATCTGCCTCCCACCCCTGCAGTCCTGCAGGGTGCCCACCACACACACACACACACCTGTGCAGCTTGAGAAGTGACCCAATTATACTAAGAAGAAAGGTCTTCTCGAGTGCACCTTACATTGGAAAAAACTCTCCATCCACTTCTTGTGAAGTAAATGTCTGGAGGAAATTCTGTCTAATATCTACTAGACTCCAGGCAAATCTTTTCGTGGCCGATATTTTGTTGACAGGCAGTAAGTACTGGGTCGTTCAGGAGGATCAACTGCTGAGTGGCTACCCCAGGTACATCTACAGCTCCTTTGTCTTCCCTGAAAGGGTGAAGAAAATTGATGCTGCCATTTATGAGGAGGACACTGGAAAGACACAGTTCTTTGTTGCCAATGAGTATTGGAGGTAAAGACCTACCCTCAGAAATCTTGGGAAATCAGATCACTCTGGTGGAAGGAGAGTTGCCTTTTAAAATTTTTCTCAAATTTCACTGAAACTTTCCTTTTTTCTGGGAATGAATGCAGCCAGGCCCAGAGCCATTCAGTCCCCTACCTGTTATCACACTGCTGCCTAGCAAGGCAAGGAACTTGTTGGCTTGCATTTGAAAAGCAGATAAAGAGCAGAACACACAAAGGGAACTAGAGGCATCCAAAAAGGAGAAAATGAAGCATTTCTCCTTGATAGGACAGAACATGGAGCCCAAGGGAAAATTTGAATCAGATTTTTATGGTTGAAAATATCTTAGAGTTTGTCTAGTTTGCCCCACTCTCCCTTCCAGTTGAAATTTCTTAATAGTTTCATGCAAACAATGTACCCATCCATAATTTTTAAAAGCAGCCATTGGGGTTTTGCAAAATTGAGGCACAGATAGTACCTACCTCTCAGATTTGTTGTGAGAATTAAATGAATCTTCATATAAAAAGCACTTAGGACAGTGATTAGTACATGGAAAGTTCTACATGAAAGTTAAGTGTTTTTTATTGTTTTTATATTAACCACAATGTGATATTTTTAGTTATTTTTTGTTACCAGGTATGATGAAAATATGCAGTCCATGGATGCAGGTTATCCCAAAATCATTGATGACCTCCCCGGAATTAGTAAAAAAATTGACCTGTTTTGAAAAATAAAGGTAAAGACCATTCAATTTCCCCATTTCACTATCATAAAATTACATATTTAGTGTTATATAGATAAGACAGTAAACTGTGTACACAAAAATATGATATTTTCAAGAGTTCTTGTGAAAAATCATTATCTAGTTTCTTTTATTTCTAGGTTTTTTCTATTTCTTTTGTAGAAGAAGGCAGTATGAATGTAATACTAAAAGGAAGCGAATTTTGACTCTCCTGAAAACTAACATCTGGTTCAAGTGCAAAAATAACTGATGGTTGACTATCACCAAACAGAAAAGAAAAAGTATTTTTAATGAGCCCAAAATATGTTCTTTTCCAAGAAACCAGGTATTTCAGTATTTTATTTTAGTCTCTTGGTAACACAAGGCAGAGACATAGAAATACAATCTTATTTAACTTCAATCTGAACATATTCTATGTTAGCTAGAATGTATTGCTTCATGAACTTAATACAATTTAGCTTTAAGCAAGTACTAAGGGTTGTCAATCAAGATCATCCTTAGGTTTTCACAGAAAAAAGCTTTTTACTAGAGTCCAAGACTCTGACTTTAACCTGAGCAGCTGCACATATGGGATGCATATCTCAATCCACCCAAGACAATAACAGCCCTCAGTTTCAACAAAGAAAAAACAGCATAAAACAGTATCGTCCTTACATGTACATGGCAACATATTAAAGAAAACAGATACTTAAACTTAGTATAAAAAATAAAGTGGCTGGGCACAGTACCTCACGCCTGTAATCCCAGCACTTTGGGAAGCTGAGGCAGGTAGATCACTTGAGGTCAGGAGTTCAAGACCAGCCTGGCCAACATGATGAAACCCCATCTCTACTAACATAAAATACACAAATTAGCCGGGTGTGGTGGCAGGCACCTGTAATCCCAGCTACTTGGGAGGCTGAGTCACAAGAATCACTTGAACCCAGGAGGTGGAGGTTGTAGTGAACCAAGATAGTGCCACTGCACTCCAGCCTGGGCAGTAGAGTGAGATTTAGTACATATATTTTAAAAAGGTAACTTTTATCAACATATAATATGAATACAGAAAAGCCATGTATCATAAGCATATAGCTGATGACTCTTCACAACACAACCAAGTAACCAGCACACAAAAGAAAATTGCCAGTATCCCCAAATCCCTTCTCCAGGTACTAAGCTTTCTGAGAGTAACCACTATCCTAACTTCTAATACCATAGATTAGCTTTATCTCTTTCAGTACTTAAAATAAATGGAATTATACATTATATACCTTTGTATCTGACTTCTGTCACTCAACATTATATTTATGAGACTCATCAATATATTTTTATGTAATTTTTGATCATTTATTCTCTTTGCTGTAGAGTTTCCATTGAGTGAATGATTTCCCACAATTTATCTCTACGGTCTATGTTGAAGGACATATAAGTAGTTTCCAATTTGGGGCTATTAAAAATAGTGCTTTCAGGGGAAGCAGAGCAAGATAGTTGAACAGAAGCTTCCAATAGCTGTCCTCCCACCCCCACAAGAACACCAAATTGAACAACTATTAACACAAAAAAGCACCTCCATAAGATCCCAAAATCGGGTGAGCAATCACACTATCTGGTTTTAACATCATATTAAGGAAAGAGGCACTGAAAAGGGTAGGAAAGACGGTCTTGAATGACCTACACCAGCCCTCTCCTATCCCCCTGTAGCTACCATATGGCATGAAGAGAGAATCTGCACTAGGGGAAGAGGGAGTGTGCAGTGATTGTGAGACTTTGCATTGGAACTTAGTGTTGCCCTGTCATGGAGGAAAGCAACACCAGGCAGAATTCAGTCAGCTGTCATGGAGGAAGAGAGAGAGAGAGAGAGAGAGAGAGAGAAAGACTCAATTTAGCGCGTCGGGGGGTGGGGGGGAAGTCAGGAAAGAGAAGGAGACTCTCTGCCTGGTAATCCAGGGAATTCTCCTAGATCTTACCTTAGACTACCAAGCTGGTACCTCTATGGGTCTACAAGAGCCACAGCATTACTGGGCTTGGGGTGCCCCCTAAAGCACATATGGCTGCTGTGACCAAAGACTTAGATCATAGCAATCAAGTTGCTTGGAATACCTGGAAAGCCTTCCCAAAAAGGACAGGTACAAACAAGTCCAGACTAAAAAGATTATAATAAATACCTAACTCTCCAATGCCCAGACACTGATGAACACCTGTAAGCATCAGGATCACCCAGGAAAACACTACTTCACCAAATAAACTAAATAAGTCACCACAAACCAATCCTGGAGAGACAGAGATATGTGACCTTTCAGGCAAAGAATTTAAAATAGCTGTTTTGAGGAAGCTCATCAAAATCCAGGATAACATGAGAAGGAATTCAGAATCCTATCAAATAAATTTAACAAAGAGATTGAAATAATTACGTGGAATCAAGCAAACATTCTGGAACTAAAAAATGCAATTGACATACTGAAGAGTGCATCAGAGTCTCTTAACAGCACAATCGATCAAGCTGAAGAAATAGTGAGTTTGAAGACAAGCTATTTGAAAATACACAGTCGGAGGAGACAAAAGAAAAACGCATACATACAAGATCTAGAAAATAACCTCAAAAGGGTAAATTGACAGAATTATTGACTGTAAAGAGAAGGTAGAGAGAGAGAGACCGGAGTAGAAAGTTTATTCAAAGTGATAATAACAGAGAACTTCCCAAACCTAGAGAAAGATATCAAGTACAAGAAGGTTATAAAACACCAAACAGATTTAACCCAAATAAGACTACCTTAAGTTATTTAGTAATCAATATCTGAAAGGACAAGGATAAAGACAGGATGCTAAAAGCAACAAGAGAAAAGAAACAACATACAAAGGAGCTCCAATATGTCTGGCAGCACACTTCTCAGTGGAAATCTTAAAGACCAGGAGAGAGTGGTGTGACATTTTTAAAGTGCTGAAGGAAAAAAAAATTATCCTAGAATAGTATATCTAGTAAAAATACCCTTCAAACATGGAGAAATAAAGACTTTCCCAGACAAACAATAGCTGCAGGATTACATAAACACCAAACCCGTCCTATAATAAATGCTAAATGGATTTCTTCATTCTTAAAAAGAAGGATGTCAATGAGCAATAATAAATAATCTGAAGGTACACAATTCATGGGTAATAGTAAGTACATAAAAAAACACAGAATATTATAACACTATAACTGTAGTATCTCATATCTTGCATAGAAAGACTAAAAGATGAACCTTTGAAAAATAATAGCTACAACAACTTTTCAAGACGTAGTATAATAAGATATAAATAGAAACAACAAAAAGTTAAAAAGTGGGGGGATGAGGTTAAAATGTACAGTTTTTATTAGTTTTATTTTTGCTGGTTTATGCAATTAGTGTTGTCATCAGTTTAAAATACTGAATTATAAGATATTATTTGCAAGCCTCATGATAACCTCAAATCAAAAAGAATACAACAGATATACAAAAAAATCAAAAGCAAGAATTTAAAACATACAACTTGAGAAAATTATCTTTACTAAAAGGAAGACAGGAAAGAACAAAAGAAGGAAGAGAAGACCAGAAAACAAATGACAAAATGGCAGAAGTAAGTCCTTACTTATCAATAATAACACTAAATGTAAATGGACTAAAGTCTCCAGTCCAAAGATTCAGAATGGTTTAAAAAATAAGACCCAATGATCTATTGCTTACAAGAAACACACTTCACCGCTAAAGACACACATAGAATGAAAATAAAGAGATGGAAAAAGATACTCTGTACAAATGAGAGCCAAAAGAGAGTAAGAGTAGCTATACTTACATCAGGCAAAATAGATATCAAGACAAAAAGTATAAAAAGAGACAAAGAAAGTCATTATATGGTAATAAAGTGGTCAATTCAGCAAGAGGGCATAACAATTGTAAATATACATGCACAAAACACTGGAGCACCCAAATATATAAAACAAATATTATTAGAGCTAAAAAGATAGATAGACCCTAACACATTAATAGCTGGAGACTTCTATATGCTATTGGACAGATCTTCCAGACAGAAAATTAACAAAGAAACATTGGACTTAATGCAGTATAGACCAAATGGATCTAATAGATATTTACAGAACATTTCATCCAACAGGTACAGAATGCACACTCTTCTCCTCAGCACATGGATCATTCCCAAGGATAGATCATATGTTACACCATAAAACAAGTCTACAAAATTCAAAAACATTGAAATAATATCAAGTGTCTTCTCTGATCACAATGGAATAAAACTAGAAATCAATAACAAGCAATTTTGGAAATTATACAAACACATGGAAATTAAACAATATCCTCCTGAATGACCAGGGAGTCAATAAAGAAATTAAGAAAGAAATGAAAACATTTCTTGTAACAAATCAAAGTGGAAATACAAAATAGGAAAACCTGTGGGATACAGTGAAGCAGTACTAAGAGAAAAGATTATAGCAGTAAGTGCTTAAGTCAAAAAAGTATAAAAACTTCAAATAAATAACATAATAATGCCCCTTAAAAAACTAAAAAAGCAGGAGCAAATCAGACCCAAAATTAATAGAAGAAAAGAAATAATAAAGATTAGAGCAGAAATAAATGAAATTAAAACAAAAAAATACAAAAGATCAATAAACAAAAAGTTGGCTTTTTGAAAACATAAACAAAAGCAACAAATCTTTTGCCCAGTTAGCTAAGAAAAAAAGGGAGAAGACCCAAGTAAGTAGATATGAAAAAGGAGACATTAACACCAATACTGCAGAAAAAGATCATTAAAGGCTACTATGAGCAACTATATGCCAACAAATTGGAAAACCTAGAAGAAATGGATAAATTTCTAGACACATACAACCTACCAAGATTGAACCATGAAGAAATCCAAAATCTGAATAGACCAATAACAAGTAATGAGATTGAAACTTAATAAATGTCCCCCAGCAAAGAAAAGCTCAGGACCGAATGCCTTCACTGCTGAATTCTACCAAACATTTAAAGAAGAACTAATACCAATTCTACTCACACTATTCCAAAAATAAAGGAAGAGGGAATACTATCAAACTCATTCCATGAGGACAATATTACCTTGATACCACAACCAGAAAAAGACACATTAAAAAAAGAAAACTACAGGCCAGTATTCCTGATGAACATTGTTGCAAAAATCCTCAACAAAATGCTAGCAAAGTGGATTCAACAACACAGTGAAAAGATAATTCATCATGACCAAATGGGGTTTATCTTAGGTATGCAAGAATGGGTCAGCATACACAAATTGATCACTGTGATACCTCATATCAACAGAATGAAGGATAAAAATCATATGATCTTTTCAATTAATGCTGACAAAGCATTTGATAAAATTCAACATCACTTCATGTCAACAATTCTCAAACAACTGGGTACAGAAGGAACATACCTGAACCCAATAAAAGTCCTATATGACATACTCACAGCTAGTGGGTGACATTACTGAATGGGGAAAAACTGAAAGCCTTTCCACTAAGATCTGGAAAAAGACAAGGATGACCACTTTCACCATTGTTATTCAACATAGTACTGGAAGTCCTTAGAAACTATGCAAACACATGGAAATTAAACAATATCCTCCTGAATGACCAGTGAGTCAATGAAGAAATTAAGAAGGAAGCTACAGAAGCAAGACAAGAGAAAGATATAAAAGGCATCCAAATTTGAAAGGAAAAAGTAAAATTATCCTTGTTTGCAGATTATAAAATTTTATATTTGGAAAAACCTAAAAACGCCACTAAAAAACTTATTAGAACTGATTAAAAAAATGCAGCAAAGTTGCAGAATAAAAAATCAACATACAAATATCGATAGCATTTCTATATGTGGACTGCAAACAATCTAAAAAAGAAATCAAGAAAGCAATCCCATCTACAATAGCTACAAATAAAATATCTAGAAATAAACTTAATCGAATAAGTGAAAAATCTCTACAATGAAAACTATGAAACATTTATGCAAGAAACTGAAAAGGACACCAAATAATGGAAAGATATTTCATGTTCATGGATTGGAAGAATCCATATCATTAAAATATCCTTACTATCCAAAGCAATCTACAGATTTAATGTAATTCCTGTCAAAATGCCAACGACATTCTTCACAGAAATAGAAAAAGCAATATTAAATTTATACAAAACCATAAAATACCCAGAATAGCCAAAGCTATCCTGAGCAAAAAGAACAAAACTGGAAGAATCACATTACCTGACTTCAAATTATACTACAGAGCTATGGTAACCAAAATAGCATGGTACTGGCATAAAAACAGACACAGACTAATGGAACAAAATAAAGAATCCAGAAGTAAATCCATAAATCTACCGTAAACTTGCTTTTGACAAAGGTGCCAAGAACATATGTTCAGGAAAGATAGGGGTCTAGTTTCATTCCTCTGCGTATGGATATTAAGTTTTTTCAGCAACATTTATTGAAGAGACTATCTTTTCCCTTGTGTATGTTTTTAGCATATTTGTTGAAAATGGTTCATTGTAGATGTGTGGATTTATTTCTATTTCTGGGCTGTCTATTTTATTCCACTGGTCTATGTGTCTGTTTTTATGCCAGTATCATGCTGTTTTGGTTACTATAGTTCTGTAGTATAATTTGAAGTCAGGTAATGTGATTCCTCCAGTTTTGTTCTTTTTGCTTAGGATACCTTTGGCTATTCTGGGTTTTGTGTGTGTGGTTCTAAATAAATTCTAGGATTTTTTTTTTTCTATTTCTGTGAAGAATGTCATTGGTGTGTTCATAGGGATTGTAGATTGCTTTAGGTAGTATAGACATTTTAACAATATTGACTATTCCAGTCAATGAACATGGAATAGCTTTCCATTTCTTGGTGTCCTCTTCAATTTCGTTCATCAGTGTTTTATAGTTTTCATTACAGAGATCTTTCACTTCTTTGGTTAATTCCTAGGTATTTAGTTTTGTGACTACTGTACATGGGACTGCTTTTTCGTTTCTTTTTCAGTTTGTTCACTGTTGCCCCACAGAAATGGTACTGAATTATGTATGTTGATTTTGCATCCTGCAACTTTATTGAATTTATTAGTTCTAATAGTTTTTTGGTGGAGTCTTTAGATTTTTCCAAATATAAGATTAGATCATCTGCAAACAAGGATAATTCAACTTCTTCCTTTGAAACTTAGATACTCTATATCTTTTTCTTGTCTGATTGCTCTAGCTAAGAATTCTGGTACCATGTTGAATAACAGTGGTGAAAGTGGGTATCCTTGTCATGTTCCAGTTCTTAGAGAAAAGGCTTTCAGTTTTGCCCCATTCAGTATGATACTAGCTGTGGGCCTGTCATTTTACTATTTACTGCCTGTCTTCCCTGCTACAGTGGAAGCTCCATCAGGATGTGTGGCAGGGGGAGGGGCGGGGGATTGCTATGTATTATTGTTTTGTTTGTTTGTTTTACTAATATAATGCAAGATCCAAGTAAGTACTTAATAAAAGTTTTTAAATAAATTAATACAGAATTGATGCTGGATTCCAGAAAAGATAGAAAGTTAATAAAAAGGTATATAGTCAGTTTGGCCAGCTCCTGAAAAATTTCTTGGCTTCATCTTCCTTAGTGCAGAAGCTAGAATATTACAGACACTGCAGCACCCCCCAGAAATGCTCAGAGCCTAAGACCAAGTTTCTAATGGGTTCCTGGGAAGAAAATCCACCAATGAAGATGAGAAATCAGAGTGGTTGTGTTTAGACTTTACCAATAAGCACCCCGCCTTGAGGTACCTCAGTTCTAGCCCAGACCCTAAGCTCATCAAGGGCACAAGCCAAGATCAACCCTTCACCTATTCAAAGATTCCAGGGAAACTGATAGTTCCATGGAAATATGAGATCTCAGGGGAAGTATGCATTTGTAATAACTAAGGACTTGTTTCATCCTGCTGAACTCATGACTGGAGTTGCCCCAAAAGTGGCAGCAAGCGAATTCCTGCAAGGAAGTGCCCCAGATGGTCTCCAGATGGGGCCAGTTGAGATTCCAAAGAAGGAAGCACTAAATGCCAGGGTGAGAAGGACAACACATTTATTAGGGGTATTTACTTACAGAGTTCTTCGGTGTATCCTCTCAAAGAAGAATCAGGGTAAAGGGGTGTCCTACATAGATATGTCTTCATCGAGGGGGTAATATGTCTATATAAGGATTTAAAGAATTTGGCTCAGGGCCAGGGCCAGTTTCTTTCTGGTAGACCTAGATATCTTTATCACTACCAGGGAATTTTCAAGTTCCGGGTTTGGTTTCAAGACTGCTGGGAAAACCTTACAGCTGGCAAGGTCACAGCGTGGTCAAGGCACTCTGATTTTTGGTCAGGACACAGGAAAAAAAAAGTGAGGGGAACTGGGGAACTCTACAGGATTTTTATTCAGAATATATAAGAAATCTAACATATTAATAATAAAATGACACATGCAATTAAAAATGCATGGGAGTTTTAATCAGACTCTTCACAAAGAAAGACATATATATGACCAATAAACACATTTGAAAAGTACTTAACATTATTAGTTATCAAGAAAATAAAATTCTTATAAGGCACCACTAAAAAAAAATCCACTAAAATCATTAATGTTAATAAGACTGACCACATCAAACATTGATGAGGAGCTAGACAATCTGGAAGGCTCACACAATATCAAATTGCTCACAGTTTAATATTTATCCACCCTATGACTTCTTCTACATATTTGCCCAAGATAAATGAAAACATAAATACCCCAAAAAAAGCTTGCTCAAGAATTCATAACAGCTTTATTCATGATAGTCCAAATCTGAAAATAGTGGCATATTCATACAATAGAATAGTACCACTAGTACTATATACAACAACATGGATTAAACTGAAAACCATTAAAATGTCTCTCTTATCCTAAGAGACATCATTCCAGGCAAAAGAAGCCAGGCACAGAAGCTAATATATACTTTTGATTCCATTATATGAACTTTAAGATTATAAAAAGTAATATATAAGCAACGAAATCAGAACAGTGATTGACACTGAGAAGGGACCGCATTTGACCGAGAAAGAACTCAGAGAACTCAGATAATGGAAATGTTCTCTTCCTTCATGAGGTATGGGATACATTGGCTCATACATTTGTCAAAACTCACCGAACGGTGTACTTAAGACTTGTGTACTTAACTATATGTCAATAGTATCTCAAAAATTTATAAAGAAAGAAGAAACTAACAGCAAAAGGAAGTCGTAATCATTCTATAACTATAAAATAATGTTTAATGGTTTAAATATCTTCCCACAAAGAAAACATTAAGCCTAGATGGTTTTATTGGTTTGTTTTGCCAAAAGATCCATGTCAAGGAATAGATCATTCCAATCTTACACAAACTCTTTCAGAGAAAACAGAGTACATATTCCACCATCATCATATAGCACATGGGGAGCAACTTTAGGTACTTTCTTATTAATACTGGGAATAAGAGAAGGATGCCTGCTATCACTGATATTCGTTTAATATAGTCCTGGAGGTCTTGTCAAAAACTGAGATGAGGCCATGAATGTGAATCGTGCCCCTAATCCCAGCCCTTTGGGAGACTGAGGCAGGAGGATTGCTTGAGCCCAGGATTACAAGACTGGCCTGGGCAACATCAGTAAGACCTCATTACTACAAAAAAAAAAAAATTAAGGTGAGGAAAATATCAACAGGTATAAAGATCAAAAGGGAAGAGTCCAAATTATAATTATTTGTAGATAATTTGATAATTTACATAGAAAACCTCAAAAGAATCAAAACTCTTAAGATGAGAAAAATTGCAATGTTTCCAAGTACATCAACACATCAAAATCATTTACATGTCTATATATGCACAATAAACAAGTAGGTCAAACATAGAAAATAAAATATTAATAGCTACAGCAAAATCTATTACCTCTTTAGGAAATAACATAGCAAAAACAGAACAACCCCTTAAAAATGAGAATTTAAGACTCTATTACAGATATATAAGAAAAATAGAGTGTGATCTTCATGTATGGAATGACCTAATATTCTAAAGATGACAATTTTTCCAAAATTAATTTGTAAATGGGATGCGATTTTAACCAAATTCCAATGGCAGTATTTGGGAAAGGAAAATTGATTTCAAGGCTTTTATTTATAAAAAAAAATACACACTAGGAGCTAAGAATTTTGACAAAGAGCAAAGAATAAGAGAGTCCCACCAAATATTAAGACATTTTACAAAACCTCTGTGACACCAGTGGTGCAAAACTTACGCAGGAGCAGAGATATAAGCTAATGGAACTAAATACAAGTCCAGAAACATGCTTTTGGTATGATAGGGGTGGTACTACAAATTAGAAGAAAAAAAGCATGATTCCTCAAATAATTGTTTGGAGGCACTACGTGGAAAAAATAAAGATGAATTCTGTATCCCATCAAGTGCAAGTTACAGATACTCTTCACCGTAGAGTTCCAGCTACTGGGCACGTGGAAGGATTATACTCTTTAGCCTCCTTGCAGTGGGATGGGACCACATGACTAGTTCTGGACTATGACTTATGCTTGGTTCTGGGCTGGAACATTTCATTGCTTGTGCAAAACCCTTTAGAAATCTTTTCTCAACCAACATGACAACAGAGAGAATTCAAGATCACAGCTTCTCTGGAGGTCTGTGAAACTGGGTCACTGCCATGTGCAGAGGTCCTCTGTCAAACCATAATTGACATGTAGCACAAGCAAGAAATAAATTTGAGCTGTCTTATAAGACTAAAGGATGCAGGGCCTATTATCAAAGTGTAATTTTGCTTGTTCTTTCTGATGCAGACCATGCACAAAAGTATACTTTGAATTAGTTAAAGACTTCAATATGAAAGGTAAAACTAATTGAACAAAATACATAGGAGAATATTCTGACCATCATAATGTGGGGGAGAATATCTCAAATAACACCAAAAAAGCATAAATCATAATGGGCAAAGTTGATAGGTTTGATTACATTGAAATTAAAGAATTATAGTAAATGAGAAACAGAGAAAGTGTCTGCGACATATGAAACTAAGGAAAGATTAATAGGTAGTTCAGAGAAGAAATTCTTTTAAATCAACATGAAAAAGATAAGAAATCCAGTAGAAATGCAGGCATGGAAATAAGTTGGCTATTAATAGAAGGGGAAATCTGGGTAGCTGACAGCATATAAAAAGATATCCAATCTTACTAGTAATCAATGAGATACCAATGTAAAAAAGATACCAACTTATACCTACCAAAAATGGCAGAAATTAGAAGTTCTGGTTATATTAAGTGCTGATAAAAACATGGGGAATATGAACCCTTATTCACAGTGGGCAGAACTGTTAATTGGTGCAACCATTGTGAAGCAAAATCTGGCTGTATTATAAGAATACCTATATTCTAACCCCAGTAGTCCCACTTGTAAGTATTCATTCTGACTGTGATTCCCAGGAGACTTGCAAGACAGCCATTACAGAACTATTTGTGAGAGCGGGAAGCTAGCCACCGCCTGGATGGCCATTGTTGGTGAACTGACATTTAGAATGTGATAGCCCTAACAAGTAAGCTAAAACTGCCACCCACAACCTGGCACTAAGATCTGTTAACAGAGGACAAAATCATGTGCTTAGGAGCACTGTGACCCATGTGGAGTTTCTCATTCTGCATTCTCACCTAAAGCAAACTATTCATTTTAATGAGCTTTGGCCAAGTCTCTAATATCCAGTTCTCCCACTAACCTACCTAGTTCAAACCCTGGGCTCATCCTTACTAAATGAGATAAATGGGATCTATTTGTTTTACATTCTTATTTCGAGGAAGACTGTTGATCTGACCAAACAGGTCACCCTCCGAATTCCCCAGTGGACTTTGGCGCCCTCTGCTGGTTTTACAGGGGGCATGATGATCACCAGCATGGCTAAGAGTGACAGGTCTCAGCCATCCGTGACTTCATTGAAGGCCACTGGTTTGCGTCTGCTCTACACCAGCTTACTCTGGGAGCATTAAGCCATAGAAAAATATCTGGATGGAGACATTTCAAAATGTTAACATTGGTTACCTGTAGAAGAGGGAAGTAGGGGGAAAGGGGGTTAGAAAGCTTCACATTTACTTTCCGTACTTCTGATTGTTTGAACATTTTTTTTTAATGAGCGTGTACTTTTGTATTACTAGACTATTTAAAAATAAGTGATTTTTAAAACAAAATCAATCATTTGAGCAATACTTTCTATATTGCTTTTCGTGCATTACCTCCTTAAAGCCCATGGCTTTGAAATAGGAACGTAAAACAATATAGCAATATAGAAAGTGCTCCTATCCTGTGAGGCTTTTTTTATATCTAATTGCCAGAGAACTGTAATTTTTATCTGTTATTCTGCACTCTGTGCCAGGCTGTGTGTTAAACATTTTCTGTGCATTCATATTTAATCTTCACAACATTCCTATGATGTCGGGGCTATCGTTACCACCATTTTACACACAAGGAATTGAAACTTATGGATGTGAAGTGAGTTGTGTCTAGGGTCCCACAGCAATAAGTGGCCAATTAGGGATATGCAATTAAGACAGAGAGATGAAGGAACTTGTGCAAGGTCAAGCAAATGATAGAATGGGGTCAAACCCAGGTCTTTGGATTTCCATTCCCCACGCTAAAGAGAAACTGGCTGTCTGTGAGTACCTCTGGCTTGTCACTTCAGGTTCCTCTGATGTTTGGTCCTCATGTATGAGCCAACCACATCTGTAGAATTTGGAGGAAGAAAGAGTCAGAATGTTCCTATAATGACCTTAATGTAACATTTAAGCTAAAGAAGCTACTCAGGCAGGTCAACTCCAGTACAAGACTTTGTGGAGATTGAACAGAAAGAGCCTTGGAATTAAACCAAACTTGGATTCCCAAATTCTGCCACACATTACACATCTGCTAGTGTGTGATCTCAGGTAATTCACCTAACCTTTCTGATCCTCAGTTTCTGTATTGCTTTTAAAAGACGTAATACCTAAGAAATTTACATAAAAGTGACTTTGCAAAAGCCTTTATGACGGTACCTCACTTATAATGTGTATTCAGTAAATACTCACGTGATATATTCTTGGCATGGAAAGTCAAAATGGAGACCAGGGTGGGTGCAGGTTATCCTGGAGTTATAGGGCATGATCTCCTAAACGGCTTTTCAAACCACACGCAGACCACAGATCCTGAAGTGCCCTTCCCTATGCGGTCAGTCTACACATTTACTGACTACCCCCATCTCTTCTCTTTGAGAATTATTGCCTGTAATAGAAAGATTGATGGTCCTCAAAATGCCCACATCCTGACCTGTGAACTTGTTAGCTTACATGGCAAAAGAGGTTTTACAGGTGTGATTTGGGTTAAGGACCTTGAAATGGGAGATTAGCATTATCTCAGTGGGTCCAATCAAATCACCTGAGTCCTTAAAAGTGGAGAACCTCCCCCAGCTGTGATCGGGAGAGACAAGAAGATGGAAGAAGGGTTAGAGAGAAGTAATACTGCTGGTTTTGAAGACGGCAGAGGTGGAAATACAGGCCAAGGGATGCAATAGCCTCTAGAAGCTGGAAACAACACAGAAACTGATTCTCCTCTATAGCTCCCAGGAAGGAACACAGCACTGCTAACATATTGATTTTAGCCCAGTGAGACCCACACCAGACTTCTGACCTGCAGAATTGTAAGGCAATGAATTTGAGTCTTGACATTCAACGAATGAATGTCTTGTTTTGAGCCATTGGACTTGTGATAATATGTTACAGCAGCTGCGGAAAACTAATCCACTGCCCCTGATAAGCCAATGTCACCAAAGGGCATATGAGGTGTCTTTCTGATATTTTAGGTTAAAAAATAAAATCAGGTTGAGAACCATTGATCAAGAAGAGTGAGAACAGAATCTAGTGGGGACAATATAGATGTGAGACAGAGTTTATTCAGATGAATTCTCACAGACTCCAGCAGGCCTATGTTGGTGACAGCAGGCTGGGCTCCAAGGGGGATGGGAGCCAGGTGGGTGGTGTGAGGAGCAGGTGTGTGGTGTGAGGAGAAGCAGGTGTGTGGTGTGAGAAGGAGCAGGTGTGTGGTGTGAGGAGTGGGTGTGTGGTGTCAGGAGCAGGGTACATGATACGAGGAGTGGGTATGTGGTGTGAGTAGCTGGAGTGTGGTGTCAGGAGCAGGTTTGTGGTGTGAAGAGCAGGTGTGTGGTGTGAGGAGGAATGGTTGTGTGATGTGAGGAGGATTGGGTGTGTGCTTTGAAGTAGAGGCACTTGACTGGGCTTCCAAGAAGTTTGACAGTGAGGAAAAGGAAACAGGACGGTAACTCAAGTGGTTAATAGGGTAGAAAGAAGTCTGTTGTTTGATTTTATTTTGTTTTACTAGAGAAACCATGTAGGCAAACAGGAAGCAGCCAGTGAGGGAAAGGAAATAGCGGGGAAATGTTTAAGGAGAATGGTTCTGGCGTGGAGATACAGAGAGAGCCCCGTGAACACACGAAGAAATTGAATATTTTGGTGGTAAAAATGAGAGAAAATGAGGGCATTTACTTAAAGTGGGAAGTAATACCTTGCTATAGCTAGACCTTGTTAGAAAATCAAGAATGGAGAAGATTTAGAAAAGACAGTGCCTCAGGAAAAATGAAAAATGAGGCATTCCAGCCACACAACTGGATTGATTTAGTAGAAAAGAGAGTTTTGGCAAAATCCATTTAGCAGTTTCCTGCCTCTAGATACACAGAGCGGCCTGGAATGGAAATGTTTACTTTTCTGCCGTCTGTTCTCGTGGGTCTCTGTCAAACTGGTTTCTGGACAGTCGTTGACTCTCAATGGGTCATTTTCTCCACTCTCTCGTATCCTCAACACCCTCTAATTGGGAGGACAATAGATATAGGGGCAGAAATGGAAATGTTTGGGGCTAATCAAAACCATAAGGATAAGATCCTCCATGCTCACTCTAGCTACTCTTTCACTTGCCTGGACCATCGCGGCTGCTCAGCAGGCCTTTTAATCGGCCTCATCTGTGAGTTGAATTCACTATCACGGCTTCTCTAAGTCTCCACTTCCTTCAGCTGCAGCCTTAGCCTTGATTCCATCTGTCATCCTCAACAGAACTCTTTGATTTTCAAGAAAACTTTTTTTTTTTTTTTTTTTGAGACAGTTTCGCTCTTGTCGCCCAGGCTGGAGTGCAATAGCACGATCTCGGCTCACCGCAACCTCCGCTTCCCAGGTTCCAGCAATTCTCCTGACTCAGCCTCCCAAGTAGCTGGGATTACAAGCATGTGCCACCACTCCTGGCTTATTTTGTATTTTTAGTAGAGATGAGGTTTCTCCATGTTGGTCAGGCTGGTCTCAAACTCCCAACCTCAGGTGATCCGCCTGCCTCAGCCTCCCAAAGTGCTGGGATTGCAGCATGAGCCACCGCACCAGGCCTCAAGGCAACTTTTATTTTATCTGTGTGTATCTGTGATGCGAATTGCTGCTCCTTGGAGATGTGTGGTGTGATGACCCAGGTTCCCTCCTGTCTTCCTCAACCTCATTTCTTCACCATCCATCCCCACACCAAGAGTAAGACCCATGACCACCTGCTAGGGCCGGGTCCTCACGACCTTTCACTTAAACTCTTACTCCACCTTTTAATTGCTCTTCTTATTTATAACCTCTCTTCAGTCCAGTCTGTCCTAGATACTGTGGCCCGGTTAGTTTTATTAAGTCAGCATAGATTGTTACAAGGTTCAGAAACCAACAATGTCTGCTCATTGCTGGCCTTTTGATGTTTAATTCCTGCCCCTCCACTATCTGGTTCTAGCCTACCATTCCAATCTGCTTCTCTTTATATACGCTATGCTGATTCCCCCAGAGCCTTGTTATTCTTCACTTACAATCCAAGATTTCTTATCACAGTATCTTTGCGTTTTACTTCTAATCCCACCCTCATTTAACTTAATTTCAATGCCAAAATTCAATCCACCTTTCAAAGTTTATCTCAGTGGCCACTTCCCCTACAAAGACTTTGTGGATCTCCCCAATAGAATATGATTTTTCCTTTTTTAAAATCCTAAAACGTGACTCTTTACTTCTCTTATTGTATATTCGCCATCCTCTCTCACCATAGAGATTCTCAACTCATCCTCATTGTTACCTGGCATGCATTCTAAACTTGTGTGTGCCTGGGCCCCACCCCAGAGATTCTGATTCAGTAGCTGGAGTGGAGCTGTCTCAGTCCATTCTGGCTACCAAAGATATCATAGACTGAGTGGCTTACAAACAATAAAAATATATTTATTTCTCACAGTTCTGGAGGACAGAAGTCAGATCAGCCTGCTAACATGGTTAGGTTCTGGTGAGGGCCCTCTTCTGGGCTGCAGACTGCCAGCTTTTCATTGGATCCTCACTTGGTGGAATGACAGAAAGAGAGTTCTCTGGGGTCTCTTTTATAAGGACACTAATCCCACTCATAAGGCTTCACCTCCTTAAGGCCCCGCCTCCTAATACTGTCACACTGGGAGTTAGGATTTCAACATGTAAATTTGGGGTTGGGGGACACAACATTTAGTCCATAAAAGGAGCCTACTTGTATTTTTAATATAGATTCTGATATACTGTCAAGACTGAGAATAATCACTTTTAAAAAATTTTTTCCTCATTGAGAGAACAGAGGAGATTCTAGGAAGAGTCAATGAAAGGGTAAATTTGAATCATATCTCTGAATCTGTTTTCTTCTTTAAATTGGAGATAATAACTCCCACTTCTCTGGGTTGTTATGAAGCTTAAGGAAGGTAATAGATGCTGAATATCTAAGACTTAGCACAGTGATTAATCCGTAATGACTTGTGAGATCTGAGTGTATACATTTATACTCTGTGCAAAGGATGTGAGTCACACACATATGTTCCCTGGCTGAACTTGAACACTGGCTACTAAAGGAAGCTCCACGGAAGTTACTTCACTTGGTGGCTTAACTTAGAAGCACTTCTCTTTCTGGAAAAGAAGAAATTTTCAGCACTGCTAACTCATTCACAGAACGGACATATGAACTAATGTGGCTATAATTTCACCACATTCATAATACAAAGAGCACACCACAGTGAAGGGTTTACACAGACTTTTTCCATGTATGATCTCATCTAATACCCTTGATGCCCTATGAGGGAGATGTTAATGCGCTAGTTTTACAGGTGTGGAAATTGAACCTCAGAAGAACTTAGATTTGCCAAAAGTTGCATAAGTGGGAAGTGGAAGGACGGTAATTTGAACCCAGTAAGTTTAATTTCAACCCAAATGCTCTTTACCTTTCACCGCAACTGGCCCCAACAATTATTCTGTTAACTTGATCAGGGTACATGGACATCCATTCTGATCATGAGAGTTCAGAAAGGCATGAAGCTGAGGACATTTTGCCTTGGCTTATGTAAATCAAATGAGCCACGGCTTCACTGGGTCTACTTCTGTGCTTAGTAGATGCTGTTCCTTCTACTCCTACTCATATTCCCCATTGGCAACTCCTAATCATCATTCAAGATTCAGGCACATGTGCTCACCCCAGCTGGTTCAACTTATCCTTTATTTTATAACTAAAAAACAAATAGACTATATCTATGCAATCAGTGTCATCTCCTCGGGCCTAGAAAGCAAAACTGAGCTATAAAAATACACCTACTATGTTGCTGTAGAACACACATCTATATCCTTATCCTTATAAGAATATCCTTATCCTTATGAGAATAGGCTGCTGCCGAAGGGGCAGGAGGGAGGCTAGTATTAGAGAGGCAGAAAGATCCTACATTGCCTTGTGTGTTTTCTGGGCAAACTAAATTTCTTTCGTCTTCTTAACTTGTCCTGAAACTTATGTTATAATGAGCAATACCTTCATTTTGAAAAATTTGTTTTCTTGTTTGTTTATTCTTTCTAGCAATGTATCTACTCAACAGGCAAACAACTCCTGTTCACACTGAAGTGCAAATGACTGATTTGATTTTGGGGGGAGACAGCCTGAGAGAACTCAGTCCCAGGGACCAGAAGCAAGTGAGGCACAGACACCATGGAGGTAGACAGTGGTCAGGTGTGGAGAAAGGATTCAGAAGGCACAAGCTGGAGCCCTGAAAGCAAATGCAGTGTAGCCTTCTCCAACACTGCACCAGGGCCAGGCCTGTTGGGGGGATCCAGACCCAACAGTTCCATTTTTTAACACAGCATTTACCCAAACACCAAAAACTAAATTTACCGAAGTTTTAGATTCTCAACTAAATCACTTGCTGTTATGTTCAGAAGAAAGTACACTTATCAACCTTGTAAGCAAGCCATTGCATCAAAATAACTCAACATAGAGTTAGACCAATGTTAAGGCATTTTCGTGGAGGAAAAAGGGTGTTTTCACTAAAGAACTAATGCAAAGAAAGACACATTAAGCCATACACTCAGGGAGGATGAACATGACCGGGATCTTTGAACAATTTGGCAGGAAGCTGCCACATTTATATTAATACGAAGAATTGGTTGCTACATCTCTGCATGTCCACGTTCTACCTCTTCATGATCCGGTTCAAATTCCACCTCCCTCATGAAGCCTTCCTTGATTTCACTCCCTCCACACCACTGCTCTTTCCTCCAAACACCCACAGCATTTTATCCAAACCTCTATTAATTTATCTCCAATACTCTAGCACGCATCACAGCATGTGGCATGTAGTAGATGACAGGAAATGTTTATTGAATAAATGTAGGAATATACATCATTAACATTAATCTGCTGTCCAGATATGTTCTAACCCAAGACCTTTCTTTGGATCATTTTCAAAGTTCCTAAGTGACCTCAGGGAAGATCTGAACTCCTTATCATAGCATCTCAAATACACTCTTTACATATTGATACATGCTATGTATCATACATGTAGACATATGCATTTATATACAAGAATACCTGCCTTTACCAAATATGTATGCATATATGTAAATGAATACTCACAAAGACTGTGTATGATAACAAACTACATGCATGCGGACTCAGAATCAGTGGGACCAGGTTACGTGATTTGAAAAGCATGCCCAGGGGCCTCTGACCAACAGTCTCCTATGTAGCCATATTGTCTGGAAATCTCTCAGTGTCTTACTCCTTGAAGATGTACAACATCTCATTCTCCCTCTCCCTTGTCTTCTGCCCATGAATATAAGCCAAAGTATCCAGCTGTTGCAGGCCTAGAGCTGCTGCTCCACTATGGCCCAGCCAGAGATTCAAGTGGGAGACTACCATGCAGAGCCTATAGTAGCTCCCAGCTCAGTCTCTCTAAACATACCCTATGGGGTTGAATCCTGGCCCCTCCACAAACTAAACATGTGACTTAAACAGGCTAAATGTCTCTGGATTTGATTTCATCTGTAAAATGGAGATAGTTATAGCATCTCCCTCCCAAGGCTATGTGAAAATGGATTGGGGTAATACATGGAACACAGTACAAATGTCTGGGCAGTCATAATTTTTAGCAAATGTTCATTATTATTATCATCAGTATTGTTCTCTTTATCTCTTCCATGGAAAGTCTAGCTTATAGACTAGGGATTTTCTAATACATTGGTGCCAAACCACATCCTCCAGAAGCAGCTCTAGGCCCCATACAAAGCCTGCTTTGTAATAACACAGTCACTCATTCTCTCCACATACAGTGAGGGAGGATAAGTACAGAGATTCTCTAGTTGGGCTCCTTGGTCCCAAGATATCTACCACAAACCTCAAAATATTCCCCTGCATAAGTTAATTCAACCTCAACATCTCACATAGTCAGAAAATGTATCCACATAACTTCAGGATTAGTCCCTTGTTCCTTTTCCTCGACCAATTTTGTAAAAGGAAATAACTAAAACATCTAAAAGCAAAGAGTAGAAAGTTGGAGTTTTGAAAGACTGTTGAAAGACTCCCCCATTTGGGAGCACTAAATCACATTATAAACTTGCAAAACTGTCAGGGTGTAATTAACCTATGTTGCTTCATTTTCCTGATGCAGCAATTGTTTAAGACATGGCTTTAAAGAGGACTGCAAGGGAGCTGTGAGTGGCACATGATGCTGTGAACCTCAGGGTGCTCGCCAGGGAAGGGCCCTACCCAGAGGGACAGAAAGACAGCCAGGAGGGGTAGAGTTTGAAGAGAAGATCATGTTTGCCCTGAAGACGCTTCCGTTTCTGCTCTTACTCCACATGCACATTTCCAAGGCCTTTCCTGTATCTTCTAAAGAGAAAAATACAAAAATTGTTCAGGTAAATGAACTATCAGTTAGGTGATGGTTGATTTGCTGATTATTAGGAAATGGTGTGGGTTGTTTTCTCTTGTTAATTAAAACAGCCTGAAAGAAATTATTTGGGTGAGTAGTTTGAGGTTGAACATCTCCTTTTAGTTATTTGGAGGGCTCCAAGCTGGTAAGGACTAGGCCTTTTAAAAGCTGGACATGAAAACAAGCTGAATTCTTTAAAGGCTGGGAAAACACTGCTGTAGAGTTACCCCTAGTTGGGAAACTTTTGTAGAAGAAATGATTTTATTTATAAAATGATATCATTTTCTTTCTCATTTACGTAAGGTTTCCTTCCAGGATATCTGCAATCAAGTTACTATATGTCTGGTGCTTCCATACAGGCATTTTCTTTGCCGCCAAAAATTCCAGATATAGAAAATAATGTGAGGATGGTAGATTACAATGAACTAGAAATCAGTATATAGTATAATCACATTTCCCAGCATCAGATTGTGGACTGTTTATAAACTCTCGGAAGTATTATAAAAACAGAACCAATAGTTTTTTTCCATTGTTTCACAGTCTGAAAGTGAAGGCAAACTTTTAAGAAACACAAGGGAATTCTGTCACAAATCTCTCATGCAGTTTTCTTAGCATTAGAGTTTGGAGAAAGTATTATTGTTATTAAGAGGTTATCTCTTAATTGTAACCCCCGGGTTAATGTAAAGTCCATTTAGTGCTTATTCTATGCAAGGCAACTGCTACACATTTCACAAATATCTCACTTAATCCTCACAAGAACCTTATTGGAGCATTATTATTTTCATTTCAGAGACAAAAATATTTTAAATCAGATAAATAATGTGTCCAAGTGCTCACAGTTAATTCATGGCAGAGTTAAGATTTGAATCCAAGCCTGTCTGATTCCAAAGCGTGTGATCTGGTCAGTGTCACCTACTGCTGTGGTTAGAGTGTGTCCCTTGAATTTATGTGTTAAAGATTTAGTAGCCCATGTGACAGTGGGTCCTTTAAGAAGTACTTAGGTCATTAAGAAAGATTAATGACACTCTTGTGTGACTGGGTTAATTCTTGCTGGAGTGTGTTCTGGCTCCTGCAGAACTGGATTAGTAATGAATAGAATGGGTATTATAAAGAGGGGCTGCCCTTTGTGTTTTGCCCCTTTTCACACATGCTTGCTCCCCTTTCGTTTCTCTGCCATGTTATGACACAGCACAAGGCCATCTCAGAAGCCAACCAGATGCAGCCACCTGATCTTGGACTTCCCAGCCTCCAGAATTGTGAGAGAAAATAAGCCCCTTTTATGTATAAGTTACCCAGCTTCAGATATCCTGTTTTAGCAACAGAAAATGGACTAAGACACTGACAAGGTGCCAAGTGTTCACACACAGCATGAGGTCTAGTTAGGTTACATTTCACTATGTATGAAGAAACTTTTAAGCCAAATTTAAAATAGGTAATTTTTAGACTAAACTTTTTGGATTTTGACTAAACTTAATTTAACACTTCCAAAGAGTTACTTTGGTGAATAAAATGCTAATATCAATGATATTGCTGTTCCCCTAAAAGATATTTGGAATTATTTTGAAATTATCAGTTCTCATTTGAGAGGCAACATGGTGCGTTAAAATCTGAATCATCACTTGGAAAATTCCTTAATTCTCTGTGCTTCCATTTGTTCATGAGACTAATTAGGCCTTTTCTACAGTAGTGAAGAGGATAAAAAAGAGGAACTGTGTTGATGCAACAAATACCTCAGGAGAAGTCAATTAATGTTAGTTCTGATTTTTTTATAAAAACAAGAAGACAGTCTCCTGACTGTAGAGTAGCACTTTGCCTGTGTGATGTGATCCTCATCCCTTATGAGACACCTTTTTTTAGGCATAACCATTAACTGGAGCACTGAGTGGAGGGACTGTTCTTTCTAAAAACCATTGTTCTCTCAAAGCCAACCTACAAATTGTGTTATTGCTCCTGTGGCTCTCAAGTTATCAGACCTCTGTAGTAACTTAGAAAGGGTTGCAAAATGACCAGAGAACTGGAGGTCCTTTCACAGCAAGACCTCTATGTGTTTGCCTTTGTCCAGGACTACCTGGAAAAGTTCTACCAATTACCAAGCAACCAGTATCAGTCTACAAGGAAGAATGGCACTAATGTGATTGTTGAAAAGCTTAAAGAAATGCAGCGATTTTTTGGGTTGAATGTGACGGGGAAGCCAAATGAGGAAACTCTGGACATGATGAAAAAGCCTCGCTGTGGAGTGCCTGACAGTGGTGATTTTATGATAACCCCAGGAAACCCCAAGTGGGAACGCACTAACTTGACCTACAGGTGATATCTCTAGGGTTTCAGGATACACTCGTTCATCCAGCATGGACTGGGCTCTTATATGACAGACACTGTTCTTGGGATACACTAGGAACAAGTAGATAAATATCCCTGCCTTTGTAGAGTGTGAGTAGTGAATGAATAAGAGAATGAAAATGCTGAGATACCGTGGGTTCTTTCCACTCCAAGGCTTCCCGTTTTAGTCTTCCTTCTCCAACAATCTAAAGAGGACTACAGCAATGTTAGGCTGTCTCTCTAAGCACTTACTTTAGGACCCAATAAAGCCTTAATCATTGCTGGAAAGAGTCAAGTCCCTCCTTTCACACATCTTAATAATAATAATAATATCTAATATTTGTGGAATATTATTACTATTTGACAGGTAATGAACTAAATGCTTTATATGTATTTAATCCCCACAGCAGCCCTATGAGAGGGATACTATATTAGTATCCTCATTTTATGAATAGGAAACTGAGGTTTAAAGACATGTGTTAACTTGTTCAGAACCTACATCTGTCCTCCACCCTGAGACCTGCATTCCCTCCTTGTCCTCTCCAGTGGTAGCACACCATGATGCAACTCACTTCAAAACAGAACAACTCATCCATTGAGGGACTACTGTTCTAAATAATATTTAACTCTTCATACATCCTCTCATTTTGAAGGATTCGAAACTATACCCCACAGCTGTCAAAGGCTGATGTAGAAAGAGCTATTGAGAGAGCCTTTAAAGTCTGGAGTGATGCATCACCTCTCACCTTCACCAGGATCTCACAGGGAGAGGCAGATATCAACATTGCTTTTTTCCAAAGAGGTAGGTGCAAAGCAATCATGCTCAGTTTTGCTTTCTTTGGCTAACATGAAACTTGGCAAGGATCTAATACAAATGTTCTTATTTCAGATCACGGTGACAATTCTCCATTTGATGGACCCAATGGAATCCTTGCTCATGCCTTTCAGCCAGGCCAAGGTATTGGAGGAGATGCTCATTTTGATGCCGAAGAAACATGGACCAAAACCTCCGCAAGTAAGTTAATCAAGATTATGTCCACACACAGCTTCTGAATTGACCTTTTACAGATTAGAATACACACACAAACACACACACACACACACACACACACACAATAAAGGTCACATAATATTTCAAACTCACAAAAAGTGATCATTTGAAATTTTTGCTACCTCACAATACTAAGTCAATTTGGGTTTTTAAAAAAAAAAAGAAAGAAAAAGACATGCTGAATCCGATTACTGACCTTACTGTTCAGGTCAGAGATCAGAAAACTACAGACTATGGCCAAATCCTGCCTGACCCCTGTCTGCATAAATAACGTTTTACTGAAACAGGGCCACATTTATTTGTTTCTATACCATAAATGGCTGCTTTCACTCTACAATGGCAAGCTGAGTAATTGCGACATAGATCATTTGGCTCACAAAGCCTAAAATATTTACTATCTGGTTCTTTACAGACACTGCTTTAGGATATATCTTTATTTTAATATTGCCAAATTTAGTGATGTTTTAAAAGAGCCTATTTTTCCATTTTTTGGAAATTCATTTAGAAACCAGTCTATTGAGGAAAGAGCAGCCACCTTCCCTCTCGTCTAGTTAGTTCATCTTCTTGGAGCTCTTTTTCAGTGGTATGCTTCTGTGCAGCAAGCCACTCCTTTCAGGAGAAGGCTTCTATTAAGAAGGACTGGGCTTCTTGAAGGGAAGAAATGAGGCTGAGGTATATCCAGACCATGTGGTACTTCCCAAAATATGGGGTAACAATATGCCAGATAGCACTTTTAGAAAATAATCAGAAAGGCACCTTTTACCTTTGCTTGGCACCTGTTCCTCCTGCCATTTTCTCAACATGGGTATGTTACAAGGGTCTATTCTACCTAAGTCCATATGCTAGGAGCTGTGTGTAGCCAAAGATAGGTAACAACCCTCAGCTCCTCTCCATTCCTACTGCCCTCCTCACTAGTTCAGATAATCACTACCTCTTACCTGAACAGATGATCTAGATTCCTAACTGGACTCTCCATCTCCAGTCTGTGCTCCCTCTAATTTTTCCTACCATTGCAGCAGGGTTTGTTTTTGGAAAGCCCATCTTGGATCACATCACTATCATGCTTAAAAGTTTCAATGTTTACACGTTCTGCACCAAATAAGGTCCGAATACCTCCACTTGGTATTGAAGGCTCTTGGTGCTTGTTCATCCTTGTCTTTCTTGGCTTGTCTTCTTATTTCATGTATACCATTCACATTGGGCTAACACCCACATTGTACATTCACTGTTTCTAGGTCACACCCTATGCTTTTCATCTTCCTCACATTTGCTTGATTTGCTTCCTCTCCCTAAAATACTCTTCCCATGCCCCAAGCACCGTCTTTTAAAATCTCTTTCATCTTGCCATGCTATGTATGTCAAAGGCCACCTTCTGTCTTGCCTTGTGCTGGAAATGAGAACTTCCTCTGCAGAATTCTGACAGCTTTTCTATCTCCTTCTCTGTCATCACTCACTGTGTGCTTTCAAGTTGTTTGCACACATCTCTCCTCTTCTAGACTACGTACTCCCTATAGAGCAGAGAGCCACAACAAATTGCCCACAGTTCCTTTCACAGTATTCCAAGCATTCAAAGATATTTTTCTGAAATGCACTCATGGAAGCATAATTAAAAGGATGTGATGATAAGAAACAATTCTTAGAGTATGGGTAGAATTTTAGCAGGCTAATTATCAACAGGAAGTTGAACATTGTAGTGAGAGCATGGATCTTGCCATTATACCTGGGTTTGACCCCAATCTGTCACTTACTAGTTGCAGGACCAAGTACCAGCTATTCAAAATCTATGGGCATCAGTCACTTTACTATAAAAATATTGTTAATAAAACTTCAGAAAAATGTTATGAGGATTACATAACATTCGATTGCCTAGTATGTTGTAGGTACTCTACAACTATGGCTTTTTTTAAAAGTAGGCATGTACAAAAATGCATCAGTGTGTTTGTGAGGCAGCATGTAGACTGGCTGGACTGAAAGATTCACGTTAAAAGGCAAGCACTCACATATCTGCTGGAGCCAAGTGGAGGAGGTCTTGAAGGCCAGGCAAAAGAGGTTGGGCTTTATTTGATAGGAAGTGAGATCCTGGGAAGGTTTTAAGTTTCCAGTTGTGAACAGCACTATGCTCATGGAAGTTAAAACATGGAGAAAGACAGCATTAAAGGTAGGATTTGTCTGTCTCCAGTAGAGAATTCCTAGAGCATCTTAGAAAGCTCAGAAGCAGAGAAGAGCTGGTGCTAAGCTGTGGGTGATGAGGGTGCCAACATGAGCCAGCCCTCCATCTGAGGCTGCTCCACTGCTGGGCTGGCTTCTCTTCTAACTACTTGTTCACAGGGACTCTACTCATGAGGCCGAGTGTCTGGGACAGTGGAGATGGTGAATGTGGGAACACAAGAGAAGAAGGGTTCCCAAAGTCATGATGGCTGTGCCATTACTTCTCCAAGTCTCAGATGCACATTTGTAAAATGTGAGAATTGGAATAAATACAGCTTTTCTGGGTTCTAAGAGTTTATAAGAAGTTCATACTCACCTAGTTCCCATCTATGACCACTATCTTGATTCTTCTCAATGTCCAGTTTCTCAGGTATCTGAAAGAAAGATGAAAAAGACAGCCATGGGAAGGGCTATTTCCCTGAGCAGTTTTGGCTTGGAGGTTGCATTCCTTGAGATCATGTTTCTGCCACCCTGGGATCCTCACTGAGCTGTTTACCACCCATGTTTGCATTTCAGATTACAACTTGTTTCTTGTTGCTGCTCATGAATTTGGCCATTCTTTGGGGCTCGCTCACTCCTCTGACCCTGGTGCCTTGATGTATCCCAACTATGCTTTCAGGGAAACCAGCACCTACTCACTCCCTCAAGATGACATCGATGGCATTCAGGCCATCTATGGTAAGGTCTTCTAAAGAGAGTCGTAGTACATGGTGGGACCTGGGAATAGGCGAACACTCCCAGGATCTGAATATCTCTTCCTTTGCACTTCTGCAGTTTGCATAAAACTGAACTGTGAAATTCCCCAGTAATATAGTATTAACAAAGAAGGTGTGAGGGGCTGAGCCTCTATTGCTGCCCTAAAAGAAAAAAAGTTTAAGAAGAAATGCACTACAGTGCTTCCCAGTTATTGTCTTTGGATGGTGGGGATTTTTTTCTTCTTTTTTAGGCTTTCCAAATTTCCAATTTTAATTTTTTTTTTTTTTTTTTGAGATGGAGTCTTACTCTGTTGCCCAGGCTGGAGTGCAGTGACACGATCTTGGCTCACTGCAACCTCTGCCTCCCAAGTTCAAGCGATTCTCCTGCCTCAGCCTCTCAAGTAGCTGGGATTACAGATGCCCACCACCACACTTGGCTAATTTTTGTATTTTCAGTAGAGAGGGGATTTCACCACAATGACCAGGGTGGTCTTGAACTCCTGACCTCGAGTGATCTGCCCACCTCAGCCTCCCAAAATGCTGGTATTACAGGCGTGAGCCATTGCACCAGGCCCCAATTTTAAATATTCTAAACAGACATGACTATTCTCTTTCCTACAGCAATCCTGCTCCTAGATGTATCTATCAAAGAAATTCTCATATAGATCCATAAGGGGACATGTACAAATCATGAAAAAGATGTTCACTGCAGTCTTGTTTGTGGTGGTGGAAGTTGGAAGGCACCTGGGGATCTATTAGGAGAAGACTATACAGATAAAATGTGGTAGCTGCACACCATGAAGTGATGTGCAGCAGTGAGAAGCATGGTACTAGATGCACATATGGCAACAATACAGATGGGTCTTTAAAACTTCGTACTTTGTGAAAAAGAAACAGAATGAGATATATTGCACAATGTATTAATTAAATTACACAATATATAAGTCTATGTAAATTTAAAATGTATATAAACAAAGCAAGGCATTTTTCAAGAAGAAGAAGGGGAATGGGTAGTGGAGTATGGAGAGAAAAAAGAAACTTTTTTAAGGCATCACTGATACATTCCAAGGATAAGTATAGGGGCCTTTTGCCATATTGCCTGGATAAGACCATTACATCTCTCTTCACGCTTGCCCCAGTTGGCTGTGAATAAAAACAAGAAACCAATAAGGGATTTACTGCTCTCTAAAAAAGTGTGGAATGGAATGGAATGGAATAGTGGATTGGAGTGAAATATAATTGAATGGAGTGGAACAGAGTGGAGTGGAATTGGGGAAAGCCCTTTTCTGTCTCTGGTGGGACAACACTATAAAATCAAGCAAGCATGCCAGGGTGCCACAACCAGGGAACTTTTTTGTGATTGTAGATATTTCAGAAATGTTGAGCCTATCCTAACTGCCTCTATTCCCCAATTTCTTCCTCCTGCCCACCCCAACAACACGCCCTTATTTTGTTCACCAATGTTTTTATCTTAACTATTATGATAGCCTTTCATTCCACAGTGAGAAAACACATGAAAATTCAAATACTTATAGAAAAAATATTGCTAAAATTTGACTCAGATGTATGCTATAGGGTAAAAGACTAATATCATTCTTTCCTGAAAGTGGATTTTGGTGAGGAGAGAGGCAACAGATACTGAGTGACCGAAAAAGCAGAAAGAGGAACTGAGAAGTCAGAGAAGAATTAGTTTAGAATTGAAAAGGGAAGGAAGAAGCATAGAATTCAAATTTCTTTACTTCACAGCTTGACCTGGAACTTATCCTGAAAACCGCCATTACTCTTATTAAAGAAACAAAAACTTTAAAAGGATGAAATACAAAGTTACTTTAATACTTTATGGTATAGTCTGGTAGCACTTACCTTCACATGAAGACCCTTTACCTTTCTGAGAAGTCTATGATGTACCGAAGAGTCATACTGGACTTATTCTCATAAAAAAGACCTTTTTTTTTTTTTTTCCAGGACCTTCAAGCAACCCTATCCAACCTACTGGACCAAGCACACCCAAACCCTGTGACCCCAGTTTGACATTTGATGCTATCACCACACTCCGTGGAGAAATACTTTTCTTTAAAGACAAGTATAAAATTGAAATATTTCTTCCTTTGATTCCTCTTACTGATGTACCTTAAAACTGGATTCAAATTACGTCACACGTTAGTCACCTTTTCCTTGAATTCTATACTTGTGCTTCTCATTGGAATTTTTTATAGGTTCTGGGGCACCACTAGGATTATCATAGCCCCCTGAGCTTAACTTTATCATCTTCATCTTTTAAAGACTATTTGTACGATTTTTATGTCTATACTGAATTTATGCAATCAAGTATTTTCTGGGTAACTCAAAACATCCAGGAAAGAAAAAAAACATGAAAACATTCACAAACATTCAGATGCCTTTGGTGATGTAAACAGACATGGGCTACAGCTGCTTGGGAACCCCATAACTGAAACACCAAAGCACCATTCAGTTCCATCTGAAATCAGTCAAGTAAATGGAACCTGCACTTAGCTAGCTGTGCAGCAAATCATCAAACTGAGCGAAATTTTTATTTGTCCATTGGCTATTTTGTGAGTGTGCAATCACAGGCTGAGGGTATGTGCTGTTGCTTTTATCGATACGTTCTCAGCATTTAGTGGGAGCAATAATGAAAGATACTACAAAGTAAGATTTTTCAGTGTCCAAGGCAGGACAATGCCAAATGTAATCAAATAAGATCACTCCCATAACCTCCCCTGAAAGCTGTGAAGTACTCGCCAGGTGGACAATATTACCATAAAGCTTAGCCATATGCTGGTCACCGTGCTAGGAACTTTGCATTCGTTCGATTGTTATATTCTCCCAGCAATCCTACAAGGACCATCACTAGCCTAAAAGTCACAGGAACTGCCTACTTAGACTGTTATGTGTAAGTGTCTGTGTTTCCTTATGTTCCGTTAGGTACTTCTGGAGAAGGCATCCTCAGCTACAAAGAGTCGAAATGAATTTTATTTCCTTGTTCTGGCCATCCCTTCCAACTGGTATACAGGCTGCTTATGAAGATTTTGACAGAGACCTCATTTTCCTATTTAAAGGTAACTTCCTAAAGTTTTCATCTTATGTTAGTTCTGCCTGAAGGGAGGGGGCAGGACTTCTTTGTGGTCCCTTCCAGGTTCATGGTGATCTAATGACAGCATTAAGCTGGCCAGGCTTTTGCCAGAAGGCTAGGGTTGGGCCCCATCAGGACCACTAACTACTGTGTGAACCTGAGTGGGTTATTTGCTCTTCAGCCCTCAGTTTTCTCACCAACAAAATGAGACCACGCTAGACTGTCGTTAGCATTCTTTCATCGTCATCCCAGATACAATTCTCTAAGACTCCTCAAGGCTGTAATTTGGTTTCTGTATAAAAGTCACACAAACTAAGGCATCTAATTGTGGGGCCTTGAATGTCTTACTCAGAAGTTTTAATTTTTTATAGGCTCTGGGGAACCATTAAGGCTCTCACAGCCCCCCCGAACTTAACTTTATCATCTTCATCTTTTAAAGACTATTTGTTCCATTTTCATATCTATGTGAAAGACCAAGAAGTGGTATATATATTATTTTGTAAAAATGGAAAAGTCTTATTTAACATTTAACCTGAATCATTGACAGGCAACCAATACTGGGCTCTGAGTGGCTATGACATTCAGCAAGGTTATCCCAAGAGTATATCAAACTATGGCTTCCCCTGCAGTGTCCAAGCAATTGATGCAGCTGTTTTCTACAGAAGTAAAACATACTTCTTTGTAAATGACCAATTCTGGAGGTAACGTAAAGTATTTTTTCAATTATAGGTTGAAATCTGTGTTTCTCTACCTTGCTTACAAACCTTCAAGCATTTGAAGGTTTAAAACAATCTAGGTAGTCTCTAATAGGTTTTACTGAGAATATATTCTTCTTTACAGGATAATTGATGTTACCATGGCTTTTGAAATTTTTCATTTTTATAAAATTGAAATGTCTATGCAATGGTATTGAGGATTCTGCATCATGAAACAAAGAAAACCTTAACAAAGCACTAGGGTGAGATACAAAGAAAGATTTAGGCTAATTCTCACTTATGAGTTCAATTCAGACATATGCAAGCAAATGTTATCCGGATAGCCTGCAGAATTTTGTTCCCAAGTCGAACCTATTATGTACGTTTATATCTCTATATACACACACAAGGGAGTTATACTATATACCAATTAAGTAAAAGCCTTGAAAATATAAGCTTACTTTGGGTAATAACAGTGTGTCAGCCATCAAGCCTGTTTTAGAATTAATGATACCCATATGTTTTATAAATGTGTACCCTTAGGTAGAGAAATTAACCATTCTTAATCCTAGTAAACAGGGCATTGTGAGAACTGAATGAGAAAATATGTGTGAGGAGACTTTGTAAATTATATACAATTAAAAAAATTATTTTCGTTATATTCTGTATTGGTGCTAAATCGGATGACATTTTGCTTTTACCAGATATGATAACCAAAGACAATTCATGGAACCAGGTTATCCCAAAAGCATATCAGGTACCTTTCCAGGAATAGAGAGTAAAGTTGATGCAGTTTTCCAGCAAGAACGTAAGTAGGAAAAAAAAAAAAAAAAAAAAAAACTAATAAATGTGTTGTTTGTTTGTTTATTATAGAGGAGACAGGGTCTTACTATGCTGACCAGGCTAGTGTCAAACTCCTGGCCTCAAGCAACCCTCCCACCTCAGCCTCCCAGAGTTCTGGGATTACAGGCATTAGTCACCGCACCTGGTGTTTAAATGTTTTAAATGGCATGTTTGCATTTGAATGTTATGTTGGAACAGGGGCAGGGTTTCCTAACTGAAGACATCCGAGATATTCTATAAGCTATTCAATAAATTATCTCTCTTTTTTTATAGGCTTCTTCCTTTTCTTCAGTGGACCGAGATATTACGCATTTGATCTTATTGCTCAGAGAGTTACCAGAGTTGAAAGAGGCAATAAATGGCTTAACTGTAGATATGGCTGAAGCAAAATCAGGTGTGGCTGTATCCCTTTTCAGAATGCGGAAGGGAGGTTCAGCATCCATTTTCATTACATTGTGTCCCGCTTTTACTTTTCTCAATATTAAGTCATTGTTTCCCATCACTGTATCCATTCTGCCTGTCCTCAGTGCAAATATGCTGGAATATTCCACTGTTTGCAGAGGCTTATTCAGTTCTTACACATTCCATCTTAAATTAGTGATTCCATCAAAGAGAAGGAAAGTAAGCCTTTTTGTCACCTCAATATTTACTGTTTCAATACTTACATATCTGACTTCTAGAATTTATTGTTATATTACTTGCCTATCTGACTTCATACATTCCTCAGTCTCTTAAAATGTCCTATGTATATCTTCTACATGCAATTTAGAACTAGATTTTGGTTAGAAGTAAGGGTTATAAACAACCTAAACAGTACCCTTTGCCTTTACAGAAAATATGGTGCTGTTTTCTACCCTTGGAAAGAAATGCAGATGATCTATTTTGTGGGTTGAATTGTGTCCCCCATAAAAGATATGTTGAAGTTCTAACCCCAGGTACCTATGAATGTCAGCTTACCAGGGTCTTTGCAGATGTAATTAGTTAAGTTAAGGTGAGATCACACTGAATTAGGGTGGGCCCTAAATCCATCATGACTGTTGTTCTTATAAGAAGAAGAGAGACATAGCCATCTAGGGGAGGAGGCCATGTGAAGACAGAGGCAGAGACTGGAGTGACGCATCTCCAAGCCAAGGAAGTCCAAGGACTGTAAGCCACCAGTAGAAGTTTGGAAGAGGCAAGGAAGGATTCCCTCCAATAGCCTTCAAGCGTGACCCTGCTGACACCTGCAGAATTCGGACTTCTATCCTCCAAAATTGTGAGGGAATACATTTCCTTTGTTTTAAGCCACCAAGTTTGCAGTACTTTGTTACAGCAACCCTAGACATGAGGTATAAATACAGTATGTCTACACTTATGAAAATGGATCAGCACAGAATGCAGAAGTGGAACACTTGCTAAGGACTACTGGGCATCTTCCCAGGATAGCAGCCAAAAGAGAACCACCACTTCCTCTCCTGCCTCCTCCTTGCTCTTTCCTAGAGTCCAAACCCAAATGGGCCAGTTGGATCTGATGTTCCTCAGTTCTTTACTTCTATTTCCTGGGGTACTCAGGAGGGCACACACTATAGATAACTGGGGTTTGCTGCATAAAATTCAATGTCTCATTAAGTTGCATTAAACTGAGTTTAGATGCATAAGTTTGCTAACGGATGGGTTTTTTTGTTAAGAACTATAGGATTTATGGGACCATGTCTAGCTAGTCCAGATGTCAAAATCATTATAATGTTATATTTGCTGTTATTAGAATATAATATAGCTTATTATACAATAAATATGTAGACTGTAAAATATATTTCTCACTGGTACCTCCTATTTTCTTTATCTGTTGAAGTTTTTAAATCCCACAGATAACTAATTTGGCACCTTTATTCTGGTTCAAAATTAAAATAATCTATTAAATAAGTTCAAATTAAAGATTTTTATTTTAGGGCAGGCCTGGTGGTGACAAAATCACTCAGCATTTGTTTGTCTGTATTTTATTTCTCCTTCACTTATGAAGCTTAGTTTGGCTGGATAGGAAATTCTGGGTTGAAAATTCTTTTCTTTAAGAATGTTGAATATTGGCCCCCACTCTCTTCTGGCTTGTAGAGTTTCTGCCGAGAGATCAGCTGTTAGTCTGATGGGCTTCCCTTTGTGGGTAACCCGACCTTTCTCTCTGGCCGCCCTTCACATTTTTTCCTTCATTTCAACTTTGGTGAATCTGACAATTATGTGTCTTGGGGTTGCTCTTCTCGAGGAGTATCTTTGTGGCATTCTCTGTATTTCCTGAATCTGAATGTTGGCCTGCTTTGCTAGATTGGGGAAGTTCTCCTGGATAATATCTTGCAGAGTGTTTTCCAACTTGGTTCCATTCTCCCAGTCATTTTCAGGTACACCAATCAGACGTAGGTTTGGTCTTTTCACATAGTCCCAAATTTCTTGGAGGCTTTGTTCATTTCTTTTTATTCTTTTTTCTCTAAACTTCCCTTCTCGCTTCATTTCATTCATTTCATCTTCCATCAGCGATACCCTTTCTTCCAGTTGATCGCATCTGCTACTGAGGCTTCTGCAATCTTCGCGTAGTTCTCGAAACTTGGCTTTCAGCTCCATCAGCTCCTTTAAGCCCTTCTCTCCATTGGTTATTCTAGTTATCCATTCTTCTAATTTTTTTTCAAAGTTTTTAACTTCTTTGCTATTGTTTTGAATTTCCTCTCGTAGCTCAGAGTAGTTTGATCGTCTGAAGCCTTCTTCTCTCAACTCGTCAAAGTCATCCTCCATCCAGCTTTGTTCCATTGCTGGTGAGGAACTGCGCTCCTTTGGAGGAGGAGAGGTGCTCTGCTTTTTAGAGTTTCCGGTTTTTCTGCTCTGTTTTTTCCCCATCTTTGTGGTTTTATCTACTTTTGGTCTTTGATGATGGTGATGTACAGATGGGTTTTTGGTGTGGATGTCCTTTCTGTTTGTTAGTTTTCCTTCTACCAGACAGGACCCTCAGCTGCAGGTCTGTTGGAGTTTACTAGAGGTCCACTCCAGACCCTGTTTTGCTGGGGGTCAGCAGCGGTGGCTGCAGAACAGCGGATTTTCGTGAGACCACAAATTCAGCTGTCTGATAGTTCCTCTGGAAGTTTTGTCTCAGAGGAGTACCTGGCCCAGTGAGGTGTCAGTCTGTCCCTACTGGGGGGGGTGCCTCCCAGTTAGGCTGCTCAGGGGTAAGGGACCCACTTTAGGAGGCAGTCTGTCCGTTCTCAGATCTCCAGCTGTGTGCTGGGAGAACCACTACTCTCTGCAAAGCTGTCAGTCAGACAGGGACATTTAAGTCTGTGGAGGTTCCTGCTGAGTTTTTGTTTGTCTGTGCCCTGCCCCCAGAGGTGGAGCCTACAGAGGCAGGCAGGCCTCCTTGAGCTGTGGTGGGCTCCACCCAGTTCGAGCTTCCCGGCTGCTTTGTTTACCTAAGCAAGCCTGGGCAATGGCGGGCGCCCCTCCCCCAGCCTGGCTGCCGCCTTGCAGCTTGATCTCAGACTGCTGTGCTAGCAATCAGCGAGACTCAGTGGGCATAGGACCCTCCGAGCCAGGTGTGGGACACAATCTCCTAATGTGCCATTTTCCAGGCCTGCTGGAAAAGCGCAGTATTAGGGTGGGACTGACCCGATATTCCAGGTGCCGTCTGTTACCCCTTTCTCTGACCAGGAAAGGGAACTCCCCGACCCCTTGCACTTCCCGAGTGAGGCAATGCCTCGCCCTGCTTCGGCTCGCGCACAGTGCGCCACACCAACTGTGCTGCACCCACTGTTTGGCACTCCCTAGTGAGATGAAACCGGTACCTCAAGCAGAAATGCAGAAATCACCCATCTTCTATGTCGCTCGGGCTGGGAGCTGGAGACCGGAGCTGTTCCTATTCGGCCATCTTGGCTCCACCCCCCAAGATTTTTATTTTAAATGACTGATTTGTGATTTGCTTTTAATTTCTTAAAATATTACCACGTAATTCATCTAAAGTATAAAAAGGAATAGCAAATTTTAGCTTTATTTGCAGATATAGAATTCCTCTGTCAGAATTATTATATTGATAATAAACTTTAGATATTGCTTCAGAGTGTGAAATATTTTATAAATATTTGAGGGCCTCAAAAATTTCCTCAAGTATGTTAATACATTATTCTCAAATTATTTTACAAAATAAGAAAACTGAAACAAGTATATATTCTCATTCCATTCATTGATTTATTCAACAGGAATTAACTACCTACTATTAATTATGTTTCAGGGACTGTGCTAAGAAAAGTGAGAGAGATGTATAAGCAATTCATCATATCAACGAACAAATGCAAAAGGACCTATAAGAATTGAATATTCCACTTTTAATAGTAGAATCAATTTCAGACTATCATGTTTCCTAAAACTTTCTATAATGTCAGTTATGAAAGTTTTAGGAAAATGCAGGCATGAAAATGAGTGTCTTGTCTTCTCAGAACACCTGCTAGTTGTGCTAGCTCTGATAGACTCTTGGCTCAAACCTCATCTACACATTTTTGAGATGAGAACTGATCTCATACTATTTTTTAACCACATTTGACAGAGTCATAGACAGTGAACTGCAATATGAAGTGTAATAAAGAATTCAAAGAGTTGTTCCTTTTAAAAAAAATTATCTTGTTGACAACATGTAGTATTTTCCAGCTATTACATTGATATTTTGAATGGGCACAAGAGATATAAAGACCTAAGCTTAGAATGTATTAATTTATTATTTATTTATTTATTTTTGAGACAGGGTCTTGCTCTGTCACCCAGGCTGGTGTACAGTGGTGCAATCACAACTCACTGCAGCCTCAAACCCCTGGCCTCAAGCAATGCCCCCACCTTAGCCTTTCAAGTAGCTGGGACTACAGGCACACACCACCACACTCAGTTATTTTCTTTTGTAAAGATGGGGTCCCACTACGTTTCCCAGGCTTGTCTCAAACTCCTGGGCTCAAGTGATCCTCCTGCCTCGGCCTCCCAAAGTGCTGGGATTACAGGCTTTAGCCACCATGCCACCCTACCTAAGCTAGAATTTAAACAATGAGATTCCTGTTTATCTTAGGTTGAGTTTCTTCAAAAGCAAAGCCTAAGTCAAGACATTGGTGCAATTATTTTTTCAGGACACAGTCCCAGGAAGCAAGAGTGAGGTAGCAAGAAGAGTGAGTCAAAGAAGGAGGAAAAGCCAATCCAATTATGTGTCATCAAGGTTTCCGCTATGGGCAATTGAAGCTCAATTCCACCAGGGGCCTCTGAGAAGCCTGCAGACCAGCTTCCAGTTGTTCACATCTCCAGTGAGCAGGAGGCTGGAACATTCATCCTTCAGTTTCCATTCCCCATTGGATGAGGATGTTCCCTGAGAGTGTTAACTTCTTTACACTTCCAGGCCGTACTCTCATGCTGACCTGGAAGGCTTGATGGCATCTCAGTGCTCTGGGCAGAAAGCAAAAAGACACACAGCCTGTGCTTAAAGTTGTATTAGGTTGGTGCAAAAGTAACCACAATTACTTTTGCACTTTGTCAGAGCAAAAGAAGTTACACAAACCAGTCCACCCCTTTTGCAACTAAATTAATGCTGTGGGTATGTGATAGAGGACATCAGAAGAACCTCCTACAGCTTTGTTCCTTGGAGATTTAAATGATGGGAAATTGGATGAGCTTTCTCTGGAGTAACTTACCAGCCTCAGAAAAAAAAAAGAAATTACAGATACCAACACTGGAGAAATCTCAGTGTGGCAGGGCTGCTAATGACCTATCTTAACCTCCACTCTACACTTCTTCTGCAATGAGACTGCAATTTCATTTGAGGTAGCAATGCATCGTATTTTGTAGCCTTGCTTACAGCTAGGCTTACAGCGAGATATGGCCATGTGTTTACTTCTAGCCAAAATGTGTAAGCAGAATTTTGTGTGGGGCTTCTGGAAAGAGACTGGAAAATTACTTTTTCTCTGCCTTCCTCCTTCTTTCTGCCTGTAATGCAGATAGAATGGCTAGAGGTTGAGAAGGCACCTGACTCATGAGGCATTGTACTGAGAGAGTGGTGCAGCAAGGTAGATGTTACCTATCCCTGATGATATGGAGCTGTCATACAAACCCTAGGCCTCCAAATCTGGGCACTTTTTTTTAATGTGAGGCAAAAATAAATTTTTATTTAACTAAGCATCTGTTATTTTGGGTTTGTGTTACATTCAACCAAATCTCATCCTGACTAATACATCACATGAAGGGTGTGGGAAGTGCCCCACCTCTCTGCAGTGAAGGTCATCAATTCACCAGCCCTGCCTATACACATGAGAGCTTCCAGTCTGCTTTCTTGCCTCTCATTCTTAAGCAGATTGCACAACACAAAGTCACCAAATATTTTTGAAAAGTTTGCAGTGTGAAAAACAGAGACCAAAAAGGAGAGGAACTAGAGACAATTGTAGGAGCAAAAGAAAATGTCAAAATAAACTAAAGCGTACTTAACATTAACATTCTTTAAAAATAAGAAGAGACTGGGTACAGTGGTTTGTGCCTGTAATCCCAACACTTTTGGAAGGCTGAGGCAGAAGGACTGCTTGAGGCTAGGCATTTAAGACCAGCCTGGGCAACATAGTGAGACCCTGCTCCTACAAAAAATAAAAATAAAAATATTAGCTGGGCATGGTGGCATGCACCTATAGTCCCAGCTACTCGGGAGGCTGTGGCAAGAGGATCACTCGAACCCAGGAATTTGAGGCTGCAGTGAGTCATGACTGTGCCACTGCATTTGAGCTTGGGTGACAGAGTATGCCTTCTTTTATTTATTTAAACAAACAAATAAGTAAATATAAGAATTAAATATAAGAATATAATTTTGGATGTAAAATATGTCTTATTTAATAATTTCTTATTTAGTTATGAATTATGTATTACTATTTATTTATTTATTTAAATAAATAAATAAGACATATTTTGCGTCCAAAAACACTAATGAAATGCAAAAAAAAAGGCTTAAAAATGTAAAAGAATACTCAGAACTGGAAAGAGTTCTTGGAAATTAAATATCGTAGCTGAAATTAAACAATCGGTGGGCTGGAAAGTTAAGCTGGTAGAAAATAGGATATATTAGAAGCATAAAGACTCAATCTGGGAAGTCCAACAGATACGGAAAGAAAGAAGAGAAAATGAATGGGTAGAAAAAGAGAATATGAATGGGAATAAATTATAACCAAAACTATATTGGAAAGTTACCTTAAATTGAAGTTTCCATGAAAAAAAGGCCCACTTACTGCCCAAGAATGTTAATACAAAAGACCTACATCAAGAGCATAACTATAAAATTTATAAATATCTAGGTAAAGAGAAGATTTCCAAAACCTTTCAAAAGAAAAACATCAAGAATCAGAGTATAAAACTTTTCAACAGCAGCACTAGAGTCTGGCAAATAATGGAATCTTCGTTATCCTTCAAAGTTCTCAGGCCAATTTATTTTAGGCTGAAATTCTGTATCCAGTCATACACTCAATCAATTGTGAGGATGAAATATAGGGCATTCTTAGGCATGAAAAAAAATCAGAATATTTATTTTCCTTATATTCTTTCTTAGAAAACTCCTGAGAGATACGTTGCATCAAAACAAGGGAGTAAATCAAGACATAGGTAGAAATGAAACCCAGTAGCCAGAGATCTAACACAGAGACACAATACAAGTTTTCTGGTTGATGAGGGGATGACAGTTCTACAACAGACCGAGACTGGAGAAGGCAAGCAAGGGGTCTCAGAGGGATGAGTTCAAGGGAAAAAACTGCTGCTAGATTTCCTGTCATGTTTGGTTATTCCGAGAAGAGTTTAAGAGTTCTATGGAAGAATTTGGTAAAGAATTAGCATGTAAAAATTAATTCAACTATCAACTGCAGAGAAAAAAGACTATACAAGAGAGGAGATGTAGGGCCAGGCACGGTGGCTCACGCCTGTGATCTCAGCACTTTGGGAGGCTGAGGGGGTTGGATCACCTGAGGTCAGGAGTTCAAGACCAGCCTGGTCAACATGGTGAAACCCCGTCTCTACTAAAAATACAAAAATTAGCCAGGCATGGTGGTGCATGCCTGTAGTCCCAGCTACATGGGAGGCTGAGGCAGGAGAATTGCTTGAACCTGGGAGGCAGAGGTCGCAGTGAGCCGAGATTGTGCCATTGCACTCCAGCCTGAGTGACAGAGCGAGACTCTGTCTCAAAAAAAAAAAAAATGTAATCATAGTATACTACATGATTCTCTTGTGAATAATATTTTCATGGTCATAATTGTATGAACGCTGATTATGGGCTTAAACATTCCTATAACCAAATTAGGAAAGCAGAAGGAGTGTTAAGTCCTTCTCTTCCATAGGAAGATGTTAATAATAACATTTAACTTTGAAAACTCGAGAAATAGTAGCATAAGCACATTATTTACAAATGTAGAGTTAAACATAAAGATAAAAAGCTATAAAAATAATTTAAAGAAGTTACCTTTGGGGAGCAGGACTTGAAGGAGTGAAAGGTTAGGGCAGAGAGATGCTTTTTCATTGTAACAAGATAACACCATTTGACTTCCCTTTTTTTGGTAACTCTTTTTTTCTTTAATTTTGTTCTGAAATATTTTAGAGTTTAAAAAACACAAAAGAACAATACAATGAGCATACTTGTACTTGATACCATTTTAACACAAATCGTGATCATGTCTGCCTTCTCCCCTTCATCCCATCTCTCCAGAGGCCAATTAAACTATTTAAACTATATACATATATTAAAACAGTAAATAATAATTTTTCTGAAACAGGATTTATAACTGGGATGAGCTTTAAATGCAAAGGAAGTACGTATCTACTTAGATCCTATAAGTTCTTCAGCTATGCCATATAAATTTTGTTTAGGATATGGACAAGGAAGATTTAGAAAGGTCTATCAATTGAGGAGTTAACATTTGGGAAGAAAGGGAAGAAAATTTTAATAATTGGTAGAAGAAAAGGGGAGAACAAGTGAGGGAGGACATTGCTATAACTAAGTGTTCCTTCATCTAAAAGTAGCCCAAGTAAAGAAGAATATATTGAAATTAATCCAAAAGGCTCTCACTAACTATACTTTCACTTCTGATGTTAATTTTGGCCTTCATCATCCATGACCTCTATGACTCTTCATCTTCCCAGTCAGCTGTCTTGTCCATGAGACCCTCCATCCCATCTTCCATAGCTGTCTACATATATATTTTGCTCCAGTCCGGCCATATTTCCTACAGCTCATTTCTGCTGTGTTACCTCCTTCCCATGACCTCTTTGCACTCATACTCATTCTTCCTTCCTCTGTAAATCCAAATTCTACCCATTCTCCAAAACCCAGAGCAAGCCCTAGTGCAAGCCCCAGTGCAAGCCCCAGTGCAGGCTGTATTTAACCTGCATAAAACCTCAAGGCCACACTCATAAGCAGTGATCTGCCTTTGGCCCTTCTTAGTCTTTACAATCTGCACTGTGTATTTGCCCACTTGCCTCCTTTTTGTCCTACATCAATTTCTGTATGTGTCTGAATTCTCCAACAAGATTGCATTCACAACGGCAGGCAAACAGTAGGAATTAAATAAACATTTGAAGTTAATCTTAATTAATAAGGGTAATCTGACTCCTGATTCATTTGTCTTTTTATGATAACATCCTCCCAAGATATTTTGAGATTGCCTTCAAAAGAAAACTTTGCAAGGAAAAAAATAACTTGGAGGCTCACTTCCCAGTATATTCGATTCAGTAATAAGCACTAACTGTGTTTACTAAACAATTGCAGACTCAGATTACAAAATCAGCTCAGTCAAAAAAAAAAAAAAAAACAAATCATGACACACTTTACGGCAAGTGTCCTTTTCTGTTATTAATTAAATGATGATACAAGCCAATTCATGCCACGTCTCACTATTATTTTCTAAATTCTGTGCTAACAGAACCGGCTTCAGCTGAAGAGAGGAATGAAGCGCCTTCTGCTTCTATTTTTGTTTTTTATAACATTTTCTTCTGCATTTTCCTCAGTCCAGATGATGGAAAATGAAGAAAACATGCAACTGGCTCAGGTACTGTCTTAATAAATGATATCGATGACTATTGATAAAAAGCTTATTTTATTGATTCTCTTGGGACCTGAAAAGAAAACACATTCCTGCAAAAGAGTCTTGAACTTTTTTGTGAGAAGGAGCTGCTTTTCATTTGTCTAGCTCTGAGGATATCAAGAAATTGTGTTGGGGAGGAGGCCTGGGACAGGAAGGGGGAAAGGATCTGCTATAACTTTCAGCAACAGTCACAAATAAAGGGATGTTTAGTGAGAGGAGAAAGGAGAGAGCCCTGCAAGGCATGCAGATCACCATAAAAGCATTTCAAGACAACCAGGAGGACCCAATCTACAATTTGGAGCCCTAATCCCTATATGTATGAAAAAAACCATACATTGCTTTACAGATTCCCTCTAAAAATCAGTTCAGTTAACTTTTTATTTTTGGTTAAATCAAATACATGTGCAAAATGGATAATCACTTATTTCTCCTAGAATTTGTTTCAAAGAGACATCAAAATGAAAGTAACAGCAAAAATATGTTAAGATAGGTCATCATTCAACAGATAGACGAAGCTTCATTCTCTTCTGTGGGGGTTTATGAGCTGCGTGCTTTGGCTAATTCTGGTCACTCATAAGTCAACCAAGTCTTGGAAACTGAAAGAGCAGGGTGGCTCATTATTTTCCTCTTTGTGTCCTTTCTTTCTTCTTTCCTCCTTCACTCCTCACTTTCTCTCATTACTTCTTTTGTTTTCCCCTTCCTATTGCCAAAAGGAATTTTAGGCAATTTTGCTTTATCCTGAGATGGAGATTTGCTCTCCTGTACTCTGTGCCTCTTTATTTTTTTCTTTTCTTTTTGGTCAGGCATATCTCAACCAGTTCTACTCTCTTGAAATAGAAGGGAATCATCTTGTTCAAAGCAAGAATAAGAGTCTCATAGATGACAAAATTCGGGAAATGCAAGCATTTTTTGGATTGACAGTGACTGGAAAACTGGACTCAAACACCCTTGAGATCATGAAGACACCCAGGTGTGGGGTGCCTGATGTGGGCCAGTATGGCTACACCCTCCCTGGGTGGAGAAAATACAACCTCACCTACAGGTAATGCTTCTGCCAGCTTATTGCCGCCTAATCCAAAGGAACATAAAGATAATTTCTAAGGAACAGAATAATATTTATTCATTTGACTGAGCACTTCCTGTGTGCACAGCACATCATAGGCTCCATTTACCGTATCTTCCCAACAAACCTGTGCTGTAGGCTCTGCTGCTACCGCCACCTTAAATACAGAGCAACTGAAACAAAAGTTTATTTACCATGGCTGAGGTTACACAGCTCTTACTGGCTCCAGCAGACATGCTCTCATCTCTAGCCTCTCCCACCATCATATAAGCTCCGAACAAATACTGTCATCTGACTGCAGATACTTAACAGCATGAATGAAGGGGGTGCTCCAGAGAAAATGGGGAGACCCTGGAACACAGCCAGTTTATGTCAGAGACATGCGTGTGTGAGAGAGAGAGTTGCCAAATCCCAGATGAGCCCCTCAGAGCAAAGTAAGGTGTTTCCCTCAGACATCTCAAGGAAAAGGGGGCAGGTTGACTCACTAGCAAGAAGAGGATGGGTATGCCCTTGATCTGAGACAGAGGCAGCCACCTTGACCATCACTCTAGAGCCTTTCTAATAGTTCTTCTTTCATCTTACTGAGTGCTAGGACTTGAGATAAAAATGAGTTTAGCAAGATAGGGAACATAAACAAGAGAAAAATCTTTTACTGAGCAATTCTTGTGGTTCTCATGGAAGATTCTTAATATATGGACTGGGTGCGGTGGCTCATGCCTGTAATCCCAGCACTTTGGGAGGCTGAGGCAGACGGATCACCTGAGGTCAGGAGTTTGAGACCAGCCTGGCAAACGTGGCAAAATCCCATTTCTACTAAAAAACACAAAAAGTAGCTGGGCCTTGTGGCATGCGCCTGTAATCCCAGCTACTCAGGAGGCTGAGGCATGAGAATCACTTGAACTTGGGAGGCAGAGGCTGCAGTGAGCCGAGGTCACGCCACTGCACTTCAGCCTGGGGGACAGAGCGAGACTCTGTCTCAAAAAAAAAAAGTTCTTAATATATGATACATGCACAAGACTGATTTCCACAAGCCATTCAAAAAAATGATTCTTAGTTCTTTCTAAGAATGTCTTTATAATACTTTCATATACAAGCCAACACGTACATGAGATTAATGCTGTCTTGGGATGTGATCTTAGGGAAGTCATTTAACCTCTTTGAGCCTCCTTTGTTGAAGTGTTATAATACTACTGATTCATAGGGAAGATAAAGGAATTTAATTGTATAGTATGTGTAAGAGTATTTCATTTAAATAAAGTGCTAATGCAACTGTAAGATAATTGCACACCAAAGTTGCTGCAGCACATTATTGATAAGCTAGAAATGTTTTTTGTAGTTATGTGTGTATATTAATGCATGAATAAGCCAGAAATTGACATATTTTTGTTAATTTTTAAGAATAATAAACTATACTCCGGATATGGCACGAGCTGCTGTGGATGAGGCTATCCAAGATGGTTTAGAAGTGTGGAGCAAAGTTACTCCACTAAAATTCACCAAGATTTCAAAGGGGATTGCAGACATCATGATTGCCTTTAGGACTCGAGGTAAGGTTTTCAACAGAGAGCAAAGCTCTTTTTATCTCAGGAGATTTGAGGAAGCTGATCTTTTTTCCTGGCATAAATTGTATCTCAGTCCATGGTCGGTGTCCTCGCTATTTTGATGGTCCCTTGGGAGTGCTTGGCCATGCCTTTCCTCCTGGTCCGGGTCTGGGTGGTGACACTCATTTTGATGAGGATGAAAACTGGACCAAGGATGGAGCAGGTGAGTCTAATTTTCTTTATGAACAAAATTTTATTATTCTAAAGAATCTCTAAAAAGAATAGCTTTGTAACTAGCTGCTTTTTAACTCTAAAGTTCCCAATGTCCCCACAATTTTCCATATTCCAAGATGACGTTGATGGAAGTGTTCAATACACCCTCATAAAGTTGCTAATTCTATTATGATCAGAGCAATCTTCATTATTTATTCATTAATTCATACACCCATAATGTCTGACAGGCCACTTTGTGCCCAGAACTATACAAGGTGTCCTATGGACCCCAAAGTTGTACTAGAAAAGTGTAAGCCTTCAGAGGTTCATGATCCTGTGTGGTACACAAGGCCAGCCCACATATCTGCCATATAAGGCAGAAGATGTTTTGTGTTGTACCAATGGTAGAAGTCATCTGTTGCTTGAGGATTGAAAGAAGACTCTAGGGAGGTGGTAATTTTGAGTTAGCAATTAAAGGACAGTGTATGGATTCATAGCCCATAAAGGCTCTATTTCAAAGCATGAACTTCCTCTTCTAACTCTTGCCCAGCTGCAAAGGAATCAAACCTTAATCCTTATGTTTGACTTATTTCTTCAAACCAAGTAAGTTTATTTGATTTTTCTCAATGGGCCTACCTGGCATTCAAGGTGTTTGACTACTGTTCTGACAAAAAATATCAAACTATACTACACTAACAGGTAGCAGTGTAGGCCTCAAACAAAAGAGCAAGCTCAGTAGATTTTTGGGTCACCCATTTTTTTTGTTCTGTCATTGGCAGTAGTCACCATGGGTCTGGTGTCTAGCTTCCAGAGTCACAGGAAAGCACAGGTTGTAGTGGTCCTGATGGATAGTATACAAGGATACAGATCATTCCTGACCATGTATCTCCAGATAATCGGTCTAGGTCAGCTTTGCACTTTCTATGAAACTGAAAGTCTGTCACACAAAATGGTCCATGGCCACTCACTGCTCAGTCAGAACAGGTGATGCAACTGTTCTTCCACGTGCCAGTGAAAAGGGCAAAAGTCAGTACTGGCCGAGGTTCAGGCAGCAGCATGCAAAATCTGGGATTGGCTGCTGCCATTGCCACATGACTTAGCATCACAAGCAGACAAGAAATTGAAGGAGGTAAGATAACATTGTCACCCAAGCAAGAGAGGAAAGGAATGAACCATGTCTGTTGTGTATCTTCTGCTGAGACATGTTTCAATATTTCTTTGTTACTAGTCTGAAGACACTGCGGATATGTTTCATCAAACAGTTATAGGAAATATCCTAGCACTTGCCAAAATCAGGATGACTCCCCTTGCTCAGCCAGGCTTTACTTTCATATCTAGAGGCAAAGATCAAAGATTTCACCATCCTTTTGTCTCTTAAATCCAATACTAAGTAGCAGTTACTTTTACCCATACTGCTTTAAGCCCTCTGCCAAGGGGGATGTGTGGGGTAAATTATTTTTTTTAAGTCCAATGTATCTGGGTTCCACATCAGTAAGGCTCTCTTGAGCAAGGCAAGAGATAAGTACAGTCCTCAACCAAGTTCTGGGTGGGCAACCAGGCAGCAGTTCCAAAAAGGATTGTCTTCTGACCACTTTATTACATTCCCTCAGAGTAGAAATTGTGGGCCCTCTGTGATCCAATTGTATAACTCTTAGTTCACTGACATTAAAGGGGAAAATATCTTCCTGTTCTCCAATGGAAACATAAAATATCAAGCAAACGTAATCTTCAACAAAATTGCAATTTTTTTAAAATAGGCAATTCAGCAATAACCTATATGATCACCTCTTTCATTGCAATGTGGAGGCTCTGTTTTAATGGAAGGGTGGCAAAAGTCTTGGTGTAACTTGCTTAAGAGCAACAGACACGTCATCTGCCAATGATGCTATCAGGTTGCTTCCTCGGGGAAGAAGAGGTCATCGCATGGGGATGTCAGAGGACTTTAAGCACATACAGAGATTTTCCTGAGCGTCTCTCAAAGCAAAGCCAGTGCCAAGCCTATTGTGACTGTGTGTGTGGCACACACGTGTGCACCAAACAACTGAACAGGCCTTACAGACTGCTACAGATGCAGTGTTGGGAAGGACAAAAAGCAATGGTTTGTAGCTTGGCAGACACTGGTTCCTTTCAGGGCTTCCCATTTACCAGCTGAGGGACTCGGGGCAAGTCAAGTAATTTTCTTACTCTCTATTTCTTTGCCTGTAAAATAATAATAATGCTCTTCTTTTAGGAGGGTGAAATAAATTACCCTTATCCTAACTAATTTAATAAAGGTGAAAACCCCTTTCAGAGCAGTTGTCCATAGTGAACACTCAGAAAGTGCTTGACATCAAAGATTCTGTTGACAATTATTGGTATTGAAGATGATAATAATAACTAGGGTGGAATTACATTCTAGACATAAGAAAAAATATTTACAAAGATATGAATGTATAATGCACAAATTTATCTATTTAGTCACATCTCCATGAGACAGAAACTTTTGTCGTCTTTTACCTACAGTGTCATATGGCCGATAACAGTGTTGGCACATGAGAAATACTCTACAAATCATTGGTAAATAAAGTCACTCAACGATCATTTATTGAACATCCACTATGACTCAGGCTCTGTCATAGAAATGAAATATACCCTTGTATAGAAGACACCGAAGCTGCCCTCCAAGGGTTTACAGTCTAAGGAACACACAGACAATTAAACGGCAACTAAAATCAGTAGGATCAGAACTGAGATAAAGGAAGCTATGGCAATGTAATAGGTCCACACAGAAGAAAGTCCAACCCAGACCCACAGGTGAGCAGAGGAAGCTATGTCAAACTTGAGAACTGGAGGCTCAGCAGGAACTAAGAAGGCAAAGTAGGGTAAAGAGGGTGAATAGGAGTGTTCTGAACAGAATAGCTCAATCCAACATAAGGAATAGAATTGTAGAAGACAAGGCTAAAATGGCGAATAGGATTCAGACTGCAGAGGGTCTTGAAACCCAGAATAAAGGTCCAGACTTTATTTAGAAAACCCGAGTTTGAATTATTTTTCCCAATGGTCATTTTTCCAGTTCTTTGTCCGAAAGCACACACAGCGATATAGCCAGCCAGGCAAGGGGCAGTAACAAAGGCAAGAGCAGAAAAGTGTCAAAGACCATGACGTAATTCTTTGCCCTTTTATGTTTGCTTGGTGCAAACATCACTAGGCAAGGTTCCATCTGGGAAGGTGAGGCTTCCCTTAGGCTCCATACACTTAGTTGCAAATCCAGGGATGGACTTTTTTTATTTTTATTTTTATTTTTATTTTTATTTTGAGACTGAGTCTCGCTCTGTCACCCAGGCTGGAGTGCAGTGGCACGATCTCGGCTCACTGCAACCTATGCCTCTCGGACTCAAGCAATTCTCCTGCCTCAGCCTCCCAAATAGCTGGGACCACAGGCACAGGCCACCTCGTCCGGCTAATTTTTTTTTTCCTTAGTAGAGACGGGGTTTCTCCATGTTGCCCAGGCTGCTCTTGAACTCCTGAGCTCAAGATATCCACCCACCTTGGCCTTCCAAAGTGCTGGGATTACAGGAGTGAACCACCATGCCAGGCCCAAGGTGGTGGTCTTCTATATTTAGAGCCTTACAGACTAGTGGGAGAGGCAGACAAAGGCAATTCTAACATGCCTGGTAAGACTTCTGGAAGAGGCACTATGCTCATGTTTAGGAAACACATCTAACCATTTTTTCATTCAGACAACACTTGGACATCTACTAATCATTATTAAGCAGTCACAATCACTAGGAATAAAAGATAATTAAGACATGGTTCCTGTACTCAGGGTGACAGAAATAAACAATGCAGTCCTTACGAGCTATGACAGAATCAAGGGCTGAATCTGTGGAAGCCGGAGCCATGCATTTAACTCAACCTGGATAAGAGCTGGAGGGATAAGGGAAGTTACATGAATGAAATGACTTTAGTGGGGAGTCCTGGGGAATAAATAGGGTAGTTAAGCCAAGAGAAAGTGGAAGAGATATATTATTAGCAAAGAGATGAAGGTATGAAGACATAGAGATTAGAAAGAACCTGACACAGATGAAAAATGCCAGCGATTTAATATAGTTAGCTTGCAGAATATGAAAATAAAATATAAGACTGAAAATAGGCAGGGACTAGACCATGGAAGGTCATGTGAAGGTGTTTGGACTTTATCCTATAGCAATACAGAACCTCTGAAAAATAGAAGTAGGAGCAACATGATCACGTATACTGTAGCCTAGCAACAACCCCAAACTGGTGGCTTCTTTTTTTTTTTAATATTATCCATTTCTGAGACACCAGTTTCAAGCCATTTTCTTACCCTAGGCTATATTTTTCCATGATGTGACTAGTACCAATTAAAGTCATGTGCCATTTAATCATATTTCAGTCAACTATGAAAATGTATATAACAGTGGTCCCATTCGATTATGATGGAGCTGAAAATTTCATATCACCTAGTGATGTCATAGCACAACACATTACTCACATGTTTGTGGTGATGTTGATATAAACAAACCTACCGTGCTGCCAATCATATAAAAGTTCAGCACATACAATTGTGTGAAGTACATAATACTTGATAATAAACAATCATGTTACTGTTTTATGTGTTTAATGTACTATACCTCTTATGGTTATTTTAGAATGTACTCCTACTTGTACAAAAAAAAAGAAAGAAAGAATAGGTAACTGTAAAACAGCCTCAGGCAGGCCCTTCAGGAGGGATTCCAGAAGAAGGCATTGTTATCATAGGAGATGACAGCTCCATGCATGTTATTGCCCCCAAAGACTTTCCAGTGGGACAAGATATGGAGGTGGAAGACAGTAATACGGATGACCCCGATCAAAGGAAGGAAATATTTTTGTACAGCTGTACAGCAAATTTGTGTTTTAAGCTAAGTCACAAAAAAGTCCAAAATTTTAAAAATTTAGAAGTTTAGGCTAGGCGTGGTGGCTCACACCTGTAATCCCAGCACTTCGCAAGACCAAGCCGGAGGATTGCTTTAGCCCAGGAGTTCAAGATCAGCCTGGGCAACATAGTGAGACCCTCATCTCTACAAAAATAAATAAGAAAATTAGCTGGACATGGTGGCATGCACCTGTAGTCCCAGCTGCTGAGGAGGCTTAGGGAGGAGGATTGCCCAAGCCTAGGAGTTTGAAGCTGCAGTGAGCTGTGATTACACCACTCCAGCCTGGGCAACAGAGCAAGACCCTGCCTCAAAAAAAAAAAAATTATAAAGTAAAAAAGTCACAGTAAGCAAAGGTTAATTTATAATTGAAGAAAAAAACATTTTTAATTTGGTGTAGCTTAAGTGTCCAGTGTTTATACAGTCTACATAATGCGCTGTAAGTCCTAGGCCTTCACATTCACTCACCACTCACTCACTGACTCACCCAGAGCGACTTCCAGTCCTGCAAGCTCCATTCATGGTAAGTGTCCTACGTAGCTGTACTATTTTTTATCTTTTATACCATATTTTTACTGTACCTTCTCCATGTTCACAAATGCTTTTAGATACACAAATGCTTACCATTGCGCTAAATAATTGCTTACCATTGTGCTATAATTGCCTATAATATTCAGTACAGTAACGTGCAATACAGGTTTGTAGCCTGGGAGCAAGAGGCTATACCATGTAACCCTGTGTGTAGTGAGCTGTGCCATCTAGGTTTGTGTAAGTGCACCCTATAATGTTTGCTCAATGATGCATTTCTCAGAACATATCCATATCATTAAGCAACACATGACTTTATTGGTATTGAAATACCTCCCAGATAAATGGTGGTACATATGAGAATTATCTGCCGTATAGCCAGCCTTTATTTCATTCCCCTTAGTTACTTTCTAATCTCAGATGCAGCCGTTCTCTTTTTGATTAAGTCATGTGCTCATGTCTTCCCTGTTATTATCAAGGATTCAACTTGTTTCTTGTGGCTGCTCATGAATTTGGTCATGCACTGGGGCTCTCTCACTCCAATGATCAAACAGCCTTGATGTTCCCAAATTATGTCTCCCTGGATCCCAGAAAATACCCACTTTCTCAGGATGATATCAATGGAATCCAGTCCATCTATGGTGAGCAAAATTATAAATCTCAATATATGTGAACTAAATAGGAAGCTTTTCAGAAAGGAAGTTGAGAAAATCACTTCTTGAAATATCATGAAGCAAATATCCTTACTCTTAGGTAAGGCCCTTGTGTGGGCATCTTTCTTCATGCCCTCTTAATTCATTGTGGTATTTTTTTTTCTCATCAAAGGAGGTCTGCCTAAGGTACCTGCTAAGCCAAAGGAACCCACTATACCCCATGCCTGTGACCCTGACTTGACTTTTGACGCTATCACCACTTTCCGCAGAGAAGTAATGTTCTTTAAAGGCAGGTAAACTCATTTCCCTAAACACCTCAACTTCCTATGAAGATTTTTCTTTTCAAGGGATTTGAGGATAAAGAGGTAGTCATGGGGCTAGTGAAAATGTTGCCTTTTATCTTCATTTTATAACTGCCCATACTGTTTGAATGCTCTACCATATGTGTGTATCTTGTAGTTGTTTGATAAATTTTTAAATGTCTTTAAGGAATTGTAAAAATTGCCATTGCATAAGAAGGGGAAACAGAGTCTACTTTCAGTGACTTTTTGGCCAGAAGAGTCCACCAATCCCAGTGGCCTACTGAAGCCAACTTGCACTCCATTACAGGAGCCTATTGCTAAATTTTCAGGAATTTTGCAAACCAGTTCACATCACATAGGCAGCTTGAAATTTGCCATGGTTGGAGTATTTACATCTGAAAATCAGCAAATGATTAAAGTCATGTCTTCTTCCCACCTGGAGAGCCAGTTGTTAAACATGGGTCAGCACCTCACTGAACGTTTCTTAAACTTGCATCAATAAAGTGTTAGCTGTAGTGGGAAATCCCTTCTCTCACTAAAATTTATTGAACTGAAGTTACAGCATGGTATGTCACTTATGTAGACCATGACCATATTTTTATAGCAAAATATCAAGACATACACCATTGACAAAGATATAGGGGCAAAAGGAAAGAATATTTGAAATTGGACTCCTTTCACCCATGAATGTATCACGTTACAATCACATGTTATCACCACCATTCTCTGACATCATGAATGTCAGAGAGGAGTGGCCTGTATGTGGAGGGAAATGAAATATAAGGACTTTTCACGTCTCATTGATAGACTCGGAATTTTGCAGCCAGAAGGGAAATTCTGAGGAAGTATTTTCGCATGTCAGTGATTACATTTATTACAGCAAGCATCTGCTTCAAAAAGTTCCTCTTAGGAATGCTTGGTGTTGGCTTAGAATGTTGGGTGTTGCTGCTTTGGCAAAAACAAAACCATTGCGCACTCAGAACTCAGAATAAGATTTCCAGGAAGAGTTTGCCACTCTACGGATCCAAGAGAGTGGGCACAAAGGCATGTCCTGAACTTGGAAGTCCCAAACTGAACTGAACTCACAACCACCTAAATTTGCTGGGGAAAATTATGCTAATTATCTCAATTATTTGAGGAAGATACCAACCAATTAGCTAAAAGGCAAGCCTAAGATTACAAAATTTTCATTGACATGGAAATAGGCTGCATGTGTAAAGTGTTTTTTGTTTAACACAGGCACTTATGGAGGATCTATTATGATATCACGGATGTTGAGTTTGAATTAATTGCTTCATTCTGGCCATCTCTGCCAGCTGATCTGCAAGCTGCATATGAGAACCCCAGAGATAAGATTCTGGTTTTTAAAGGTAACCTTGCCCATCCTGATTCCTCTTCTCCCTCTGGCTGCCTGAACTAACCAGTGGGTATTTTGGTGTAAGAAATAAAATCTTCATGCATGAGCCAATGCGCAGGGCTTTTGCTCTCATCTTAGGTTCCTGTCGTAAGGAATATAAATAACCAGGATTCTCTGTGGCTGTGAAGATAAACACAATCCTAGTTGCACAGGGACTAAAATAAACCTGTGTGATAAAAACTAAAAAAGTCTCTTTTTCTGCCAAATAAAGGTAATTAATCTCTCTTTAATGTTCACTTTTTACTAAGGTCGCCAGATTTGGCAAATAAAAATATAGGACACTATAAATTTCAGATAAACAACAAATAATTTTTTGGTATATACTATACATATATATATATATATCCCTTAAAATATTTTGTATTTATTTATACCAAAAGTTAGCCATTGTTTACTTGAAATCAAATTTAACTGACATTTTCTGTTTAATCTAGCAACCCCACTTTTTATATGTTATCAGATTACCAGCCTTTGAGAGCCCTTGGGGGCTGAAACTTAGGAGAACATGTCCAAACATACTTCATTTTAAAAATTTGAATTGACTTATAATAATTGTACATATTTATGGGGTACAATGTAATGTTTAAATACATATATGCATTGCTTACTTGATTGAGTTAGCCAATTAAAAGCAATCAATACAATGAAACCAATTGACAAAGGTACGCACACTATTGACTTTTATAGGTATATATTATTTGTGTAATATAAATAATATGAGCAGCTAAAGAAAGTGGTAAGAATGAATGTGGACATAAGATTATTAAATCTCTAAGCACTGAAGCTAAAAGGAACTAGGTATCTAATTATTTTTAAATGTCTTAAGATACCTATTTCTCCCTCTAGAAAATAAATAATCACTCCTCTCTTCCTAGATGAAAACTTCTGGATGATCAGAGGATATGCTGTCTTGCCAGATTATCCCAAATCCATCCATACATTAGGTTTTCCAGGACGTGTGAAGAAAATAGATGCAGCCATCTGTGATAAGACCACAAGAAAAACCTACTTCTTTGTGGGCATTTGGTGCTGGAGGTAAGTTTACAGATGACTCACCCTTTGTTTTATTATGGAGAAAAATATTCACAATAGCATCACTTTGACACAGACAAAATTAAAATTAATCCATAATATTTTTTATTTTTTATTTTTTTTGAGATGGAGTCTTGCTCTGTCTCCCAGGCTAGAGTGTAGTGCTGCAATCTCTGCTCACTGCAGCCTCAACCTCCTGCTTTCAAGCGATCCTCCTGTCTCAGCACCCCCCAAGTAACTGTTACTACAGGCATGTGCCACCACGCCTGGCTAATTTTTGTACTTTTTGTAGAGATGGGGTTTCACCATGATTCTCAGTCTGGTCTTGAACTCCTGGGCTCAAGCGATCCACCCACCTCAGCCTCTCAAAGTGCTGGGATTACAGGCATGAGTCGCCACACCCCACCCATAGTCTTCTTAAGTGAATAATGAAGGCAGTGGATGACATTTATCAAGCCGAAAGAGATCTCAATGAGTCTAATGACTTTCCTTCAACTTAAAAACTAAAGATAAGATAAAATAAAAAGTTGATGATCCCAACCAAATTTCCAATGACACAAACATATCTAGTGAAAAATTTTGAAAGCTCCAAGCTCAGCCTTCAATAGGATGTACTGATTTCTCTGAATAGCATCAATCTAACATATGTTGTGGTCTTTTTCCCTGATCATTTCTTGTTTGGAAGATTCTATAAATGATTCAATCAAACATAATCTTTACTGTATTTTTATGATTGATCCATTTAGTTTTCCTCTACTAAGCCTATGTATTCCCGACATCCCTGCTTGACTCTAAGTTGTGCAGTAGGCAAATTAAGCTCCCCAAACCAAAGATCCGCTGGTATCCTTTCATATCCTTGTATGCAGATTTGATGAAATAACCCAAACCATGGACAAAGGGTTCCCGCAGAGAGTGGTAAAACACTTTCCTGGAATCAGTATCCGTGTTGATGCTGCTTTCCAGTACAAAGGTAAGCATGGATGCCTCACTTACTGGGATACTTGAGAGACTGTGTTGACTGTGAAAAAAGACAGCACAAAAACTTAAATGCTTTTATTTTAATGCAATTTTGCTACTCTTAAGTATATACAATAATAAACATTAACCCCACAAGCATTATCACAAACTGAATCCATAAATCCTGAATTATACTCTCTGTTATACTATCTCAAATCTATGTAAAAAGTACCAAATCCATTTTACTCATCATTGATAAGTAAAGACACCCCCAAAGTGTGCAGAGTAACTAAGCACATGAACAAAACGATGATTCTCAAACTTTAATGTATGTAGCTTAATGTACATAGCTTGGGGTTTGTGTGTGAAACAAAGTGTTTGAGGCAGAATTGTGAGTGATACCTAAGAATCTGTAGTTTTAAAATAACCTCAGGCAATGTAATGAATACAGTCCAGCAACTATATCATCAAAGACAGTGACCTAGACCGTGGGGTAATCTAGAAACGTCTTTGAGTGACATGATCTATTATTACAACGAAATCTAACACAGAACCTCAAAACCTAAAACAGATCAAAGCAGAACAGCTCTAAGAGACAAGGGCCATATCCACAAGGGCCTTCTCCTCCCCCTCACTGAGACACTGTTGAAGCCTAGTTTGAAAACCTCTGGCATAGACCACAGTCTGGCTAGAAAGGTAAAAATCCCTTGAAACTCACCCTTTATAACATTGGCTTCCTCCTTAGGGAAATAAAAATAATAGGATTTCCCACATGACAGTAGAAAACTAAAATGTATGTATGTGATTCCACAAATTTCTTTGCACTCCATAATGTTATTTTTTTCCATGTTTATAAAATTTAAAAGTATGGAAGTATTATATAGTTATGAAAGATAACTAATCCTGATTCTCTGTCTCTAGGATTCTTCTATTTCAGCCGTGGATCAAAGCAATTTGAATACGACATTAAGAAAAAGAATATTACCCGAATCATGAGAACTAACACTTGGTTTCAGTGCAAAGAATCAAAGAACTCATCATTTGGTTTTGATATCAACAAGGAAAAAGCACATTCAGGAGGCATAAAGATATTGTATCATAAGAGTTTAAGCTTGTTTATTTTCGGTGTTGTTCATTTCCTGAAAAACACTTCTATTTATCAATAAATTCATAGACCTAAAATAAACCTCAACAGGTCTTTTAATATAAATTCTGCTTCAAAATAGAATAAAACCACTCTTTAACAACATGTTGCTAGTCCTAGTTCTAAATATCCAAATTCAATAGCCATTTTGAGCTGCCTGATTCTTTTCATAGGAAGTTATTATGTAGAAACAATATGCTTTGTGGACTTGGAGAAGACATGTCTTATAACTAAATACTAAAACATTTATTAAACCAATCTTTAGCATTCTATTTTGTCTGGACCTTTGGAGTTTAAGAGCCCCAATAAACTATAGTCTTCATCCCTATGCATGTTCTGAACCCATCAATCAAGTAAGTTACTCCACCTCCCAAAGAGAAGGGTGGCAGCCTAGATAGATGCAGGGTGAGTTACGTTAGAGGTGATTCTCTGAGAAGTAGGGAACCAGCAGAAGTAGGAGAGAAGTGTTCCCCCAGCCTCACAAACACTGACCAATGCAGTTAAACATTCCTTAGGGAATATAAAATTAACTTTTCTGCACACTGATTTCAGACACAAGAAACGTGGGGATTTTCATCCTGTGTTTGTGATATATGTGCATCATCTGAGCCTATGGGTAGGAAGCTTCTGTACTCTTTGGTCCATCATGGATTTGTTGACTTTCTAAATGCTTATGGCTTGATTTTATCATTATACCCTCAAAGTTAAGTGCTTAGCAAAGCTCTTAATAACATTTTTGACCCAGAAAATGGGAGATTGTCAGTTGAACTTGCTTCTGATGAGGTGACATATTGGGCATATGTCAACTGATAGAAAATAGGCATAGAAAATCACACAAATTCCTACAGTTGGTCCCCACCCCCACTTCCCTGGAGTTCAGTGTTCCCAGTTTCCTAAAAGAAGGGGTGCGTAAAAGAGTTATTGTATGTTTGAAACACAAAGTATATTTTAAGAAGTACAGCTTAACACTCAGCAGGTAGTAGATAGTAGTCTTTGTGAAAAAAATATATAGTGCTAGAATAATCGAATATCCATATGCATGAAAAAAGAATGTTGACCCCTACCTCACACTATTCACAAAAATTAATAAAAATGTGCCATAGACCTCTAAATATAAGAAATAAAATTATAAAACTTGCAAAAAATATTTTTAAAAAAATTTTGGGACTTTGGACTAAGCAAAGATTTCTTAGGTAGAACATAAAAACTGTTAACCATTAAAAAATCAATGAATTAAACTTTAACATTTAAAACCTTTACTTTCAAAAAACAATATTAAAATAATAAAAAGTTGGCCGGGCACAGTGGCCCATGCCTGCAATCCCAGCACTTTGGGAGGCCAAGACAGGAAGATTGTGTGAGGCCAGAAGATCAAGACTAGCCCAGCCAACATAGCAAAACCCTATCTCTAAATAAAATAAATAATTAAATAAAATTTTTTTTCCAGGCATGGTGGCTCACGCCTGTAATCCCAGCACTTTGGGAGGCTGAGGTGGGTGGATCACAAGGTCGGGAGATTGAGACCATCCTGGCTAACATGGGGAAACCCTGTCTTTACTAAAAATACGAAAATTAACTGGGCTTGGTGGTGCACGCCTGCAGTCCCAGTACTCGGGAGGCTGAGGCAGGAGAATCGCTTGAACCAGGGAGGTGGAGGTTGTAGTGAGCCGAGATCACGTCACAGCACTTCAGCCTGGTGACAGAGTGAGACTCCATCTCAAAACAAAACAAAACAAAGCAAAACAAAAAACTGCTCGGCTGGGCGCAGTGGCTCATGCCTGTAATCCTAGTACTTTGGGAAGCCACGGCAGGTGGATCACAAGCTCAGGAGTTCAAGACCAGGCTGGCCAAGATGGTGAAACCCTGTCTCTACTAAAAATGCAAAAAAATAATTAGCCAGGCGTGGTGGCAGGCGCCTGTAATCCCAGCTACTCAGGAGGCTGGGGCAGGAGAATTGCTTGAACCCAGGGGTGAGAGGTTGCAGTCAGCTGAGATAACACCACTGCACTTCAGCCTAGGCAACAGAGTGAGACTCTGTCTCAAAAAAAAAAAAAATTAAAAGGATGAAAAGTCAAGTTATACACTGAGGAAAAAATATTTTCAAAACATATATCTGATAAAGGACTTGTATCTTAAATATATAAGGAATTCTTATAACTCAAAAATAAGATAAACAGCTCATTTTTTTTTTTTTTGAGACAGTATCTCACTCTGTTGCCCAGGCTGGAATGCAGAGGTGCAATCTCAGCTCACTGCCACATCAGCCTCCTGGTCTCAAGCAATTCTCCCACCTCAGCCTCCCAAGTAGCTGGGATTACAGGAACACACCACCATGCCAGGTTAGTTTTTGTATTTTTTATAGAGATGGCATTTCACCATGTTGCCCAGGCTGGGAACTCCTGGGCTCAAGTGATCTGCCCACCTCAGTCTCCAAAGTGCTGGGGTTACAAGCATGAGCCACCACCCCTGCCATCCCCTCAATTTTTTTAAAAAATTAATGAATGTTTATATTTTAAATTATTTATTTATTTATTTTTGAGAAAGAGTCTTACTCTGTTGCCCAGGCTGGAGTGCAGTGGTGCCAACTTGGCTCACTGCAATGTTCGCCTCCCAGGATCAAGTGATTCTGCCATCTCAGCCTCCCCAGCAGCTGGGATTACAGGCACCCGCCACCACACCCAGCTAATTTTTATATTTTTAGTTGAGATGGGGTTTCACCATGTTGGCCAGGCTGTCTCAAACTCCTGACCTCAAGTGATCCAACCGCCTTGGCCTCCCAAAGTGCTGGGATTACAGGCATGAGCCACCGCGCCCGGCCTTATTTATTTATTTTGAGACACAGTCTCACTCTGCCTCCCAGGCTGGAGTGCAGTGGCACCATCTCTCCTCACTGCAACCTCCACCTCCAAGGTTCAAGTGATTCTCGTGCCTCAGACTCTTGAGCAGCTGGGATTACAGGTGTACACCACCACACCCAATTTTTGTATTTTTAGTGGAGACGGTGTTTTGCCATGTTGGCCAGGCTGGTCTCGAATTCCTGACCTCAACTGATCCACTTGTCTAGGCCTCCCAAAGTGCTGGGACTACAGGCATGAGCCACCACACACAACCTCAGTTTTTTTTTTTAATGCCCAAAATATTCACCATATGAGTAGTAAATAAGAACATGAAAAGATTTTTCTCTTTTTTGGAGATGGAGTCTCTCTCTGTTGCCGAGGCTGGAATGCAGTGGCGCGATCTCAGCTCACTGCAATCTCTGCCTCCCGGGTTCAAGCAATTCTCCTGTCTCAGCCTCCCGAGTAGCTGGGACTACGGGTGCACGCCACCACACCCAGCTAATTTTTGTATTTTTAGTAGAGACAGGGTTTCACCATGTTGGTCAAGATGGTCTTGATCTCTTGACCTCGTGATCTGCCCACCTCAGCCTCCCAAAGTGCTGGGATTACAGGTGTGAGCCACTGCACCTGGGAAGATTTTTCAATATCATTAGTCATTAAGTAAGTGCTAAACCACAAGGAGACACTACTGAATACCCAGTAAAATGGTGAACATTCAATGGAGAAAGAAACATGCTCTGATAACATATTCTCAATGTTTGCTTTCAAAGGTGTGCTGCTGTCAAACTCTTCCATTCACTGAAATAAAGAGTTTATGATGCATTTTAAAATAGATAAATAAATAAATAAGATGGTTAATATTTAAAAGCTGGCCAGGCGTGGTTGCTCATGCCTGTAATGCCAGCACTTTGGGAGGCCGAGGTGGGTGGATTGCTTGAGGCCAGGAGTTGGAGACCAACCTGAGCAACATGGTGAAACCCTGTGTCTACTAAAAACACAAAAAATTAGCCAGGCGTGCTGGCATGCACCTGTAATCCCAGCTACTTGGAAGGCTGGGGCAGAAGAATCTCTTGAACCCAGGAGGTGGATGTTGCAGTGAGCAGAGTTCATGCCACTGGAATGTTAACAAGTGAAAGAGAGAAAGCTCTCTGCCACAGAAAGGGTTCCTAAAAAAGGGTTGCCATTTCACAGTTGAATACAGAGACTTTTATAAGAAACCAGTGAGGGTTGGGTGTCTCATTTGCATAAGGAGCAAATTTCTGGTCGCTCCACCCAGTCCTCCTAGCGCGCATGCAGGCCCTTAGCTTGAGTTACTCCATGTTGGCTTTGTTTCCCTTACTGTGCATGTGTCAGGGGATGGCATTTTCCAGTGCAGATATGTCTGGGTAAGTCTCCAGTGTAGACTTTCTTATCTATGCGGCTGTGGGCATATCTTAGGCAAGCCCCCCTGTGCAAGTTCCCTTATCAGTGCTTGCATGCTGTTCTTTTGTTTGAAAGAAATCAGTGGAGGATCCACCCTAACTGCCTGCCTGACTGGTTTCTTCCTTCCTCACTCAGTTTGGCAATTTATTATAAAATTAAACCCACAGTACTCCTGTGACCCAATGATCCTACTCTAAATGTTTACCCAAGAAGAATGAAAACCTGCCCAAATAAGTATTTGTGCATAAATGTTCATGAAAGTTTTATTTATGACAGCTAAAATCTAGAAACAACCCAAATATCTATCAGTTGATGAATGGACAAACTGGAATGTCCATACTCAACAACAAAAAGGAAGAAATGACTGACACATGAAACAATATGCATGAATCCCAAAAGCAATATGGAAAGTGAATGAAACCAGACACAAAAGACTTCATGATATATGATTCCATTTATATGAAAAATTAGAGGAGACAAAACTATAGTAACAGAAAGCAGGTCACTGATTGCCAAAGGTGGGAAGTGGGAGGAGGGATTGAGTACAAAGGATCATGAGTAAACTTTCTGGGGTGATAGAAATGTTCTATATCATGATTATTGCAGTGGTGACACTACTGTATATATATTAAGGCTGTGCAAATAAAATTAGTGAATTGTATATGTTTACTCTAATTCAGTAAAGTGGATTTTAAAAAGTAGTGTGACTTACTACTTAACATGTAGTAGATTCTCAAATGTTGGTCAAGCTTGTTTTCTTTCCTTGTACCTATTCTTGTTCTGTAGCACAAACACCTGTGATATTACAGTTAGGAGAGCACCAGAAATTGCACTCATGTTTGCTTATGGGCAGTTACTTTTTCCTGGATATATATTCTTAAAAATTGACCTGTAGAAGAGTACAAGATACAACTATAAAAATAATCCTATTTCAAATTCAGTGGAAAATCTAAAAACACAGTTTTCAAAGCATATATGCTGAATATTAGAATTATATTAAAGATTTATAACTCAAAAAGTAGATGATGTCACTCATCCTTTAAGATTTAAATAAACTTGACTTCCAGAATCATATGGGGATTCTAATGCTCCCAATCAAACAGTTAGAGGGAAAAATCTTATTAATATCCTTTGGCAAACCCACCTCCAAAATCATCTCCCTACAGTGACCTCCCCACACATCCCAACCTTCTGCTCTTCTGTCTGACCCCTCTGTTCTTTGACCTCTGGGAGCAACCCAAGTTCCTGTTTCTTTCTGTTTCTTTTCAAATGTAAACTAGTTATGTAAACCTGTTTATTGTCTCATTTAAGCATGTCATTATGGCCTCCCATTCCTTGGAAAAACAGCTTTTCAAGGTGTCTTTTCTCCAAGAAAAGAGCACTAAAATAAGATATTTTGATTTCCATCTGCTAGCTTGGAGGCTGGGTAAGAGTATGAGCTTTCAACTCAGATTATTTAGGCTCATTGAGCACTTCCTCTATTTATTCAGTATGGAACATGGGGCAAGTTCCTTCTCTGTGCCACAGTTTCTCCATTTGTTAAATGAGGATGCTAACAGATCCAAGCTCATAGCCTGAACAATTGGCAACTGGTCACATGCGTCACTTACAATAAGTACTTGATGTAGTTAATGCGCAGTAAATGTGAGCCATCATTATTATAATTAGATATGTTAAGCAATTTATTCTAAAGTAAAAACAATTGGAAAAACTAGAAATTAAGCTCAGAGTTTCTCAAAATTGGAATAAAATATGCGCCAATTCTTTCTGTCCTATATCATACACTTACAGAAACAGACTAGCTGGAACAACAAACATAATTGACACTTGCCTTGTCCCTTCTGGTTTTCTTAAGGGCCTGCGATTACGTCTCAAAAGAAAGAAACAGCTTTAAAAACAAGCATGAACAAGACAGTGCTGGCAATAGATATTGATTTTGGAGATTTGAACAGCTGAGGTGGAAAAGAAATGAATTCACACAGAAAGAATGTATTTGAATTTCTTCTTGCCTGAGGACAAAGACAGAAACTCATTACAACCTTCCTATTGTTTAACATGGGTGGACTCTCCTAATGAAAAAGGAATTAAAATGTGGGATTTGGTGACCTAAAAATATGTCACGGGTTTTACCTGAAATGAATCATTTTTCCCAGAAAATAACAAGATTTTTGTTGTTTTTTTGTTCTTGAAGTTATTTGAAACACATGACATATTTTCAGGTTGAAATTCAGTGCTTTGTTTGTGTTTGAGTACAAAGAATCTCAAAGAGGAAGCTCAGTAGCCAAAACATATCTTTAACATACTTAAATTGGTCACCAAATCCTACATTTGAATTCCTTTTTCTTTTTAATTTAAAAAAGAGAGCTTTATTTCTCATAATGGATTGCAGTTTTCAGGGTGGCTGTTCTGACAGGCTGAGAAGTGTAGCCTCCAGCCAGAAGCTGGAAACAGGCACTTTCTTAAATTTTAAGTCTGTATTCACTCACCATCCAGAAATCTATCCAAAGTCACAAAGGAAATCAAAATCCAGATTTATCGATACAAATCAGTCCTAATTTTTTTATTTTATTATTATTATACTTTAAGTTTTAGGGTACATGTGCACAATGGGCAGGTTTCTTACATATGTATACATGTGCCATGTTGGTGTGCTGCAACCATTAACTCGTCATTTAGCATTAGGTATATCTCCTAATGCTATCCCTCCCCCCTCCCCCACCCCACAACAGTCCCTGGAGTGTGATGTTCCCCTTCCTGTGTCCATGTGTTCTCATTGTTCAATTCCCACCTATAAGTGAGAACATGCAGTGTTTGGTTTTTTGTCCTTGCGATAGTTTACTGAGAATGATGATTTCCAAATCAGTCCTAATTTGAGCTCTAGGAGAGATAGAGAAAATGTGAACAAGGTAATCAACAATGAATTTAAGACTTTCTTAGAGTGAAAAGTTTCTGAAACAGAGAAATGTTTCTGTTTGACCCCTATTTATAATTTTTATGGTATTTATCACTTAATTGACCAATATGGTTTGGCTGTGTCCCCACCCAAATCTCATCTCAAATTGTAATCAGAATCATAATGCCCACATGTCAACGGAGGGACCTGATGGGAGGTGATTGGATCATGGGGGCGGTTTTCCCCATGCTATTCTCATGAGAGTAAGTGAGTTCCCACAAGATCTTATGGTTTTATAAGTGGTGGTTTCCCCTGCTCTCCATCTCTCTTGCCACCTTGTAAAGACAGTGCCTGCTTTCCATTCTGCCATGATTGTAAGTTTCCTGAGGCCTCCCCAGCCCTCCAGAATTGTGAGTCAATTAAACCTTCTTTGTTTATAAATTACCCAGTCTTGGGTCGTATCTTTATAGCAGTGTGAAAATGGACTAATACAATCATAAAGCCACATTTGGTTTTAATCTTGAGATTAATAATTATTTTTGCTCAATTTTTCTGGATTATAGCATTCAATTTTGTTAGTAATAAACAGTGAAAGCATTTATTTTCAAAGTTATTTGATTTTTTCATTTTTTTGGATGAATTGAGTTCATAATTTTGGATTTTCTGAACTATTTTTAGGAACTTAGAAACAAAAAGAATAAAGTAGGAAGTGTTCAGCTGCACAAATGTATAAAAATGAAATGAAGAATAGCTGAGTCTAAAAGCCCTCAGGAAATAAGATAGTAGGGTTTCAAAGAATTCACATATAAAAATGCATCATAAAATAGAAGGTTCTTCAAATAAATGTGTTCTCAGAAGTCTCGGTGGGTTAAAAAAAAAATCTCTCAAGATGGATTTAAGTTAAGATGTCAACCCTATCATATTTCACATAAGAACTGCTTTTGTAGTAAATTGTTAGTCTCATTGATTCAATAGATATTTATTCAATGTCTGCTGCAAGTCAGACTCAATGTTGAGGCATATTTGTTTATCCAAAGAATATCTATTGATTGCCTACTATGTTTTAGGCACTGTTATAGGAGCTATGGACACAGTGAACAAAACAGCAAAGCCTGAGCCTTTGTGGATCTTACATTCTAGCCAAGGTAGAGAAACCAAAAATAAACAAAAAATTGTAAATATGTCAAGGAAGATAAATGTTCTGAGGGAAAATTGAGCAGACTGCCAGTGCTGGCCCTATTTGCCTCAGATTCATTCCTTGCCCTTCCAGGGCTGGGAACAGGGTGGTGGGTGCTTCCGCCTATGGTAAAGTGCAAGTCTCAGCGTCAGTTCCTTCATCTGAACGGAGACAGGAGGACAGGAGGAGGGAGGCGCCAGGGAAGGAGGAAAGGAGACACCAGATGTAGCTCTGTCTCCCTCTCTTGGCAGCATCTGCCTTGGGGCTGCGTCTCTTCAGTGCTACAGCTTCCACCACAACCACTGTGGCCAGGTGATATGGATGCCTTTGTCCTTCCCTCCTAGGGGATTGTAGGTGTGAGCCACTCTGCCCAGTTCTAGAAAAATTTAAGCAGAAACAACATTATTTGACTTGTATTTCAGAAAAATCACTCTGACTGCTCTGAGGACAGTAAACCATAGGAGCAAAAAAGTAGGAACTGGATATCTGTTAGGAGGCTACTGTAACAATCCAGACAGCAGATGACAGTGGTAGCAAGTAAGAAATAGTCTGAGGTTATATTTTGAAGGTAGAGATGACAAGATTTACTAACAGATTGGATGTGTGATGTGATATCAAGAGAAGAGTCAGATATAACCCAAATTTTTTTTCTGAACAAGTAGAAGAATGGAGCGTCCATTCACTGCAGTGATAAAGCACAAGGAAGGAACAGCTTTGAAGAGAAATTCAAGATATCCAGTAGGCAGTTGGATAGATAAGTCTAAAGTATAGAGAAGAGTCTAAACACAGCATTATAAATTTGGGAGTTGTCATTGTGTAGAGATACAGGGTTGGATTCGGTCATTTAGGTGGTGACCCAGATAGAGACAAGAGAAAATTGAGAACTGACCCCCAATCATTAATTGACAGATTAAAGATCAATTTTGCTGTACATTTTCCTAATCCTCACAGCAATTCCATTTATGCATATGGGCACATTCTTCCTGTTGGGTGTCCATTCTCCATGCTGTGTGTCACTGAGCTCACTATTTCACTCTGCATGACTTACCAGGACTCTTAGTCCTTCTAGTGGATTTTCCAAACTAGAGCATGGGCATATCTTGCAGGATGAGGGATGGAGGGGTGGGAAGGAAATAGCCCCTAACTTTTCATATTTTAAATAAGTAGAGGCCAAGCATAATGGCTCATGCCTGTAATCCCAGCACTTTGGTGGATCATATGAGGCCAGGAGTTTGAGACCAGCCTGGCCAACATGGTGAAACCCCGTCTCTACTAAAAATACAAAAAATAGCTGTAATCCCAGCTACTTGGGAGACTGAGGCATGAGAATTCCTTGAACCCAGGAGGTGGAGGTTGCAGTGAGCCAAGATGGTGCCATTGCACTCCAGCCTGGGTGACAGGGTGAGACCCTGTCTCAACAAAAAAATTTAAAAATAAAGTAGAACATTCAAAAGTATATGAAATCATTCATGACATTAATGTAGGTCATGGTTGTATTTAGTAAATATGCAAAAAGATCATACTTTTTTTGTTAATGTAGAAATATTTACAAAATGAGAAAACTTTGATTCTACCATCTTCAGAAAGAGCCGTTGTCTGCAATGTAGGAGAATGCCGCCTTACCTTCTGCTGAATGGTCTTTGAGCTGAGTTTCTTGGGGGCCTTCTGGGCTACTGAGACTTTATTTTAATGGGTATTATAAACATTACTGGCATTTTTTTCTTTTTCTATAAGAATAGAACTTGTTTTAAGAAACAACAAAAAGAATCTATTCAAAAATTTTATATTAGAGAAAACATTTCTTTCAAAAACTCACTTGACCATTTTTCAGTTCGGTCATTGCGTTCAAATTAGGAAAACATCCTACTTTGCAGACTTCACCCCTGGTGACAAGAGCAACACATTTCAGAGTGGCATGTCTCTTCAGTGACAAACACTCAAGTGAAAAATGAGTTTATTGTTAAGTCCTTATCTTTACTGTGAAAGACAGTTTATCTTCAAGCTAGTTCTATAAATAATCATCATAATAATAACTATTTGCTAAACACAACATGCTATAGTTACTTTACGCTATCTTATTTATGCTAATGACAATTCTATAAGGGGTGGGCATTGTTGCCATTTAACAAATGGAGAAATGATGCTTACAGATTATTTTTGTTGCCCAAGGTCACATGATAAATGTTATAATTCAAATTGTCTTATTTTTTATATTTTCATCTTCTTATGGAATGTGAATGTTCTGATACTCTATCATGCCTTATACTCACCACCAACACTAAAAATTAAACAAAACAAAAAGCCCTTCTACACATTTGTCTGCTTACCTATAAGAACCTGATTCTCCTGTTCACCCCCAAACTTGCAGCAGCACCCAGCAGGCTCAATTGCAATGTGTTTCCTGGTTCTTCTGCAACATGTTTTACCAAAGTTCTAATTTCGTGGTTGCTGTGGTTTATTTTCTCAATAAAGAAAAAAGAAGGAACACAGTTTATTCCCCATTAAGCAATCCAACAACACACCAAATGACAACCGATGGTAACACAGGTTATGCTGGACCTCATGCTGCCTGCATCAGTTCATGAAGACAGTCCTGCAGAATGCAGCTGTCAAAGAGACTCTGGGGAACTCTCCACCCTCTTGGCCTGGGATTCCCTTATTTCACAGTAATAAAAATGACTAAAAATGTTGGCTTGCAAGTTATTTTGCATAGAGTTACATAAGAATGCCAAAAGTGACAATTTAAAATTTCTATTTCACTCACTGGGTGCAATGGCTCATGCCTGTAATCCCAGCACTTAGGGAGGTGAGGCAGGCAGATCACTTGAGGCCAGGAGTTCGAGACCAGCCTGGCCCACATGGCAAAACCCGATTTCTAATAAAAAATACAAAACTTGGCCTGTTATGGTGGCACATACCAGTAGTCCCAGCTACTTGGGAGGCTGAGGCAGGAGAATCTCTTGAACCCGGGAGGCAGAGGCTGCAGTGAGCCAAGACTACACCACTGTACTCCAGCCTGGGTGACTCCACCTCAAAATGGAGCGAGATTCCATCTCAAAAATAAAAATTTAAAAAAATTAAAACGGTTCCTATTTCACTAATTGTTTTCACATCCCTGAACTTATTTGGTTCTCAAAATAATCCTTCAAGATAAGAAAAAAAATACTCATTTTATTCATTTATAGAGAAAAAAAACTAAGATATACAATTAGCTGAGGAAAAAGATGCAATTCATATTTAGATACCCTGGCTACTAATCCTGTGTTCTTTTCTACATAACAGTCTTTGCCTTTCCAACTTGTATTTTTATTGTTGAAGATTATGTGTTTTAATCCTTATGACCCCCTTCTTAAATGACGGGAGCAAGCCTTTGGCATCTTGATATTCAGTAAAGTATCTAATACCAACAAGAACTAAAAGAATATATGTGAGATTGAGATAAAAAATCTCACGGTCATACTTCCATGATCTTGTTCAAGCTTTCATGTCCCCTGCATTTATTCCATGAGACCCAAGCCTAAAGCACCAGTGGTGGTTCGGAGAATATTAAAATCCAACTTATTGTCTTACACAAGCCAAAGAAGAGGAACATTGAGTAAATTTAAAATTTAACAAAGATGTAACAGCCAGTCACTCCAAAGAATATAAGACACTGGAAGCAGGTCTTAATGGGAGCAGACGTTAATACAATCACAAAGCTGCAGCTTCCTCAGGATATCATATATACACAGTCAGTTTGATTAGCCTGAATGCCCAAGACAGTTTCCTTTCAATGTCCTATGGTGGCTGCAGCCCAGTGCTGACTGGCACACAGCTGGCTGGGCCAGTTCTGAAGCTCGCCTGGAGGGATGGCCTTCCACTCCCCCAGGCTGGGCCTTTCTCCTACTGGTTAACCTGGTCCTCAACATTTAGGTAGAGCCCTTGATTGCAGGTGTTGACCCAGGGCTGGGTTGGACTTGAATTTGGACTGCTGGGCCCTCCTTTTCTTATTGCATATTTCAGTACTTCATGGCTTTCTCAACACACTGGTAGTAACTTCCTCTTAGCTTTTTTTTGCCTTCCCCTGGGGGAACTGAAAGGATCACTGACTGATGATATAGTTTGGATATTTGTCCCCACCAAAATCTCATGTTGAATTGTAATCCCCAGTGCTTGAGATGGGGCCTGGTGGGAGGTGTTTGGATCATGGGGGCGGATCCTCCAAGTTTGGTGCTATCTTCATGATAGTGAATTAGTGCAAGGCTGTTTAAAAGTGTGTTGCGCCTCACCCCGCCACCCTCCTCCTACTCTCTCTCTCTCTTGCTCCTTCTCTGGCCATGTGACGTCCCTGCTCCCCCTTCGCCTTCTGCCATGCTTGTAAGCTTCCTGAGGCTGAACAGATGCCAGCACTTCCCTAGAAACTGAGGAGATGCCAGCACTGTGCTTCTTGTAAAGCCTGCAGAACCATGAGCCAATTAAACCTCTTTTCTTTATAAAAAGTACCCTACCTCACATATCTTTATAGCAACGCAAGAACAGCTTAATATAACTGATGTGATGTTGCACATTGGCTCAATTCCTCCCTGATTTCTTCTACTGCTGGAACTCTAAAACCTACCCCTCTTTGGAGGAAGACGTGATAACTGCGCTATTCTAGTGGAACTCCAGTGAATCTACAAAGAAAAATCATTCATATCTTTTAATGTCTATGTGGAAGAGATCATCTTTTCTCCTGGAAAACATAAAATGCATTTAACAATTTCTTCCTTAGAGCAGTAATTCTCTATTCTGGATGCAAAGTTAGAATCACATGGGAGGTTTTTTAAATGACCAATAACTGGACTCCTCCACCCTAGACCAATGAAACCTGAATCTCAGAAGGTTGGGGCCTGAGATTCTGCATTTCTAACAAGTTCCCAGGGGGTGTTGCTTCATAGACTTTCTTTAAGTAGCATAAACTTTCTAAAACGCTGGTTTACATATGTTAACATGCATTAAAATTACCTGGAGGTCTTGGGCCCCACCCCTAGATTTTCTGATTCATTCGGGCTTCCGCAGGCCTGAGAATCTGCATTTCTAACAAGCTCCCAGGTTATATTGATGTTGCCCATTTTGAAAACCACTATAGTTCACACTACCCCTGCCCCATCCCTACCCTAGCATTTTTGTCCTTCTAACACCACTGTGGCTACAACGGTGGAGACCTGAGAGCATAGAGAGCAAGACCAAGGAAGACAGGTGGAGAGCCCCTAATCCTTTGAGTGTTCTTGGGTCTGATTCCCTAAATTTAACTTCAGGATTTGGTGAAGGCCACCAGCTATGACCCATGCAGTCTCCTCTGTCTAAAAGTCCCCATTGCATGTCACATGTTTATCAAACAGAAGCCAACCTCACATTCACTGAAGCTTCCTCAGAAGCAGTCACTCAGTTCCTAAAGAAAACAGTCACCTCCCTTGGCTGGGCCAAGGGTTTGGGACACTGGAATGAGAGGTTACAGCCGGTTGTGAAACATCTTTCCCAGAAAAGACCAACACCCACCTGGCATCTGAGGCTTTAGGAATCTGTTTGAAGCATATGGACTTTCATTAAATCAACTTGGCAAACTGCTTGGAAAGAGAATTTGCTTACAAGAATCATCTAAGGAAAGAAACAACATTTTTCTTTTCTTTTTTTTGAGACCGACTCTCACTCTGTCACCCAGGCTGGAGTCCAGTGGTGCGATCTCAGCTCACTGCAACCTCTGCCTCCTGGGTTCAAGCAATTCTCCTGCCTCAACCTCCTGAGTAGCTGGAATTACAGGCACGTGCCACCATGCCCTGCTAACTTTTGTATGTTTAGTAGAGACGGGGTTTTACCATGTAGGTCAGGCTGGTGTCGAATCATGACGAGAAGAGTGAGTGTCACAAAACTACCTCTTGAGTACTATGCTCACTATCTAGAAGACAAAATTATCTGTACACCGGACTTCAGAGACATGCAATGTACCCATATAACAAAGCTGTACATGTACACCCGAACCTAAAATAAAAGTTGAAAAAAAGATACCTGTACATGTATGTTTATCACAGCACTATTCACAATAGCAAAAATATGGAATCAACTTAAGTGTCCATCAACAGAGAATTGGATAAAGGAAATACGGATAAAGAATAAAATCATGTCTTTTGCAAAAATATAGATGGAACTGGATGACATTATCCTAAGTAAGATAACCGAGAAACAGAAAGTCATATACTAGCATGTTCTCACTTATAAGTAGCAGCTAAACAATGGGTACACACAGACACACAGATTGTAAGAAAAGACATTGGAGATGACAAGAGGTAGGAGGGTGGGAGGGTGATGAGGGACGGAAAATTACCTGTTGGGTAATCACTATTTGGATGATAGGCACATTAAAAGCCCAGACTTCACTGCTACATGATATAGGCATGTAAGAAACCTGCACTTGTACCCCCTAAATATATTTTTTAATTAAAAAAATTTTTAAGTCACAGACTTATGATTCCATTTGTATATTCTCTACATGACAAAATTATAGATACAGAAAACAGATTAGCCGGTGCCAGGGTTTAAGGATAGTAGGAGGCCGGGGGACAGGTGTACCTATAAAAAAGCAGCACAAAGGAGATCTTCATGGCGATGGACTAGTTGTGGCTATTGATTGCAACGGTGTTTCCATGAATCTACACATGCGATAGAATGACAGAGAATATACACATATTGTACCAATTGCCTAGTTTAGATATTGTACTACGATTATGTAAGATGTAATCATTTGGGAAAACTGGGTGAAGGATACATGAGTCACCTCTGTATTATCTTTGCAACTTCATGTGAATCTATAGTCATTTTTAAATTAAAAGTTTTAAAAAAACAGCCATACATTCATGCTAAATTTAACATTTGGTCTGTGTATTGAAAAAAAATTTCTAAGGCAAGCTAGGTTAAAAAAGAACGTAAGGTCAAGAACAACGCATATAATGTATTTCTATTTATTTTTTCTTTCAGAAAGGCAATATATGCAAGTACATATGCATATATATATGCTTATATAGTTTCTTTATATATACAGAAATTTCCAAAGTAAAGGATGAGATACTAATAGCAAAGGCTGACCCTGGGGAACAGAGTGGGGGAACCCAGAGTAAAGGATATTTTTAACATGAAGGAGGACTGTATTAATAATTGCACAGAAACAACAGGCATAACGGGCTCAAAACTCAGAGAATCAGAGTTTATGGTCACTGAGAGTAACATTACTCAATAAATGCCAGTTATTGTTATCTTTTTTCTTCCTTACATTTTTACCTATTTTGTGCAAAAAAAAAAAAGTTTATGATAATGGTAGACTAAGTTATTTGTATTAACACTCCTATTAAAAAAATTGATAGGATAGTTTTATAGTGTTGGTAACCCATCAAATATATGATAGGATATCCTCTTAAACACCTGTCAATCAATCAGTGGTCATCAACCTAAATGCCTACCAGACCAGAAAGGTACAGTAAATATGTGAGGGCCAGGTGTATTATTTAGGAAAAGATTGAGATGGTGGCAAAGAAAGAACACCCAGACAAAGCATTTAAATACAAATGTATACAAGACATGGCTTGGACAAAACAAAACACATCTATGTTCTGCCAGTCCCCCATAGCAACCCATGCATGTCTGCTTGCTAAGGAATCCTGTTCCACTGTAGGCAGATCTAATTGCTAGAAAGTTCCTTGTGCTCAGCTGAACTTTATGTCGGTAATTTCCCTCTATAAATCCTAGATTTGAGCATTTTCTTCATAACAATATTTAGTTGACTTCGTTTTAGCAAACACTTGCTGATGTCTAATAAGAGCTAGTTCCTTTAGCGCGCATTCAAAGCTACCTACAGGTAGGTAGACAATGTAACTCAAGTTTGTCCTCAGAAAGACTGGGGTTTAATCCCAACTCTGTCATCTAAAAGCTCTAGGACATTGGAAAAGTTATTTAAATCTTAGATATATTCATATTCAAAATGAGGATAATAAAACTGTTCAGCTTGCAGAGTTGCTGTGGAGATTAAATGTGAAAATGCGTACAATGCGTAGCACATGTCAAAGAAATGACGTTTTCTGTCGGAAATGTAAGTAATTTGGGGCCAATTGTTCAACTTTCTTGAATTTTTGAGAAAGTAGAAAATTAGCAAAATTTCAAAGTCATTTCATAGCCAAAGATTGAAAGACGAGCTACAGGCTTGATATCCTCAAGAAACTTCTTTTCCTTCCCAAGCTACCAGGTGTGTTTTCTCTCCTTGCCACTAGATGGCAATTGCCTCCCAGGGTATTTGAGCTCAAAGACGATAAAATCCCAGAGGCCCCCGCCAAGGCTAACTTTTAAATTACAAAGCAGTCCAGAACCACACCCTGGTCTCTCAAAGATAATTTGTTCACTTAGTAACTAAGAAATACAGGGACCACTTCTCGAAATTCAACGGGGTGGGAGAAGGGGTGATTGTCTAGAAGAGCAACTTAAGACTTTTTCCACAAAGTAACTCATTCAGCTGAGCTAGTTTGTTCCTGCCGCAGTCTTTGCTCTCACTGCCCCATATTCCCGGACCCTCTCCCTCCAGACAGTTGTGCAGCCCACTCCTTTATGTGTTTACTTACTAGCTGCCTGCCTCCATAATGTAAGTCTCAGCAGAGTGGGGGCTGTTTTAGTTTCCTACAGCACACTGAACCCCAAGAATAATGCTTCCCACGTAGAAAGTGCTCAGTAAACATTGGCTGAATGAAAGTTCGATGAATACCCAGGACTCTCAAAAGTTGCTCATCCAGTAGCTGGAAAGAAACCCTCCCTCTTCTCAAGAAAGCAAATCAAGATGCAAGTGAACCAGAGGTGGTCAATGTCTTGCTGATGCAGGGCTGAAGCTTCAGGTGGCTTCCCACCTGTCACCTCTGGAAATTACATCTCATCTCCTACATTCTTGGGGCCTTCAGTGACAATAAACTAGCCTGAGATGATGGGTAAAAGTCAAGAGTGACCCCTTTCTTTCCTTATCAATAACACGCATTTTAATAGAGTCCTTCTGGAGAGAAAGCTGTTCCCAAAACCTATCATCTCTTTCCTGTAGTCTTTTATCTACACCTTTAGGTCTCATAGGTGCTTCTGATGGAAGTAAATGCAGTCTCTCTTTCTATAAACTGTCCCTGAGAGGGGCACCCCAATCCCTGGACTTCAGATCAGTACTCCCCTTGGGCCCCATATATAATCATCATCTCCTGATAATCTCACCTCAAGTCGGCCTCTGTGTTCCTCTTCCCCATTCTCACTGCCGTCACCCAGAGTCAGGCCCTCCTTTTCCTAAGTTGGTGGATGGGAAATAGGCTATTTAATGAAATGCAAGTTTCTGGCCATGACATTCTGCCCAAAACCTTCCAAGGACCTTGTAAAACCAGCTTATGTCATCTCCTTATGAAGCCTTCCCTGCCCGCTTCCTCTCAGAGCAGAATTGACCCTCTCCCCCTTGTGTCTCTGCTGTGCTTCATGTAGACTCATCTCATACCATCTGTTCCTCTTTACTGCAGTGGATTGTTAGCCAGCTGCTTCACCTCTAGACTAGCAGGACTTGATCATGTCAAATACGTGATCATATAAAATACCTGACTTTCATCAGCGTATCAATACCTATACTTGGTTCTTATTACGCATCAAAAACAATCCGAGCCTCTTGCTCTATCATTAACAGTAACCAGCTTGTCCCTTCATTAGTCCCCAATATGTCCCATCCACTCCCAGCCAGGCTGAGTGTCCAAAATACCTGACTTTCATCAGCGTATCAATACCTATACTTGGTTCTTATTACACATCAAAAACAATCCGAGCCTCTTGCTCTATCATAAACAGTAACCAGCTTGTCCTTTCATTAGTCCCCAATATGTCCCATCCACTCCCAGCCAGGCTGAGTGTCCCTCGGTGCCCCTGTTAGCATGTGTCTGGGACCACCTAAAGGGTCCTGGAGAAAGGTCCCTAAATGGTAACGTTCAGTACGTGATGGCAGATTGTACTTAAGATGGTAGATGTTAGAATATAGTTAACTGGAGGTTCTAGAGCCAGACCACCTGGTTCAATCTCCCTTCTACCACGTACTAACTTGTGACTTGGGAAATTATATCACCTTAACCTCTCCGTGCCTTAGTTTATTCCCTGGCAAAAAAGGTAGCAATAATAGTACCTATCTCATAAAGGTTTTTTGGAGGATTAGAATGATATAGATAAAGCTCTGGAACAACCTTGTCACATAGTAAGCATTTAGTTAATTCTGATTATTATTGAGTGTCTGCTATATGTCAGTCACAATGCTAAAAACTTGACATATATTCCTGAAATGGGAAAAGTTCCCTTGTCCCCCTCACAGGGCATGCAATGGAGGAGTGGCTCACCTCTTCAGTGCCTCGCTGCTCAAGCCTCTAGGGGGAGCATGGAGACGGGCAGGCTGTGGGGCTTCAACCCCAGGGCAGTGTCTAGGGGTGAATGTTTACAGCTGAAGCCCCAGTGGTCATGTGTTACAGGGTGCTCTTTTAATTTAGCCGTTTGTAGGCGGGTTATGTTAGCTCAGTTAGACCCCTGCCTTATCACAAGGACAGAGGGTTTTCTGTATCCCAGAGTTCTTACCTTGGTGTACCAGAAGAATCAGATCACATGTGGGCTTGGAGAATGAGTGCAAAGTTTTATTGAATGGAAATAGCCCTCAGCACATGGGGGGAGCCAGAAGAGAGATGGTTTTCCCATGGAGTTGGGCCGCTTGGCGGCTTGGGCTTTTCTCCAAGTGCCACCTTGTTCCACCTGTTGATAGCCTGCTGGCCTGCCAGCATCTGTCGTGTGCTCTTCCTCCAGCATGCTCCCCTCGATGTCCTCTCAATGTCCAGCCACTCATGTCTTCTTCCACCGATGTGTTTCTCTTAACTTCCAGCCGCTTGTGTGTCGGCCTACTAGGGCCTCAGGGTTTTTATAGGCACATGATGGGGGCATGGCAGGCCAGGGTGGTCTTGGGAAATGCAACATTTGGGCGGGAAGGCAGGAGCGTCTGTCCTCACCTAGGTCATTGGGCACAGGCCGAGGGTGGAGCCCTCGCCAGGGACCATGCCCTTCCCTTCCCAGCACTTCCTCTCCCCACTTCCATATCATTACTCCTCAGCCTTACAACACTGGAAGTAGGAGGTACTTTCTTCCTTCAACCAGTGAAAGGGCTGAAGCCCATAGAGATTAAGTACCTGTCTCAAATTCACACTGTCCGGACATTTCGAAGCAAGGATTTGAATCTACTTATGTGATTTTTGCCATACCTGTACTATTATTTACCAAATAGCCTTTAATTTGGCTCCTTTTCCTTTAAATAAATATAATATATTAATAAATCTAAACTTCATTTCATTTTCTTTTTTTTTTTTATTTGAGACGGAGTGTTGCTCTGTAGCCCAGGCTGGAGTGCGGTGGCGCCATCTTGGCTCACTGCAAGCTCCGCCTCCCGGGTTCACGCCATTCCCCTGCCTCAGCCTCTCTGAGTAGCTGGGACTACAGGCGCCCACCACAGTGCCCGGTTAATTTTTTGTATTTTTAGTAGAGACGGGGTTTCACCGTGGTCTCGATCTCCTGACCTCATGATCCGCCCGCCTCGGCCTCCCAAAGTGCTGGGATTACAAGCGTGAGCCACCGCGCCCAGCCACTTCATTTCATTTTCACAAATAAGTTTGATGTGTTCACTAATTCTCCTCATTCACATAATAAGTTTATAATTGTTAAATGTCCATATTTCACCTAAAAATATCAGATATTCCATGGTAATTAGTAAAAATATTATATATTCCACACTACATGGTACTAAGCCACGTTGCTTAGCCTGTTTTTACTTATGTGCATTTCACAAGAATAAAGTAATCACTTAGCTTATAAATTAAAAGGACTTTAAAAGCAATCTAAGCCAGGAATAAGTAGCCTTCAATTTTTATGTCAATTTTGAGGAATTGACAATGGCTGCCCAGAATAAATACTGTGTTGGACACAACAAGAAATAACACCATGCTCTCTGTGCACCGTAGGCCCAGGAGGCCGGAATGAGGGGATTGGCCACATACTTGCCATTCTTTGTCTAGTCCAATCCACTCAACTTTTCAGAGATGATGCCCCATTAACTCTTGTTCCTCCCACCGCCATTCTTTTACCAGATAACCAGGAGAGCCATATTTTACAAAGAGACTCTAGTAAGTAAGCAAGGAAGGAGACTGGCAATTCTCTTGATTCTGCAGTGATGGCACCTTAAGAGACACGCAGTGAACCTAGGGCCATCAAAAAGGCAATTAAAAGGGCTGACAGACAACGTGCTGGATAGGACATCCAGGCAAGGAGAGTAGAAAAACATCAAGGAGTTGTAACAGCCAGACACAATAGGATCCTGGCAAGTAAATATTGTTTAATGTGATGACTGTGTATTAAACCTGAAGTTAGCATTTAGCCCCTGTCAGTCAGCCAGCAGGATGCCTCTAAGTGCTTACTGGGGCTCTTGCATACATATATTTTCTTGCTCTAACACATACTTAAGGCAGACACTGGGTTGTGGTAAGGGATCTCTTTTATGGCTATTTACTTGGACCAAGTTGTTATGCCCGTGCAGACAAGCCTCTACTTATTTGGTCTCATTTGAAGGGTTAAAAAAAAAATCTCCTACTGATTGTCCCTCTGTAATTCTTCCTATTCTTTCTGTTGTTAAAAGGAAGGGAGGTTTGTTCAGTGCTTAGGATCTCTCCAAAATCTACAAAAGAAGAGTCGGAGGCCCTTCCTCTTCTGGCAAGACTAGATCCCTTTTTCAGAAAATGTCTAAACGGTCACAGTTCAGAAAAGAGTTAACATAGCAGACTTGAAAACTGCTATCCTTAGAAAGCCCTGCTTACAAGGCTGGCCTTTGGGCTGATATCTGGAAACTTAGATTTCAGAAGATTCCTACCATTCACTGGCAAGAATGGCTCACTGTACCTAAACTGTGCAAATGTGGTTTATGCTGAACACCTGCTTTCCTTCTGGGAGTCTGGAATTTGGGTACATGGCAGGCAGAGGCAGGTAGAGAGGGCATGCCCCCAGACCCCAATGAAAAACCTGGGCACTGAGTCTCTAACGGGCTCTCCTGATGGGCGACATTTCACACTTGTTGTGACAACTCATTACTGGGAAATTTAAGAGTGTCCTCTCTGACAACATTAAGAAAGGACCCCTGGAAATTTGTACCTAACTTACCCTGGACATGCACCTATTCCCTTTGCCAATTTTTATCTGAATCGTTTCACTGCAATAAATAATTGCTGTGAGTAGGACTATACATTCTATACATTGAGTCCTGTGAGTCCCTCCAGGGGATCGTGGAACCAGTAACAGACCAGGAGAATCCACTGACAAAGCACTTTTGCTTTTCTGTGCTCTGGGAATATAAGTAGATGGGTCATGACCAGAAAACAAACAAACAAAAATTGAGCTAAAAATATGAAATTTAGCTATAAAGTGTGAACTCCATAATCATCAACTAGAGAGCTGATCTATGTCTTGGACAAGTGGGGAAACATGGTGAATTTCCTGCAGCAATTGGGGAAGGGGTATTTTGCCCTTGAAAAGCATCATTCAATTTATGATCTGATCTTGTACAGAAGAAGAGAAAGCACTATATGAATAAATGCTAGTTAACACAAACAACCTCTCTTGTAGTAGAACCACCTCAAAACTAGAAATCTAAGATTCCTCCCCACTCTTTTATAAAGGCCTGCCTTCCATAAAGGCCTTTAGAAAACCTTAGACCCGAAAGGGAGCTCAGAGCTCATCATTCCCTCTCTTCTCAGTATAGAAATCCTCTTTAGAACATTCCTATCAGGTTATCTCTTGAGCACTTCCCGTTTGCCCAATGCTTCTCAAAAATTTCCTCCAAACTACTCTAAGAAAATAACTCTTATTGGCCGAGTAGTTACAGGTATAGTTCAAATCAGATTTGAAAAGATAAAGATCTCTGAGCATAATTTGCTTTTCCTTAAAATTTATCTGATTTTTGTTATTTCCTCACATGTCTGTGTTTTGTGGAGACATTCATCACCATTTTAAAAAGCATGCCTCAGGCCAGGCACCATGGCTCACGCCTGTCATCCCAGCACTTTGGGAGGCCAAGGCAGGAGATTCGATTGAGCCCAGGAGTTGGGGACCAGCCAGGGCAGCATAGCAAGACCTTGTTTCTGCTAAAGATTTTTTTTTTTTTTTTTTTTTTTTCCAAAAACTTAGCCAGGTGTGGTAGCACATTCCTGTACTCCCAGCTACTAGGGAGACTGAGGTGGGAGGATAGATTTAGCCTGGGAGATTGAGGCTGCAGTGAGGTTTGAACACCATTGCACTCCAGCCTAAAAGACAGAAAAAGACCTTGTCAAAAAAGAAAGAAAAAAAAATAAAGTGGCAGGGCATGGTGGCTCATGTCTGTAATCCCAGCACTTTGGGAGGCCGAGGCAGGTGGATCATGAGGTCAGGAGATTGAAACCATCCTGGCTAACACGGTGAAAACCCGTATCTACTAAAAAATACAAAAAATTAGCCGGGCATGGTGGCGGGCGCCTGTAGTCCCAGCTACTCAGGAGGCTGAGGGAGGAGAATGGTGTGAACCCGGGAGGTGGAGCTTGCAGTGAGCTGAGATCGTGCCACTGCACTCCAGCCTGGGCAACAGAGCGAGATTCCGTCTCAAAAAAAATAAATACATAAAAAATAAAGTATGACCTTAGAGAGATTACTAAGGTACATTTTTATAAAACTTTTTTCTAATTACAAAACACAAAAAAGTACAGAGAGAAAAGAACAGTAACTATGCATAATCCCTGCACTCCTACCCCAAGATAACTGCTTCTAATATTTATGTGCCTGTCTTAGAAATTTTTATTTTAAAGAAAAAACCAACTATAAGATAGTGTGATAGGTTCTACTTGCAGAAAAAAATATATGAAAGAAAAAAAGAATGGAGAATTACAATCTTAACAGAAGAAGTGCCTGAAATCTACTTTGACTAGAAAACCTAGAGGTGAGAGAGACAGAAAATTAAAGATAATAACCATGTTTTCATTTTAAAACACACCTTTCAAGTAAGGATCCAAATGCTTCAGATATACTCGGCAAAGATGGGGTCCAAGAAATTTAAGAAAGGCTGTCTGCACATGTATTCACCTTGATTCTTTGTTAATGTAAGGTTTGGCATCTATATACCCTTTAGTTATACTCACTCAGCAGCTGTCAGCAGAATCATTACACAGGTTAAGAGACAGCAGTGTTGGGAATTTATTTTCCAATGACATATATATATATATATATATACAGATCTTTCCAAGAGATAGAAAGCTTAGGTCTCATAAGACAAATAATTGTCCTTCTAAGGCATTAGATTTTGTGGTTGGCCAGCTAAATAGGTCCATTTCAAGGGCCTAAAAGAAGTAGGTGTTGCGCACACACACATCACACACACACACATGCACACACACGAAGACGGGTGAAACTCCTGCTGAACAACAATATTCCACCAGGCAACTGGCTAAAGGAGTGGAATTTACTTCAATGGTTGGAAACCTAAAGGCATCTACAGTGTTTGAAAGAAACTGAGAAATTGCTTTAGAAATCCAAGTTTTAGTCCAAGTTCTGTCCTTTACCATCTGGTTGTCTTTGCAAGCCATTTCACTTCTCTGAGCCTATTTTCCCATCAATAGAACGTGTATAACAACGTCCACCTTGAATGATTGGGGGGTTATATAATTTAGACTGCCTGGCATATAATAAATACTGAATAAATGTAGCCCAGAGAATTGTTACACTGATAAAATAAAACGATACATGTGAATGCACTTTGTAATCTGTATAGTTATCTGGGAGTGGGAAAAAGCCAAACCTTACCAGAATACTATTGTTTAGAACTAAGGATTACATTTAATAAGGGCCTCATACATCAAGGAAGGCAAACAGATTGAGACAACTCCATTTGATGAGGAGCTGCTGTCTCGAGTGCCACATTGTAAAAAATATCCTGCAGCCATGGGTTCAGAAGGGACAAAGAAATACAGCATTAATGCCAGGTATTGCAGCATAATCGAAGTGAGTTAGAGCTTGAGCCCAGCGGGAACTTACAGAAAGACATTCTGCCCACACCCTGGCTCCCTGATCTGCAGCTGCACCACTGAATTTTGCAGAAAAAGGTTTCATGAACAGAAAATGGCAATCATAAGACTGGTAAGGTGTATGCACTCTTTTCAAGTATATCTAAGTGCATGATCTCAAATTACTGGATATCAGAAAAAAAGAACAGCGAATATTTCCAGCCACAATCCAAGGACAATATGGAGTATCTGTTTCCACTAAATATGAGATTAATGATAGCCCTACTTGATAGGATTTCTATGAGGAATACATTAGATGAAATACACAAAATACCTAGAACATATCTAGCACGGGGCAACCTTTCAGTAATATATAACTATTATTATAAATATAAAGATGTATTATCTTTTGTTTCAATAATTCAAAATATAATTTAGGATTAGGTTATAAAATTAATGAGTAATGTGATACTTAAGTCAGGTAAAATTATTTATTAATAATCTCTAAATTATCAAGACCTGCAGACTTGGAAGCTCCAAAGCAAATAATACGTGACTTTAATCACTCTTTGTCTTTCATTTGAGATCTCCCTTTACCTAGGGCAAGGGAAGCTTCTGTTTTAATGGAAAGGAAAAGGGGGGGACGGAAGGAATTGAAGCTGGAGTAGGCTTGTACAATGGGACAAATAAATATAGTTTTCTCTCTTTCTGACCAATACACACAGTTGGCTTCATTTTACAGTTCGCTTCAAGTTAACAGTGCATGTGATGCAAATCAATTCACAATTTTCCTTAATAGTTAAATCAAATAGTAATAAAATACTTAAAACGGTCTTTAACTATGCCTCAGTCTGACAACTGAGAGGCAACTACTGCAAACATATTGAATTATGTCTTCTGGTATTCAACTTCATTTCTCTAAATAATGTGCTTGTGCACTTTTATTTCTCGATTAACATATCTTATACATTATCTAGTGACTTCTGTTAATATTTAGCTCTATGACATTTCCAACCCTCCACCCCTTTCTTCCCTACACTCCCTCTTATATCAGAGTGTTTATATTTTTATTATGTAAATATTATTTATTTCCAAGTCAAATAGTTTATTATGATTACATTCCCATTTACATACAATTTTCTGGTATTTCTTTCTCTTTTCTTTTTTTTTGAGATGGAGTTTCACTCTTGTTGCCCAGGCTGGAGTGCAATGGCGTGATCTCGGCTCACCACAACCTCTGCCTCCTGGATTCAAGTGATTCTCCTGCCTCAGCCTCACGAGTAGCAGAATCCCAGCTACTTACAGGCATAGTTAGTGATTGCTTTATTTATCATTGCTACTGATTACAAGCATAGTTAGTGATTGCTTTATTTATCACTGCTTGGTTTTCTGTGCCCATTCCAAGTTTTTTCAAATGCTGCAGCTGTTTTGGTGTGTACCTATCAATAATTATTTAACTCAAATACTAGCCAACCATTTAATTTAGTTATATAATTTTTCTCTTTGAGGATGAAACTGTCCATCCAGCTCTAATGAGAACTGGTAGCTTCCTTGCCCTGATGCTTAGCTGTTTATACTGAAACTTCCCCTCCACTTCTCTCCTGTATTGGATCCCCTGATTCCTTGAAGAAATACCTATTTTTCATTTTACCCTATCAATTGCTAAAACATGTTCTGCAATAACTTCCTGAGAAAGGATACATGAAAAATTAGTTTTTGGACTTTTCATGTATCTTGACTAATTGATTGACTGATTGATTTACGGGGTATGGAAACCTAAGTTGAAGTCACATCCCCTTAGAATTTTGAAGATATTTCTTCACTTCTAGAATCCTATATTTTATCCATTTGAATTGCTATCCTTTGATTGTGACCTGTTTTTTCCTCTATAACTTGATGTGGGACTTTTTGCATTTGTTGATCTGGGTAATTGGTGGACCCTTTCAATCTAGAAACTTTCAGCCTTTAGTAAAGAGAAATTTTTCTATATTATTTGTTTGATAATTTCTTACTTTATGTTTTCTCAGTTCTATCTTTCTGTATCACTTCCTTCATTGGATGTCTGTTCTCCTTGTTTGATCTCCAATTTTCTCATCTTTTTTCCTTTGATTTTTAACCTCTAGTTCTGTTTTCTGTGCAATATCTTTTACTTTATTATTTACATTTTAATAAAATTAATCAATTCATTTGTATTAGTCAGGGTACTTAGATGCAATGATGAGAAGCAAACTCTGGCTCATAAAGCAGAAAGGGAATGTAGGTAAAACATTTTGGTAGCTTATAGAATATTTGCAACATAAAAGAACAGACTTGGAGGCTACAACAGCCAAGAAACCAGAGCACCCTCAATACTTCTCAGAACTTAATCCATAAAAGCATTACTGTTGCCAACACTGGGCATAGCTTGCACTGCAATGCCACCAACACTGGGTGCTGTGTGGTGTCACTAGAATTTCTTCCAGTTTACCATTGGAGGCTGGAAATAGCTGCAATGACAACTTCCAGACTCACCAGAATGGATCTGTGTGGTACCTGAGTCTTCCTGTCACTAAATACTAATTGAAAGTCTGGAGAAACTGACCATGCCCTAGTTACAAGCAAATGTTTGACATTTTCGGTTTTAATATTGGAAACTGGCTCTGCCTCAAAAGGTAGGGAATCCCCCGAATGTATAATAAGGGTTCAGAGGCTGGGCAATCGCAAGGGATAAAAATGTCCACTGAGGTCCACACTTGATCCATCCTACACCAATGTTTACCCTTCTTCTACACTTCTAAAAAAATGCTTCTACATAGCATAATGCAATGAAAAACACCTTGTCCAGCTAAAAAAACATGCCTATCCTTTGCCCTAATATTTAAAAAGCAGTCAACTCAAAGTCTTATTGTTATTTATTGTTTCCATTCCAAGACCAGGATCTCTGAGTAATGTTCATGTTTCTCTGGTTCTGTACTGATAATCTTCTATTCAATATCACATAATCTTGGATTAATTTGTGAATTTAACCATAATGAACAAACATAAGGTAGTGGGAGATGGGGGATAAAGGAAAGAAAGGAAGGCAGTTCAACTGTCTAGGATATTTATTACTTTCAATGGCAAAACCCTCAATTACTTTTGCACCAATCAATAATACAAGAAAATATTGGGAGATGCTGCTGTCCTTATTTCTCCAAATCCCCACGAAACTTGTGATGGGCTGATAAATGATTCTTCAATGATATGTCCACATCCTAATCCTCAGAACCTGTAAATGTCACTGTATTTGAATAAAGAGTCTTTGTAGATGCAATTGAATTAAGGATTTTGAGATGAAGAGATAATCCTGGATTACAAACATGGGCATAAAATCCAATCATAGAGGTCCACATAAGAGAGAGGCAGAGAAATGTTTGACACATACGGAAGAGGAAAAATCAATGTGTACACCAAGGCAGAGATTACAATGATGTGGCCACAAGCCAAGCAATGCCAGCAGCCACCAAAACATGGAAGAGGAATGAAACGATTATCCCCTAGAGCCTCTAGAGGGAGCATGTTCCTGCCGAAACCTTGATTTTAGCTCAGTGAAACTGACGTCAGATTAATGGTCTTCAGAACTTTAAGAGAATAAATTTCAGTTATTTTAACCAACCAGGCTTGTGAGAGGTTGTTACAGCAGCCACTGGAAAGGAATAGGAAGCTACAGTAGAATTTAAGATTTTCCTTCTCTACTATCAGGCTCAGAAGTCTGTGTTTGTCAAATGTTTCTCATGAGATTCTAGACATTATTCAGGTTTTTAAATTACTTCTTTGGTAGCAGCAGCTGCTAAATGGGTTACTTCTTCACCACCCCTGCTATTTCCTTCTACGGGGAGGAGTTCCTATACTTTTAATACTTCTGATCTGCCCATTTTCTCACTAATTGGTGAATTTGGAAGAAGTTCCTTTCTTTTGGGAGCTTGCTCCATGCATAGAGGTTTTTGTAGCTGGGTAGTTGGCTTTTAACTGCTACAACCTGAACAAAAGACTTTTAAGTCTAGGCTGCAGAGCACTGTGACTTTTGTGGATGATTATAGTTTAAGGAGGCTAATTCCAGAGGCAGAACCTGACCCATGGGAGGTTTCAGAGAAATGGCAGTTGAAAGCCACTGGGCCTCAGCAAAGACACTGGAGCCCTCAGGTCTCAGCAAAATCTCCAGGAAGAGTTTTGGAGTGGGGGGCAAGAAAACCGCAACTGGAGGAGGTTCACCCAGAGGCTGGCAAGCAAACTGATTGCTCTGTCCTTGGCAAACTTACAGGCCCATAGTAGGCATGGGCAGCTTCACAGTATAGGCAAAAGCAGTTCAAACTTTAACTCTATGTAACATACCTGTGTGGGCAGCAGGACCTCTGCAGATGCCTTGGAATATGTTGGGAAGCCTGAGTCAACGAGAACATCTGAGGCAAGGGTCCAGTTGTAGGGAAACACAAGTGTTTCTTCCTATAAGCCTTTGAGACATTAGTTGTAACACAGCATTTGTTTTTTTAAGCTGAAAGGAAGGTAAACTCATGTGCACTATGGAGCACTAGGGAGATTCATATATATCCATGCTAGCTTTATATCATTTATCATCATTTATATCACACTAGCTTCATATATTGATACTAGCTTTATATTATTCGTGTCCAGCCAACATAAGATGTGCTAGATTGGCTGTTTCAACTTCCGTTCTACATTCCCAAGGGGAAAACTGCAACTGTCTCTCTTTACTAATGATATGATTCTTTACCTAGAGAATCCCCTAATCTCTGCCCAAGTCTCCTAGATCAGAAAAATAACTAGGCAAAGTTTCAGGATAAAAGACCAATATACTAAAATCAGTAGAATTTCTACACACCAATAACATCCAAGCTGAGAGCCAAATCAAGAATGCAATCCCATTCACAATAGCCACAAAATGAATAAAAAACCTAAGAATACCATTAACCAGGGAGGTGAAAGATCTCTACAATAAGAACTGTAAAACACTGCTGAAAGAAAGCAGAGATGACACAAACCAATGGAAAAACATTCCATGCTCATGGATAAGAAGAATCAATATTGTTAAAATGGCCATACTACGCAAAGCAATTTACAGATTCAATGCTATTCCTATCAAACTACCAAAGACATTCTTCTTCACAGAATTAGAAAAAAACTATTCTAAAAATAATTTTGAACCAAAAAAGATCCCGAATAGCTAGAGAAATCCTAAGCAAAAAGAACAAAGCTAGAGACATCACACTACATGACTTTAAACTATGCTACAAGGTTACAGTAACTAAAATAGCATGGTACTTGTAAAAAAAAAAAAAAAAAAAAGACACCTAGACCAATGGAACAGGTTAGAGAACCTAGAAATAAATCTGCACACCTACAACCATCTGATCTTTGACAAAGCCAAGAATAACAAACAAAGGGGAAAGGACTCCCTATTCAATAAATGGTGCTGGGATAACTGGCTAGTCATATGCAGAAGATTGAAACTGGACCACTTCCTCTCACTATATACAAAAATCAACACAAGATGGACCAAAGGTGTAAATGTAAAACCTACAACTATTAAAACCCTAAAAGAAAACCTAGGAAATACCATTCTGGCAATTGGTCCTGGCAAAGATTTTATGATGAAGACTCCAAAAACAATTGCAAAAAAACACAAATTGACAAGTGGGACCCAATTAAACTAAAGAGTTTCTGCATAGCAAAAGAGACTATCCAGAGTAAACAACCTACAAAATGGGAAAAAAAATATTCGCATACTACATATCTGACAAAGGTCTAATATCCAGAATCTATAAGGAACTAAAGGTCTAATATCCAGAATTAACAAGCAAAAAACAAATAAGTCCATTAAAAATGGGCAAAGGACACATCTTAAAATACATACATGCTGCCAACAAGTATAAGAAAGTATGCTTAACATCAGTAATCATTGGAGAAATGCAAATCAAAACCACAATGAGATACCACCTCACACCAGTCAGAATGGCTATTATTAAAAAGTCAAAACATAACCGATGCTGATCAGGCCATGGAGAAAAGGGAAAGCTTATACACTGCTGACGGGAGTGTAAATTAGTTCAGCCACAGGAAAGCAGTTTGGAGATTTCTCAAAGAACTTAAAACAGAACTACCATTTGATCTTGCAATCCCATTACTGGTATATACCCACAGGAATATCAGTTGTTTTACCATAAAGACACATGCACATGCACATCCACTGCAGCACTATTCACAATAGCAAAGACATGGAATCAACCTAGATGTCCATCAACGGTAAACTGGACTTAGAAAGTGTGGTACATATACACAATAGAATACTGCACAGCCATAAAAAAAGAATGAGATCATGTCCTATGCAGCACCAAGGATGCAGCTGGAGGCCATTATCCTAAGTGAATTAAAGCAGGAACAGAAAAGCAAATACTGCATATTCTCACTTATAAGTGGAAGGTAAACATTCAGTACACATGGACACAAACAACGGAACAATTGACACCAGAGCCTTCTTGGGGGTAGAAGGTGGGAGAAGGGTGAGGATTTAAAAACTACCTATTAGGTACTATGTTGATTACCTGGGTGACAAAATTATTTGTACATCAAATCCCTGCAACATGCAATTTACCCATATAACAACCTGCACATGTATATCCTGAACCTAAAATAAAAGTTGAAAAGAAAACAACTGAAAAAATAATTTTAAAAAAAAGAAGCAAAGGACTGTTGGGGGAAATGATTGCTTCATCATTCCTGGTGTTTCCTTTGTAGGGAGAAAGCTCCGCAGCCATAACACATTGTTACCTACTCCCCTGACAGATGAGTTGGAAGGGGAAAGTGGCCATGCCAAACCTATTTTCTCACAGTTCTGGAGGCTGGAAAGTCCAAGATGAAGGCACTAGCAGATTTAGTGTCTGGTGAGAACTGCTCTCTACCTCCAAGATGGCACCTCTTACTGCGTCCTCACATGGCAGAAAGTGTGGCCAGTTCCCTCACACCTCTTTTAAACATGCTAATCCCAAAGGCTCTGCCCTCGTGACTTAGACCCGCACCTCTTAATACTATCACACTGGCAATTAAGTTTCAACATATGAATTTGGGGAGGGCACATTCAGACCATAGCATGGCTCCCTTAGCATGCTGCATGGTACTTCTATCAACACATTTTTCAAAAATCTTTCTTAAGACAGCAGGACAAGAAGTCCACAACCAAATGATTGCCTTCATATGATCAATGTGCCTTGAATAGGCCAAAGTGAATCCATCAGGCAACTATCACATACACTATTTTAACCCTTAGAATTCTTTTAAAGAGTACCCAAAAAAAAGAACAGCCCACTAGTAGAACAAAATAAGTAGAGTGGGAAACCTAGAAATCCGATGGAAAGCAAAAGATAATGAGGATGATGATGACAATAATAATGAAGATGATGGCAAAACATAGCTTGTGTTGCCAGTGGTGGTGTTTGGCAAACTCCAGGAACTGAGTCACCAGCACTTTCAACAACCTATAAATGCTACAATCTGGAGCAGTCTGGCTTATTTTAGAACCATGTAATCAGCTGTGGGTCTAAAACGAGATGATGGGTGTTGACCTGAGCAGAGAACCAAAAAGAGAAGAAACAAGGTTGTATTTCTGGAAATTAAGCACTATGTTGAAAGAACAAAGGAAGGGAATCATTTATTTAGAAGTATATGTGAAAACGTAATGAGATGAAGAAAAATCTCATTCACCTAAATCCCTGTTGGGGAAAGCACCGTATTTGTCCTGGAATAGATGTCTTGATTAATAACTACTGGTCAAGGGTAAGACTCACCTCATATCCTGCTAGTGCATGCTCAAGAAACAAGTGTTGCCTGTTAAATTGTTCTGCATAGTAGAAAGGTGAGGAGTTTAAAGTTCTCTTTGAAAAGAGAAGAAGAAAAGCCCAAAGATTTATGCAAGCGGAAAAGAAACCAGATTGTTAATGTCCATACTACCTAAAGCAATACCCAGATTTAACGCAACCCCTACCAAAATTCCAGTGGCTTTTTTCACAGGAATAGAAAAAACAATCCTAGAATTTGTACGGAACCACACACCAAAAAGTCCAAACAGCCAAAGCAGTACTACGAAAGAAAAGCAAAGTTGGTTTGAAATTATATAGCAAAGCAACAATAAGCAAAAAAGTGCTGGGTGTGATAGGTCACACCTGTAATCTCAGTACTTTGAGAGGCTGAGGCGGGAGGATTGCTTGAGCTCAGGAGTTTGAGACCGGCCTGGGCAACACAGCAAAACCTCATCTCTACAAGAAATACAAAAATTAACCAGGCGTGGTGGCACGTGCCTGTGGTCCCAGCTACTCGGGAGGCTGAGGTGGGAGGATCACTTAAGCCTAGGAGGTAGAGGCTGCAGTGAGTCAGGTTCGTGCCACTGCACTCCAGCCTGGGCGACAGAGTGAGACTCTGTCTCAACAACAACAACAAAAAAAAAAAATGGGAAGGGAAAAAGTATAGTGCTGGCATAGAAGCAGAACATAGGCCAATGGAGCAGGATAGAGAGCCTAGAAATAAATCTAAATAGATACGGTCAACTAAGTTTTGATGAGGACACCACGAAGACGGAACGAGGAACAGATAGTTTCTTCAATAGGAAAACTGGATTTACACATGCAAAAGAATAAAATTAGACCCTTAACTTACACCGTATACAAAAAGCAACTCCAAATGTATATGAGACCTAAAATATAAGACCTGAAATTATAAAATTCCTAGAAGAGAACATAGAAGAAAACCTCCTTAACATTGGTCTTGGTGATGATTTTTTTGGATAACACACCAAAAGCTTTTACTACAAAAACAAAATAAATAAACATCAAGCTAAAAACTTTATACACAGCAAGGAAAACAACAAAATGAAAAGGCAACTATAAGCTGGGAAAAAATAATTGCAAACCAAATATCTGAGGAGGGCTTAATATCCAAAATTTATAAAGAACTCTTATAACCTAATAGCAGAAAAGCAAATAATCTGATTTTTAAAATGGGCAAAGGAGCTGAACAGATATTTCTCCAAAAAAAGGCATAAAAATGGCCAACAGGTATATTAAAATGTTCTCAACATCACTAACTATCAGGGAAATGCAAATTAAAACCACAATGAGCTATCACCTCGCACCTGTTTGGATGACTATTATCAAAAAGCCAAGAAATAACAAATGTTGACAAAGGTACGCAGTGAAGGGAACCATTGTACAAAGTTGTTAGAAATGTAGATTGGTACAGCCATTATGGAAAACAGTATGGAGATTCCAAAAATAATTAAAAATGGAGTACCATGAGACCCAGAAATTCCTCTTTTGGGTATATCCCCAAAGGAGACAAAATCACCACTTCATAAAGACATCTGCACTCCCAGGTTCACAATAGCTAAGATATGGAAACAACCTAAATGCCCATAGATGGGTGAGTGGATAAAGAAAATGTGGTGGTGGTGGTGTGTGTGTGTGTGTGTGTGTGTACAGTAGAATATTATTTAGGCTTTAAAATGGAGATCCTGCCATTTACCACAACAGGGATGGACCAGGAAGACAGAAGGATGTTATGCTAAGTGAAATAAGCCAGACATAGAAAGAAAAATATTGCATGATCTCACTTATATGTGGAATTAAAAAAAAACAAAAAACTCAAATACACAGAGATAGAGAATGAAACAGTAGTTCCCATGAGAGTAGCAAGGTAGGAAATTGGGAGATGTAGGTAAAAGGATAAAAAATAGTAGACATGTAGGATAAACAGGTCTAGAGATCTAAGGTACAATATGAGAACTACAGTTAATAAAATTGTGGCTGGGCGCGGTGGCTCACGCCTGTCATACCAGCACTTTGAGAGGCCGAGGCAGGTGGATCTCCTGAGGTTAGGAGTTTGAGACCAGCCTGGCCAACATGCTAAAACCCTGTCTCTACTAAAAATACAAAAAATTAGCTGGGTGTGGTGGCGGGCACCTGTAATCCCAGCTACTCGAGAGGCTGAGGACGGAGAATCTCTTGAACCCGGGAGGCGGAGGTTGCAGTGAGCCAAGATGGCGCCATTGCACTCCAGCCTGGGTGACAAGAGGAAGACTCCATTTCAAATAGAATTATTATTATAATTATAATAAATAAGAAATAAAATGAAATTGTATTGTACTGGGGATTTTGGTTAAATAAGTAGATTTCAGCTGTTCTTGTCACACAAAAAAGTAACTGTTAAATGATAGATATGTTAATCTACTTTACTATAGTTAAGTTTGTTTTTTTTTTTTTTTTTTTTTGAGACGGAGTCTTGCTCTTCTGCCCAGGGCAGACCGCAGCGGTGCTATCTTGGCTCACTGCAAGCTCCGCCTCCCTGGTTCAAGTGATTCTCCTGCCTCAGCCTCCAGAATAGCTGGGACTATAGGTGCCCGCCACCAAGCCCAGCTAATTTTTCGTATTTTTTTTAGTAGAGACGGGGTTTCACCGTGTTAGCCAGGATGGTCTCGATCTCCTGACCTCGTGATCCGCCCGCGTCGGCCTCCCAAAGTGCTGGGATTACAGACGTAAGCCACCGCGCCAGGCCGTAAGTATTTTACTGTCTATACGTATCACGTAATACCATGTTGTAAACCTCAAATATACACAATAAAAATTTTTTCAGAAAAAAAGAGATCAGAGAAAAAAACTCTCATAATTGGCAAGAAAAGAAGAAACTGAAATAAAAAGGCATATTTGATGGTTAAACCATAAATGAAAAAGGCATTTAAAAAAGTATTTATTTAAAAATGGTTTGGACCTTGATGTGTCCTTTTTTCTTGGATATTTTAAAAGAAAACTATAGGGTAAGCAAATGCTTGCAGAAGTTTAAACTCATGTCTCTTTAGACAGAGACTAAGAGGTCTTTTGAGACCTTCTCCGTCTTGTGGTTCTATGACATTTCATGGAATCAAAAGCATGATTAAGCCTGAAGAACTATAATAAAAATAAGCCTTATATGTAATTATAGTATCCAAAAGTGCCTACTTGGTCTCTTTTGCTGCTGCTTCTTGTGTTTTTTTTTAACCTAAACAGCTTCAAACTGCAAATTAACATTTTTAAAAAGATCCTGCGTTCTCAAGAAAGAAAAAGAAAGTACATACTTCTGCATTCAGAACATGATTCTGGTTCCAGGTCAATATATGTGTTACTGCTGTAATTCCATTGATACAACAAGTATTTACTGAACTGCTCTCTGTAATTCATATTAGATCTTATGGGAATGGGGAATCAAAGGTGAGGGAAATACGCTTTCTGCCTTTAGAAACCTCATAATCTAGTTTGAGGGACAGACATGTAATTGCCCAAATAAAAGAGATAAATATCAAAATGGAGTTATGTGCAAATGCTACCTAATGAAAAATTCTTATTGGAGACAAGGAAAAATGCATCCATTGCAAATCTTAAGCATTGTCCTTTGTGGTACTATCGTATCCTATTATCTTTCATATCAAAATATGACACTGTATCAAGCTACCCTCAAGGAGCCAAAAATACTACAATAACTGATAATGCCAAATAAGAGAAAGAGCAAGGCTCTGAGCCCAGAAGTTGGAGTGTAACTCCGTAAGGGCCACCAGCCTGGCTGTCGGATTATTTTGCAGTATAAGCCAAAGCATGGCCTCACCATTCAAGGGATCAAAAGGGTCAGAAGATACTAAATACCCTAGTAAAAGTCAGCCCTTAGGAGGTGTAGCTCACCACTGCCGCCACCACTTCATTCAGATGAAATTGGGGTAAGACGAACACAAAGGAGAAAGAAAGAAATTGTAGAGAGACAACTTGCCACTTTTTCAGGATGGTCTGTAGAAGTACAGAACGACTTTGACTAGATTTGGTGATGATGGTCTTGGGGGTGCAACAAATGCAAATGCTTCAGATCATTTTAGCTCCACCGGCAATTACGTCATGCCCAGCACTGCCAGCTTGACCTTGGGACTCGGAAAACCCACAAGGTGACCATCCTTATTTGCCTATAGATGACCCTAACCTCTGCTCTTCCTACCAAAAGACACTAAAGCCAACTGGTTATTTGCAGACAAAGAAGCTACATCCCATGATCATAAATCAATGATTAACATCTGAAGGGCTTTCTGGAGGGAAAAAAATTAATATTGCTTAATAATCTGAAAGCACAGCTGAGTTTGCTTCCTAATTAAAATCATATATTTTAACCAATACATGAAACCACACTAAATAGCAATCACTCAGGGTGCCCTTTCTTTCTCATTTCACTTCTCACTTATTCCTTTTTAATAAAATTTAGGGGTAACAGAGGGGGACACTGAATTTTAAATTACACATACAAGAATGCTTTTTTAAAAATTCAATGCTCAAAAAAAACCAGGAACACCTATTTTAAGAAATAAAAGAGGCTGGAGGCAGTGGCTCACGCCTGTAATCCCAGTACTTTGGGAGGCTGAGGTGGGTGGATCACCTGAGGTCAGGAGTTTGAAACCAGCCTGACTAACATGGTGAAATCCCATCTCTACTAAAATATAAAAATTAGCCAGGCGTGGTGGCGGGTGCCTGTAATCTCAACTACTTGGGAGGCTGAGGCAGGAGAATCACTTAAACCCAGGAGGTGGAGGTTGCAGTGAGCCAACATCGTGCCATTGCACTCCAACCTAGGCAGTAAGAGTGAAACTCCATCTCAAAAAATAAATAAATAAATGAATAATAAAAAAAGAAATTAAAAAAACTGTGAAAAAAAGTTACAGACAAAGACTATAATATATAGATATGCGACAGTCAGTTCTGAGGGAAAACAAAGCCAACAGCAATGACAAAATGAAAAATGAAAGCATTAGCTAGGATTAAATTTCCCTTAAATTCAATCTCCAAGAAGAAAGAAAAAAGAATTCATTGAATAAATGAACATAACTTTAGCTAAAGTCCAAGTTGTCATTGTTATTGCAGTAGCTCTTGAAGATGCCACTTTTTTTGTTGTTGGTGGTTTTGTACTTTTTATTTTTATTTCTTTTTGTGTGTGTGTAATTATTTTATTAATTTTTTTGCACACAAAACAATAAACATTTTCTAAAAATACATACAAACAAAAAGATGCGTATCAAACATATTAGGAAGGTTGCACATGGGAAGACGGGGAATAGAAATGGGGAGTGGGAATTAAAGAAAATGAATGAGAGAGGGACTTTGTATGGATCAATGATAATAACTCAATCCTCTATTTGATAAAGAAGAAGAAGAAGGAAGAGGAAGAAAAAGAAAGTGGGATAAAGGATCAGACAGGGAGGAAAATAGAAAAAATTAGAGTATGACTCCAGGGTAGACCTGTTTTGTTGTCGCTGGGTTGGTTGGTTGGTTTGTCTGTTGTATTTTTCATATGTTTCGCCATGTTGGCCAGGCTGGTCTCGAACTCCTAGCCTGAAGTGATCAACCCGCCTCAGCCTCCCAGAGCGCCGGGACTACAGGCGTGAGCCACCACGTCCAGCCCCCACATTGCTTCTGGCCTCCGTGGTAGACCTCCCAGACGGGGTGGTCGGGCAGAGGCGCTCCCCACATCCCAGACGGGGCAGCCAGGCAGAGGCACTCCTCACTTCTTCCCAGACGGGGCGGCCGGGCAGAGGCGCTCCTCACTTCCCAGACGGGGCGGCCAGGCAGAGACGCTCCCCACCTCCCAGACGAGGCGGCGGCTGGTCAAGGGCTGCAATCCCAGCACCTTGGGAAGCCAAGGCAGGCGGCTGGGAGGCGGAGGCTGCAGCGAGCCAAGACCACGCCACCGTACTCCAGCCCGGGCAACACCGAGCACCGAGTGAGCGAGACTCTGTCTGCAGTCCCAGCACCTCGGGAGGCCGAGGCGGGCAGAGCACTCGGGGTCAGGAGCTGCAGACCAGCCTGGCCAACATGGCGAAACCGCGCCTCCAGCCAACGGAGAAAAAGCAGGCAGCGGTGGTGGCGCGCGCCGCAATCCCAGGCAGCCTGTAGGCCGGGGCAGGAGAATCACGGGAGCCGGAGGCAGGGGGTCTGCAGTGAGCCGAGTAGATTCCAGCTTGGGCCACAGAGGGAAAAGAAAGAAAGAAAGAAAGAAAGAAAGAAAGAAAAGAAAGAAAAGAAAGGGAGGGAGGGAGGGAAGGAAGGAAGGAAGGAAGGAAGGAAGGAAGACCACTTTTATAATAAATATAATTGTTTATTACAATAAATAAATGCCTTTGAATAATTGTTTTTCTCACTTTATTTATTTATTTTTGAGACAGAGTTTCACTCTTGCTGCCCAGGCTTGAGTGCAATGGCGTGATCTTGGCTCACTAGAACCTCCGCCTCCCAGGTTCAAGCAATTCTTCTGCCTCGGCCTCCCAAGTAGCTGGGATTACAGGCATGCGCCATCATGCCTGGGTAATTTTTTTATTTAGTAGAGATAGGGTTTCATCATGTTGGTCAGGGTGGTTTCGAACTCCTGACCTCAGGTGATCCACCACCTCGGCCTCCCAAAGTGCTGGGATTACAGGCGTGAGCCACCACGCCCGGCCTTCTCACATTACTAATAGAATAATCATATTTAAGAGTCAGAAATTTTCTTTTAAAACAGCAATAAGGAATATGAAACATGAGAATAAAATCTAGAAACTTTCCACTTGAGTAGAGAAAAATGAAGTTGATGATAGATCATTTAAAAAGTGAAAATAAGCTCTGAACTGAAAAGAAACCCACACATCCCCAGGGAAGGCCCAGTGGCAAATACAACAATAGCTTCTTTCTTTTCCCTGTGGACTCCAATTTCTCAGGAATACACATTTTCAGGGAGAGCCAAGATTCTATTCTTGACACTGGAGGCAATAGAGGGAAGTCAATACAAACAGGAAAAAGTCAAGAAGTTAAAGTGAAAAATGCAAGAAGGGTCAAAACCACTCAACGCTTATCTCTCACCTCCACAAGCTCAAGTCCGGACTCTCAGTGTGGCAAAGGAGACTCCGTGACCTGGCCAGGCCAGCCTCCTCTGCCTTGTCTCACCCTCCCTTTAGGCTTCAGGAACACTGGTCTGTCATGTTCTCGCACAAACCAGGCCGCCTCATCTGACCTGCTTCCTGCCGTGCCACTTTTCCTTTGCCTGCTTCAGGGCTGCCCATCCTCTCATGCTCAGGAAGTCTTCTCTCACGTCCCAGTAATCCCATAACAATGACATCCTATCTCTGCCCTTGACCCCTGTTTTGTAACTGCACCTTTGCATGACTGTCTCTCGGATCAGCTAGTGACCTGGACAGGGCTGGGTCAATGTTTACTACAACAGCATTCGTTCCAGGCATGTGGCCCTTCGTTAAGTGAATAAATAACTGGGATATTTGTAAACTTTCATTCAGCCATTTATTCAACTTTTGCTGGCAAAAATCTCCTAAGCAATGTTCCAGGGACTGACTGTGAGGGTAACGGGGAAAAGAGAAAGGGAAGGAGGAAGGGAGGGAGGGGATGGGAGGGGAGGCAATCCACAGTGAGCCCTGTGTCCTTAAAGACAATGCCTTTTAATTGTGGAGTGGGTGGTTGGGCAGGGGTAAAGGAGATAAATTTAGGATATGTTTAAAAGTTTGGGAAGGAGAAAAGTATGAAAGAGAAGAAAAACAGAGTACTCTTATAACCACTCATTAAGCTGTAGCCGTTTGCTTCACAGTTCTAAGCATGTTTGAAAGAGTTCAAGTCAAAAGGGAATGATGTTGAGAAGTGCTTTGCAGGTAAATTATATCTTATGATTATAATAATGACTACATAAGATGTTAAAATATAATTGTGTTATATATGTATACATAATATATAATGCTGTATAATAATAACAATCATTTATTCAGTACTTTTCACTTTCCAGGCATTGTGCCAAGCATTTACACACACTTTCTCGTTTAATTCACACAACTTGATATAGTAGGTATTAATATCCTCACTTCATAAATGAAGAAACTAAAGTTTAGAAAAGTTAAATAACTTACCCAAGATCACACAGCTATAGTGCCTACCTATCTTGCATATATATAAATAATCAAAAAGATAAATAAATTAATGAACTAAAATTTCCCATCACCATACATAAACTGACTTCTCCAAACAGTAGACGTTCTTGGAAAGAGTTTGCTGATACTATTGTCTTTTACAAAAACATCACCTGTGTCTCCAACACACCAATAATTCTTCCTCAAAATGGAATGCTACCTTTATTTAGATTCTGGTTAATTATAAATGAATTACAACTAGTGAATTATTTCCTTGAAATTTGTCCCAAGACTTTTAGGGAAAGGTTTATAAAACAAAATTGAGGTTTTAACCACATAATTTAACCATTATGTGGGTCTTGAGACATTTATTGACATAAGTACTTCAGAATTACAAAATAGAGAGATCTAGGGCTCTGACTGTTAAAGATTAAAATAAAATTACTTAAGAAGCTTAATGAATGCAAAATACCTTTTTATTTGCTGGGAATACTGAGCAGGAAGTTCTGTGGTTGTTTCATTGTGTGCTCATGAATTACTATGATTATGTGTTTTAAGACTATTTTTATTTATATATGCTTCTTTGAAATCACTGCTACTCACATTGCCCTTTATTCATCATTTTTCTTATCTAAAAATGTAAATCTTTATGTTTAGGGATTTCATTTTTTTTTTGGGGGGACGGGGTCTCGCGCTTTCACCCAGCCTGGAGCGCAGTGGCACAATCTCGGCTCACTGCAAGCTCCGCCTCCCGGGTTCACGCCATTCTCCTGCCTCAGGCTCCCGAGTAGCTGGGACTTCAGGCGCCTGCCGCTGCGCCCGGCTAATTTTTTGTATTTTTAGTAGAAACGGGGTTTCACCATGTTAACCAGGATGGTCTCAATTTCCTGACCTCGTGATCCGCCCACCTCGGCCTCCCAAAGTGCTGGGATTACAGGCGTGAGCCACCGCACCCGACCAGTGACTTCTTAATTCAACTAAAATCCTTCGTCTCAAAATTTTGAAATGACTGCTTTTGCAGAATTCAATATTTAAAATCCTTTTATATTCTTTGAGCAGAAACATTAAATGTAATAATGGGCACTAATGAGCAATAAAACTAAAAGGCTAGAATTAAATTGTTTCAAGTCTTTATCAAAATTTATTTTCAATTCAGTTCTCAATGGAAGATTCATTGAGTTCTGCTCTGTCCTCCCTCACAGAAATTGTGGCTGATGGTTCTGGCATTGTATGACCCAGCTCTCTTCTGTCTTCCTTGCATTATTCTTTCCCAGATAGAAAATGTTTGAGTTGACTAATAGCTTCCAGTATGCCTCCTTCATAGCGATCTCAAGGAAAGAAACGCTCTGCCCATCTGACTCCAAATTGAAGGATTTTGTTGTTTTACTGCCCTCGAGCTCAATGGAAAGGTTGGATTTTTGCCCCTGGCTGAAGTCTAGAGCGTTCTTAAGAAACGATGTACTCTCCCTAGTGACTACACTGAGTAATAATGGAGTCCAATCCACCTAGCCCATAGTATTTGTGGATGCAGTGGATGCTATGGTACAATGTCTAGATGTTCCCCACGCTGGACTGAAGAATTTATTTCCTCCTGTTTTGAATTGCCTCAACTGAAAAGAATTTACCTCTCCCCAGGCCGTATCCCCTACCCAGATCAGACCACATCCAGCAGTTGGTCCACGTAGGGGTAATAAGGCCCTTCAACCATGCTCCAACCCAGGACAACTCTGAAGGGCCGATACGGTTTGGCTCTGTGTCCCCACCCAAATTTCATCTTGAATTGTAATCCCCATGTGTTGAGGGACAAAGGTGATTGGAACATGGAGGCAGCTTCCCCCATGCTGTTCTCATGATATTGAGTGAGTTCTCATGAGATCTGATGGTTTTATGTGGTGGTTTCCTGGCTCTTTACCCTCCTGCTGCCTCATGAAGAAGGTGCCTCCTTCCTCTTCTGCCATGATTGTCAGTTTCCCGAGGCCTTTCTAGCCATGCAGAACTGTGAGTCAATTAAACCTCTTTCCTTTATAAATTATCTAGTCTCAGGGAAGTTCTTTACAGCAGTGTGAAACAGACTAATACAAGGGCTATGTTAGCTCCCAATCCCTGGGACGCTGAGACAATCCTGAGACTCCATTACAGCCCATCTTCTCCCTCTCCATATCCTGCTTCCTTTCCCTTCCCATCTACATGTGGTGCTCCAAGAGCACTGCCCAATAACTTCCTACCCTCTCGTGTCTCTCTCAGAGTTGGCTTCTAGGGGAACTCAATCTATGACAACAGACAAATCCTCACTTTGACAAAGGTACCACAAAACTTAATTTGTTAAATATTTCAATTCCAAACAACATTACATTTAACCTTTTTCTGGAATCTAAAGAAACTACTATATGGTGTTATTGTCACATACTGAATCTTCATTCTATTTCCATTTTTTAATCAAGTCATTTCATTAATTCCTTCAACAAATACATTTTGTTCGCTTTTAAAATTGTTTATAATTTATTCAACAAACATATTTACTTGATGCCAAATTTCCTTTCTTAAGGCACTCAAAGCATAGTAGAAAGAGAAACAATTTTCCCAATAGCATGAGAAGTATTAGGCGACAGATAAAGAAATGATATCTAAGCTGAGTCTCAAGGGACAGGTAGGCTAGGCAGGATGTGGAGGAGGGTGTCCCTGGTAGAGAGGGCAACATTGAAAAGGCAGGGCGAGATTAGAGTTCATTGCACAATTCAGGGGTGACAAGGAGTTCATTACAGCCATAGCAGAGGCTGCAAGCAGGGAGAGTGGGAAAAGAGGGTGGAGACTGCAAGGTGAGAACAATGTCACGCAAAGGATGATGGGCTTGTTCTTAAAGGCCAAGTACAGGATGACACGATTATACTTTATTTTTTTAAATGTTACTTTGGTAACAGGATAAAGTTTGGATCAGAACAGTACAAGACTGATGCTGGGAGACTGACTGTAAGGAGGCTATTTTAAGAATCCAAGTAAGAAATAATGAGGGCTTGAACAAAGGCAGTGAAGGAGGAAAGAAGGAAACAGACTCCAAAAACATTACAAAACCAGACTCTGCAGGACTTAGTAAACCACTTAGAAATTGAATTGTTACTCCTTGTCATATATATAAAATATCATATATATTTAAAATCATATTAAAAATGTGTTTAAATAACAGTTATTAGGTGATAATGTTATAGGTGATTTTTAATTTACTTACTTTAAAAAATCTGTTTTCTTATGAATTATTAACAGAGACCTTGTACAAATTTTGTAATAACTAAAAATAATTATTAAAAACAAGTAAAGACAGCACAGTACCATTTGGCACAGCCAGCCAGATTTTTATTTCTAGATACTGTTCTCTAATAAGAGGAAACAGAGCTTCTTGGAGAAATGGCTGATTCCAGGGCTGGGCCAGGGTAAGTACAAGATGAGCTCTAAATATCTTGTGATGCCAGTACACAAGAAAGTGCCTGACAAAATGTTGGAGGCATGTTAAATGGAAGCAGGGGCCTCCATCAGCCCAGTTTGAACAATTCATCAGCCAAGTTTGTCTGGCTATAGTTATCACATAAAGCATATTATAAATTAAAATTGAAAAATAATATTTAATAGTCAATTTTAAAATAATAATACGTTATTTGTTAATGTAACATATTTTTGTAAAAAATAAGCATATTTTCAAAAAATTGGTTCTGAAGAGTTGTTTTATTCTTCATAAACAAAATAATCATACCAACAGATTATAACCTAGAGAATAAAATAAGAATCCTTGATTCTATAACTCTTATAATGGAATGGATAAGTAAACAGGTGAGGGAGAAGAAAAAGCACTTCCTTACCACTGAATTCCAACGAAACAATGCAGAAGGAACAAAGGAAATAGAAAATCACCTCTGTAAAAATTGTTTCAGGCAAGAATCAGCAGCAGTTGCTAAAATCAGTGGACAGGAGTATCATGAATGACATACAGAATAGCTCTGTAAGTCTCATAGTGTCTTCTCACAAGGGTAAAACAACAGGTGAAAAAATCTGACAGACATCACAGGGACCAAGTTATAATTTAACATCACCAGTAATGAAAGAAATTGACATCATTTGTCTCCTGATGTGAGGTACCAAGGGGACACAGCACAGGTTCTGTGGTATTCTTACAAAAAATGTATGATCTGAATTTAACCATGAGGAGGCATAAAAAAATTCCAGATCAAGGGCCCTCCTTTAAAATAACTGGCCAATACTTTTTTATTTTTTTGAGATGTTGTCTTGCTCTGTCGCCCAGGCTGGAGTGCAATGGTGCAATCTTGGCTCACTGCAAACTCTGCCTCCCGGGTTCAAGAGATTCTCCTGCCTCAGCCTCCCAAGTAGCTGGGATTACAGGCTCATGCCACCACGCCCGGCTAATTTTTGTATTTGTAGTAGAGATGGGGTTTCGCCATGTTGGCCAGGCTGGTCCTGACCTCAGGTGATCCACTCGCCTCGGCTTCCCAAAGTGCTGGGATTATAGGCGTGAGCCACCGCACCAGGCCTGACCAATACTTTTTAAAAGTTTCAAGATACCAAGAGTAGATATCAAGTATCAAGATAGATAAATAAAGAATGATAAAGAAATAGGAAATGTTTCAAACTAAAGGAAAATAAAGGGGCATGATGACTAAATCCAATGTAAAATCCTGGATTGGATCCCAGATAAGAAAAAAAAAAAATTAGATAATTGGGCCCATGAATTAGATCAGCAGTTCTCAACATTTTGGTCCTATGATCCCTTTACCTTTCTAAAATATATTAAGAACCCCAAAAGCTCTTGTTTATGGCTGGCTATAGTTATCATATTAAGGATATTATAAATTAAAATTGACAATTAGTATTTAATAGTTCATTTAAGAATAATAATATATTACTTCTTAATGTAACATATTTTTGTAAAAAATAACTATATTTTCGAAAAAGAACAATTGTTGTGAAGAGTGGCATTGTTTTACACTTCTGAAAACCCATTAAATATCTGGCTTTCTGGAAGGAAATTTGTTTCTCTGCCTGTGCACGCAGTCCATTCACATGTCATAAAGCCTCAGGAAAATGCATGAGGAAATGAAAGCGAAGAAGGAAAATCATATGTAGCATTATTATGAGCAAAGTTTTGACCTTATGGTTTCCCTGAAACATTTTTGAGAACCGCTAGGGGTTCCTGGACCACACTTTGCGAACCATTGCTTTAGATAATAGTATTGTGTCAAAGCTAGTTTCCTGATTTTGACAATGAGACTGAGATTATGTAAAATGTTAACATTTGAAGAATCTGGGTGAAGAGTATAGGTGAATTATTTGTATTATTTTTGTAACTTTTTTTTTTTTTTGAGACATAGCCTTGCTCTGTTGCCAGGCAGGAGTGCAGTGGCGTGACCTTGGCTCACTGCAACCTCCGCCTCTCGGGTTCAAGCAATTCTCCTGCCACAGCCTCCTGAGTAGTGGGATTACAGGCGTGCCACAATGCCCAGCTAATTTTTGTGTTTTTAGTAGAGATGGGGTTTCACTATGTTCGCCAGGATGGTCTCAATCTCTTGACCTCATGATCTGCCCACCTCGGCCTCCCAAAGTGCTGGGATTACAGGCGTAAGCCACCATGCCCGGCCAATTTTTGCAACTTTTTTGTAAGCCTGAAAACATTTCAAAATGCAAAATTTAAAAATACAGTAGTAAACATCAAATAAGTAAAGCATTTCAAATTTCAAAAGCTGAGGAAAAATACATAGAGGTAGAGGGAAGCTGAAATCAAGAATAAATTCCTGGTTTCTGGATAGGCGTTGGCAGGGGTAATATTCAAAGTATGTTTCAACCTGCATGGCATTGGTACTGACACAGCAAAGGCCCATGAGCAACCATGACAGTTCTACCAGTACACATCAGCTAAGGCTAGTGGCATTGCTAAACTGGAGAATGTAAGAGGAGAAATAAGTGGGGGAGGTGGTGGGGGAATGGGCAGAAAAGGCATGTTGCGAAAGATGGCAAGTTTTATTCTGAATTGACCTCAATTTGAAGGTGAAATGCAAGTGACAGGAATCCCACTAGAATTAGTTAAGATCAAGGGGAAATTTACTGGGAGGCTCACATAACTACACAAAATGAATGCTTACTGAGCCTTGCTGAGGATGAAACACTTTCAGTCTCCCTTTCTCTTTCTTTCTCTCATCTCTGCTTCATTCTCTTCTACTGCCACCTGGCATTTCCACTGAGCAGGGAACATGACCACAAATGATTCATGAACCTTACTACTCCATTCCCAGAAAGAGCCCAATCTCTAATCCCAAATTTGGTAATATGGGGAAACCAGTCTAATTAATCCAGCTGGGTCACTGATTGGCCCATTCTTGGACCAATGGAAGGCGGCCAGGAAAATGAGGGACTATGATTGGCCCAGCACAGGTCAGGGGCGTGTCTTACCTGGAGCATTTCCCTCTCTTCCAGAGAGACAGAGCCAATAAGAAATTTCATTCAAATTACATGTTTGAAAGGATAGCTTCCCATTGGACCAGTGTGGCTACTCAAAGCAGACAGTACAGTAGGTGGCCACTTCATAGTCCCTGTGGGGAGAGATTCAAGCGGAGATTGCAGGAAACCCTTGAATATACCTTAAAACAAAATCTGAGCTGACGATAAAAATTAAGGTTTCATCAGCACATATGTGATCTTTATATTCTCATTAAACGGCAACTCTCTATTCTCTCCCACCCCAACACAACCCTTGGCAACTATCATTCTGCTCTGTTTCTACGAGTTTAACTATTTTATTTATTTTTTAGTTTTTTGTTTTTTTTTTTTTTTGAGATGGAGTCTCACTCTGTCCCTCAGGCTGGAGTGCAGTGGTGCGATCTCAGCTCACTGCAACCTCTGCCTCCCAGCTTCCAGCAATTCTCCTGCCTCCGCCCCCAAGTTGCTGGAACTACAGGCACATGCCACCATGCCCTGCTAAATTTTTTTGCATTTTATTAGAGACAGGGTTTCATCATGTTGGCCAGGCCAGTCTCAAACTCCTGACCTCAAGTGATCCTCCCGCCTCGGCCTCCCACAGTGCTGGGATTACAGGCGTGAGCCACCATGCCTGGCTGAGTTTAACTATTTTAAGTATTTAATGTATTAATAAGTGGAATCGTACAGTATTTGTTCTGTGACTGCCTTGTTTCACTTAGCATAATGTCCTCCAGAGCATATATCTCTGCCTCTGTGAGATTAACTTTTTTTAGCTCCGACTTATGGAGTGAGAACAGGTCATATTTGTCTTTCTGTGCCTGGTTCATTTCACTTAACGTAACGACCTCCATCCAGTTCCATCCACGTTGTGGCAAATGACAGGATTTCATTCTTTTTTACACGTGAATAGTATTCCATTGTGTATATATGCCACATTTCTTTATCCATTCATCCATTGATGGACACATTGGTTGATTCCTTATCTTGGCTATTGTGAATAGTCACAATTCACATGGACATGAAGACGCCCCTTTAACATATGAATTTCCTTTCTTTTGGATATTTACCCAGCAGTGGGATTGCTGGATCATATGGCAGATCTACTTTTAGTTTTTTGAGAAACATTCATACTGTTTTCCATGGTGGCCGTACCAAATTACATTTCCACCAACGTTGTATTAGTGTGTCTCTTTCTCTGCATCCTCACAAGCATCTGTTATTTTTTGTCTTTCTGATAACAGCCATTTTTACTGGGGTAAGATGATATCTCACTGTGGTTTTGGTTTGCACTTCCCTGCTGACCAAATGCATATTTTCTAAAGCCATCATTCTTTCTACATGTATTTATGTTACCTTTTTACCATAAGGAATCGCTTTCTCTTCTCCCCATTATTGCTTGTTTATATCAGTACAGACTCATGAGTTTTTATTTCATTCAATGGACCACAATCCATTACTATCATTACGGATTTTGATGCTCAAAGTGTCTTAGATTAGGCCAGCGGGGGCTCCAACAAGCTGGATAGTGTCCTTTAAACATTCCTTCATCAGTGTACTACCTGGCACCACAATATGCTCCAGATTTGTCTTAGTTTATTTGGGTCGCTATAACAAAATAGCATAAACTAGGTGGCCTATAAACAACAAAAATTTATTTCTCACAGTTATGGAGCCTGGAACACCCAAGATCAAGGGAGCTTTCCCTGATACATAGATGGTGACTTTCTGCTGGAGGAGGCAAGGCAGCTCCCTGGAGCCTCTTTAATAAGGACACACTCCAGTCATAAGGGCTGCAACCTCATAGCCTAACCACACCCCAAAGGCTCCACCTACTAGTGCTATCACCTTGGGAGTGAGAATTTCAACATATGAATTTGGGGGGGGAGGGACACAAACATTCAGACGATAGCACTGGGGATATGGTAGATCTTTCCAAACAGTTAAATTGATTTTACCTGTAGACAACACTCCAGGAAAAAATGGAGATGTTCAAAAGAAGCTGCCAGGCAAACTATCAGCTTCCAGAATTGCTGATTTGTATGCTGAAATAAGTCTATAATTTAGCAAATTGACTCACTAAAATGACTGGGCAAGTGAAATGTGCTCTAATGGGACTTTTGACATCCCGCCCTCTACACAGGCAGCTGTAAACACATTTACTATCCAATCTCAGAAGCTCACATTGGTGATCATTGCAATACATGCCAGAGATTTTACAAGAATAAACAAAATGCTATTTATACTGACAGCTCGTCTCTCACAGTTCATGACCTAAGATAAATATAACGGTAAGCCCTCTGACTGGACCTCCTATAACCCTCCCCTTGGTGCCCTTGTCAGCCTCCATCCTCACTCCCCTCCGATCCATACCGCATGCTCCTTTCAGAGCAATCTTTCTGTAAATGCAAACCTCATCATGTCATTGCTGGGGAAGAAACTCTCCAGTGGTTTCCCATCACAAACCATTAATGTCTAGATGCCTTAGCCTGGCACACAAGATGCCTGTGACGTTGCCCAGCACACTCCTCTCCAGGCCCTTTAAATAAAACCCCACAAGCCCTCCAAGGCTTTGCTGCACTGTGGCTGCTCCGGATTTGTTCCATGCCATTCTGCCCATCTTCTGCCTTCTCTGTTTTGCCAACCATTTTCCAGCTCTGCACCCTGGAGCCTCATGTCAGTCATGCCCTTTGGATCTGCAGCTTGGGCTGGAAATTGCTCTCTGGCTTTCCCTTTGACCAAAGTTCACCCGGCAAATGACTCCTGGCCTCTGCTTTTCTGTGTCAGTACCTGGAACTGTGGGTGAGAGGCGTCCTCCAACAGACCGGTCTCTGCCTTTCTTTTCTGCCCACCTCCTGTTGGCTGCCCCCAAAACTGCCTTGTACATAGAAATATCTTCAGTTTCTTAAGAACAGATGCTCTTCTTTAACATCTCCTTACCTCATTGCCTCGTCTACTTGGAATTTCCCCCTCCCCACTACCTGTCACTCTCCTTCCTTCTCACTGCACCCTTCTTGCAGGTGAGTTCTAATTCCATTAGCAATCAGCCCTCAACTAAAGCCCCATCCCCATGGAAAGTCCACCCTGGCCCCTACTTTCCTCCATTTTACTCTCATTCTCAACTGCCCAGGCAGAGATGGGCTTTCCCTCTTCTGCCTCATTTGGACTTTTAAATACCTTTCTTTTTTTACTAATTACACTGTAAGATATTTTGAGTTTATATCTGAGTCTCTCCCTGGAGATTCTAAGACTCTGTTTAAGGAGAGGTTTTATCTGCGTTTTGTACCTCCAGGACTCAGCCTAGTGTCAGCAGGTAGAATAAACACAAGAGTTCTAGACTGAATAAATAGAAAGAAGAATCGCAACTGAACAAATGAATGAGTTAAATATGCCACTGAGTTCATCATATATGTCTTCTGTTCACTCAAATACAAATATAAAGGGTACATTGATATAGTCTTTCACACTTTCATTTACTGTTTTGAAAAAATGCATGGTAGCATTAAAGGAAATTTTATAAGAATTGATAGGTGTAAGGCCCTACCCCCTCACACTACTGTTTTCTTTACCCCAGGTTTCCTTTTTTTTTGCATATATTCTTCTCTTCGGCAGATACAGAATCAAATGTTGTGTAATTTTTATTTGCCTTTTTAGTTAAAATTGTCCTCTTAATATTTTACACATTGATAAATCATTTATACTTTTTTAGAAGGATTCTACCAATTTGCAATGTAAAGAAACATTTTTTTATTACTAAGAGTCAGTCGATCTTTATCTGATTTTACTCCAAGTTCAATTTTATTGCAGCAGTAAATTTTGAGCTCCTAGAATGTTAAAACAGTGTCTCCTATCTCTGTATTCCTGGTGCCTAACAAATAATTGATACTTAATAAATATTTATTGAAAATATGAAGGTATTTTACTTATTGTATATATAAAAATTATATCAATAAGTATTTATAAATTATATGTATTTGTATATATATAAAATTTGGCAGAGCAATCTAATCTAAGTTCTTTGCACATACCCCGAGCCTGAGCAGATAGGCAGAACCCCACTGAACCAAATCTTTTCTAAAAGCATGATGCTGTATCCTATACTCAAAGACTGCTGAAGGCAACCTCACAATCTTCTTTAATAGCTCATTTTAATGCCAATAACTGCCAAATCAGAAGGCTGTTTGCTTCTTCCTCTCTAACCAAAGTTACCTACAGTACAAAGTAAGTGTATTTTTTTTTCTTCCTTTCCCTCCCCTTTTCTCTTTCTTTTTCTGTTCTTGGTGAAAACAAACCAGTTGGCTTCTGGATATAAGCTTGCCAGGTCCTCTCTGAGCTTCTCATTCTCACAAATGAGGTAAGATCATTCACTCATTTTCTATATGAGATTCTGGGGGTAGTATTTTGTTTTAAATACACTTTTTTCTTTCCTCTATTTTTATTCTGTCTGATTCTGGAATATGTGTGCTCTAGAAATTCGGAATATGGTTCATGTTATTCTGTATTCTAATCATAAATTTCTAAACTTAAAAAAATACCATTACAGAATAGAATATTATATGATTTACAAGTTATATAAATAAACTTTTTTGGAGTCGGCCATTCAAAGTAACATATATTTACTGGAGTCATTTGAAAGAAGGGCCATGGTAAGGCTGGGTATGGAATAAAACGTAGCTGGTGACTGATCACTCAGAATCCTGCCTCAATGGGAAGCATCCCTTACTCCGAAAAATTTACCAGGTTGTAACTGAACTCTTTGGAAATCTAGAAATTTAATCATTTATGAAAGTTAAATTCACTGAAGTTTGAAAAACAGAAACCAGAGTAACAAACGAGTCATTTGCAATAAGAAACATCACCACCAGCCAGGGAGCTTGCGCATTCTGGTTGGCCCAACTTCTGCTCAGGCCAGACACATGAGAGTGCCAGGGAGCTGGGGGACAGCTAGAATAAGCCTAGGGATCTCCCTGACAGCCAACTTGAAATACCATGTTCCCAAGGCACTGCTCCACGAAGGCACCAACGTATGCTTCCTATAACTGTTAAGAACACAGGCTTCGATGTCTAACAGAGCTGGGTGAAAATCTTGGAGCCATCGCCTTAATATCTATGTGAAATTAACAAATCATTTATCCTCCATGAGCCTATTTCTTCACTTGAAAAACAGCATGTCATAAAGTTGTGTGAAAAATGTACATAAGGTACTTGGCTACATGTCTGGCATATAATGTGAGTTTAATAAAGGTTCTGGTTTCTTAGGGTGATGCTATACACCTTCATTTGATCCATTATATGGGTTGACTTAAAATTTATCCCTCTAAGGACAATCTTGCTTTTCTTCTTTCTATCTTTAATCATTAATTAATCACTTATTCATACATTCGTTTATTCAGCAACTGTTTATTTTGTGCTAGGAACTGTTCTATGCACTAGAGATGCTGCTGCGAACAGAACATATAGAGTCCTTACCCTTACGGGACTTACATTCTACTGGTGAAAGACAATAAGCATGAAACAACATACAGTATGTCGACATATACATTTAATGGTGTAATGATTTATTTTTCCCATAACTTATTTAATTGGTGGTATTTTCCCTTTCATATTTCTCTGATAGGATCTCTCATTTCATTTTCTTTTAGTCATTGACTTGCTTTTATATGATTTTTTAGATTTCAGTGATTTGGGTTTCAATTTAGAGTTGATACAAGAATGATAGAAAGAAAGCAGACCTTTGCTCCATTGTGAAGAAGAAAAATCAGGAAAAGGAAATCATAGTGAGGAATTACCAGACATTTACTCTATTATTCTCTCTCTAGAAAGGTCAAAGATGTTGCCTAGTGCTGACTCTGAGGTGAAATTTAGTCACACTAATATATAAACGACTTATAAGAACATAAATTGCTATTCCTCTTCAAAATTTTTGCATTTGATAACTAAAATGTTGCACTTAGGAGCACTGGGATTGATTGCATTTATGTGTTAGAAAAGTGGATACTGGAACCTTCTAGAAGTATCTAGATCACACCCTATAGGCAGTTATTAACTTCCATGTGCTTCCAAAAAAGGAACTTAGAATACTCTTTAGAGTCCGAGAGGTGAGAATATTTTCTCTCTATTGGTCCCAGAATTTCTTACCATCATTCCCTCCACTCCAATGTTCACTTCCATGTCTGTCTTTGCATTGGGGCCATCATAAAGAATTGGAACAGTGTTTAAAGGAGGAGAAAAGGGAAGAGGATGACCAGTTGAAGGGAAGTTTCAAAGATTCTCTTTGTTCTTCAATTTTGGCAGCTGTTGAAGATAGGGCTCTAGAAGACAGAAGACCATATAAATGCAAATTTTGAAAAATTATTGCAATATCCTATTCCTTTCCTGAAACCAAAAAGCAATGATTAGTATATGCTTGTACATTCATTCATTCTTTTTTTTTTAACAAACTTGATTAAGTAACATTTTTTAGAATACAGTCTTCAAAGAGCTTATAATTTAGTTGAATGAATCTAATCTGTGGTTTTCTTTTTTCTTCTTCTGAGACACATGTTTTGTGTATCTCACAGTACATGCCAGAAATTCTGTTTGCACGTGTGTATTAGTCCATTCTCACACTGCTATAAAGGAATACCCGAGACTGGGTAATTTATAAAGGAAAGAGGCTTAGTTGACTCACAGTTCCACATGGCTGGGGAGGACTCAGGAAACTTACAATCATGGTGGAAGGCAAAGGGGAAGCAGGCACCTTCTTGACAAGGCAGCAGGAAAGAGAAGATCAAAGAAGGAACTTTCAAACACCTATAAAACCACCATATCTTGTGAGAACTCACTCATTGTCATGAGAACAGCATGAGGGAACTACCCCCATGATCCAATCACCTCCCTCCCTCGACACATGGGGATTACAATTCTAGATGAGATTTGGTTAGGGACACAGAGCCAAACCATATCAATGTGTGACAAACTCTTGTTCAGTACCTGGGGTTGTACACTAGATACCACACATTGGCTGTAACTCCACCACTCTCTCTTCCATGCAAGAAAGTATATCAAAATGCAACAGAGTGAGAAAGACTATAGGAATTCACTGTATTCACCATAGGAATAACCTTGAATCTAGTCTAAAAGAAAAATTAGGATTTGAATCCACATCTAATGGATGCCAAGTGGTGCTTGCAGATGTCATGCTATATGCGTTACTCCATAACACTGAAAAGTTTATACATAGTAGTAGTATTGTCAATCTTTTGTAGATTAAAAAAAAAACTGATGGCAGGGCGCGGTGGCTCACGCTTGTAATCCCAGCACTTTGGGAGGCCGAGGAGGGTGGATCACGAGGTCAGGAGATCGAGACCACGGTGAAACCCCGTTTCTACTAAAAATACAAAAAAAAATTAGCCGGGCGTGGTGGCGGGCGCCTATAGTCCCAGCTACTCGGAGAGACTGAGGCAGGAGAATGGCGTGAACCCGGGAGGCGGAGCTTGCAGTGAGCCGAGATTGCGCCACTGCACTCCAGCCTGGGCGACAGAGCGAGACTCTGTCTCAAAAAAAAAAAAAAAAAACAAACTGATATTCAGAGATTAAATGACATGCCCAACGTCACACAGCTAGGAAGTATCTTTTTAAAAATTTAATCTTGCTTTGTCTGACTCTAAGTGCTTTTCCCACCGTATGACACCATTTCGCCATATCATCTCTGGATCCAAATCCATCTTAATCAGACCCAGGAAAAACAATATGACTCCAATTAACCAGAGTGCACAGAGATTGGGGAGTTCTGGCTAATGTTTTGGTTAACTAAGACATAATTCTTGCCTTAATTCATCCAAAAGCTTTCTAACAGTTATCAGTTCACTTTCCACCCTAAGTCAGCATAGTATAATGTAATCCTGCCTTGATGATTCAGGATCTTATGTGTCTCAGAGCCATCATTATGAACAGCAGTTGCTACTGAGAAATTTTTTAGTGAATGCAGGAGATACAGGCGATTGGGTTGAATGCATGGGGAGTTCGGGATTACTTGGAGGACAAATTCAATTATACTGTAATCATCTAACTTTTCTGTAATCAGAATGGAAAAAGGCCCCCAAATTAAGACTAATCAAATGTTTCAGTTGAGTTGGGTTCAAATCAATCAAGTGTACTTCAATTTTTGTAACTAGCTGACAAACTTCATTAAAAGTGACCGTTTTTCTCCTTTTGCCACTTTGCAAATAACAAAAAAAATATGAAGCTTTCCCTGATTCCTGTGTACAGTTGTGTTACCCCATCATCAGGGAGAGAAATGAGCTGTATAATTACTGTTTGAGACATGAATCATCCTTGCTCGGAGGGTCCAGACCTGTTTGACTCTATAAAAGGAGCTCAAGGTCGAAGTGCAAACGTGCACTGTCTGCCATCCCCCAGGCTGATATAATTACCAAGCTACTGTGAGGGGATGAAGGTGCTCCCTGCATCTGGCCTTGCTGTCCTCCTCATCATGGCTTTGAAGTTTTCCACTGCAGCCCCCTCCCTAGTTGCAGCCTCCCCCAGGACCTGGAGGAACAACTACCGCCTCGCACAGGTTTGTGAATTTTTGCCCAATTCCTTCTTGCTCCTCTGCCCTAGAAAACCTAAAAGGGCATAGTGAGAAAATAAGAAAAAAATTCTACTTTTTTTTAAAATCATTTTGTATAAGTCCATTGAAGTCTAACTGATGCTATCTTCTGTCCATCTAGATTGGTGTCTGGTGCATATTAGGTGTACCACGTTACATGACTGAATAAATACATGAATATATATCTACCTAGCTATCTTGCTTCATAAAGAATTCCAGGTGGCTTGTGAAAACCATACAGTATAAAAGGAGCAAACAAGTACTTCCCAGGAATGATGTAGGAGGAAAAATAGAAGCAGAAAAATAAAAACCGAGGCATAACCTGCATGCTAGAGGCAGGTTGTGAATTTAGTGCTAAGCTTTAGCAGTCACAACAAAGAGATTTCCTGTGTTTACACTTTTTAAATGGCTCTTATATTCAAGGTAGCCCTGATCAAAATTTAAAGTGGACTAAGCTCTTCCTGGGTGCCAACCCACTTCTCATTTGAGGGCCTTTTCTCCCTAAAGCATATTCCCCAAAGAAGTAAAAGTTTATGTACAAAGTACATAACAAAGTTTATGTAGTAAGTACAAAGTACAATGTTTATGTACTTAAACTTTGTGTATTTTCCTCTTTTAAGATCTCTCCTCTATGACTGCTGGAAAGGGTCTGATAGAAATGATCCATATTCGAATTTCTCGCAAAGACTACTTGACTCAAAATGATTTCTACATATATATATATATATATATGCTTCCAAGCATTTTTTGTTTTTAAAAGAAGGGTGGCATCCTTAACCTAAAGAAATGGATGTCTACGGATGGAATTTCCAACATTAGTGAAAGATATGTAGAGGAAATGTTTTTGCACACAAATCTCTCTTTCAAGAGTCTGCCAACATCACAGCACATCTGTGATCACCAGCTCTGCCTCAGGGCTGCTTTCCTGACTGCCAGGCTGCACCTGTGTACTGCTTAGCTGTCTGCATTGTAGAGCTGATTTGCACCCATGTGCAATGGCATGTCCCTACCGATTGTTTCTGCCACTCATCCTTATTAACTGGTCAGTTCCCCGGCCATACCAGTCATTAAACACTTAAATATCAGCCCCGCAGATGAACAGCACAGCTGATGCCCAGCACAACCATGTTGAACTGAACTTCTTTTGACTTTAGCCCACTTTTAGATGAACTAAATTCAAAATAACTCAGGATACTGGGATCTTTATTCAATTGTATTTTGTCCGTGCCACCTACCTTTAGGTGCCTTCTTCCCAAATGTAATTTTCCCTACCCTGCCTCATGCCACTGTGATTCTGAAACTAAAGAGGTTTTGTGACCTCCAGAAGGAGAGCCATGCTGAGGCCAGAATGGATCTGAGGTGTTGGGAGACCCTCCTTCTAATCCACAGTTCAGGGAAACTATAGTTGGCCCTGCCCCTTAGTTTGCAGATTGTCTATGATTGCTTTTGTGCCACAATGGCAGAGGTTAGCCTAAAAGCAAAGAATATTAATTATTGGTCCTTTGCAGAAAAAATTAGTCACCCCTGACCAGTCTATTAAGGAATTAGGCTAGACCAGCCAAGCACCAGTTTCATGGAAGACAGTTTTTCATGGACATGGGAAGTAGGGGGCTGGGAGGAAGATGGTTTTGGGATGAAACTGTTCCACTTCAAATCATCAGGCATAAGATTCTCAAAAGGAGCATGCAACCTAGATCCCTCACATGTGCAGTTCACAATAGGGTTCCTGCTCCTATGTGAATCTAATGCCTCTGCTGGTCTGACAGGAGGCAGAGCTCAGGCAGTAATGCTGGCCCACCACTCACCTCCTGCTGTGGGGCCGGGTTCCTAACAGGCCACAGACTGGTTTCTGGGTACAGCCCAGGAGCAGGGGACCCCTGGGCTAGACACTCTTGGGTGGAGCCATTCTTGCTGGCTAGGCACGTTTAGAAACAGTAGCATGGCCTGGGAATATTGGGGACCTTTAATGATTCCTTACTTTTTCCTCTCCAAACTAAATCAACCCTTCTCTGTCTCCCTTATGACATACTCTCAGAAAGACCTTAGACCGAGGAGCAGGAAAACTTGCCCACATCTCCTCACCTGACACACAGCACCTTCTGCCTGCAATGGCCCTGGTCCTCAGCTCTGGGCAGGGACACTCGTCACTCTTTAGGAGTCTGGAATGATCTGGCCGAATCTCTAATGAGGATCACAATGACAAGAAAGAATTATTTAATAACATCCCACCTTATAATTTATAGAAACGTTATATAACAACCTCATCAGCCTCATAAAATCACAAACAAAAGCAGTAAAATAGGCAGCATAAGTTCATGTATTGAATGCTTACAGCGTGGCATGTGCTGGAGAAATATGAGGCAATCAAACAAATCAAGCCCCTGTTCTTATGCTTCTTCCATGAGGATGAGGGAGCTGGTGGGAAGGTGCTGGGAGAAGATAAACAAGTCAACCAGTGAGTGCATAAGGTTGTTTCAGAAAGTGATCAGTGAGACTTTAAAGAAGTTAATCAGGATGACAGAGAGTTACTTTTACTTCATTAAAAGGTACTATTTCAATCCTGCCCGTATGACCAGCCAGAAACCTTTTGTGCTCTAAGACTAATATCTTGTGCATATTTTAAAGAAATAAACAACTGGTTATAAAAATTATGCAGGTTCATAGTAAAAAAAAAAAAAGTAAAAACCCTATCTTCAAAAATATATCATCTTAACTCCATTATAAAGGTTTAACCACTGTTAGTCCCTTAGACTATATATTTCATAATACTTTTCTATGATTCAGGGCCAGGATTAGTGTGAGACAACCAAAGCAGGAATGCATCCTGTATTTAAAATTTTGAAATTTTGTTTATCATGGATTTTTTTGGCATTTATTTTGTTTCTTTTTTAATTCTGCATTAAATTATGATTTATCTTGATTGCAGAGTTTTTGGTAACCCACCACTGGCCTCATCTCAGCCCTGGTGATATGACTGGGATGGTATGACTAGATATCACTTATGTTTATAAACATGGCTCATGTTGTAATAGCAGTGGTAAACACGGCAAATATGTTTTCCACTTTATTTATCATGAGCATCTTCCCTTATATAACCTATTTTGTGAAACAAAAACTAGAATGTAGAGTGTAACACATAACCTAACAGGACAACAAAATATTTGAAATCAATGATCTCAGAGACACAGAGGACCTGTTCTTATACATGGAGCTTAACCCTGAGGAGTGTAACTGAGACATTACCACAAGCATTGCATTATCACAGCGTCAACTTGCACAGACAGGAACAATTCATCCCATCAACCTCATCTTGCAAAAAAAAAGATGAGAAACATAAATACTTAAGATGGTCTAACTAGAGACGGAATGGAACCAAGTAGTCGCAGCTTTGTTTTAGAACACCTAGGCTAGCTTTCAGAGCCTGGGCACTCCATGTTCCCTCTCCCTTTTCCTCCTCTTGGCTTCTCATCTCACCTAAGGTTTTTACAAGGGACGACAATGGGGAAAGTGATCTTCTCTCACGAGGAGGGCAGGGAGTGAAGGATCGGCTGATCCTGCAGTGAAAATATAGTGTACCCTCTCCAAACATATAAGTAATACTTACTCCTTTCAATTTTTTCCCCAATAGTAACTGTTCATGATCATTGTAAAAAATTTTGGAATATAGGAAGGAATAAAGCATAAATTAAGTCATCTGTAATTTCATTACCCAGACATAATCAACATTAATATTCAGGCAGACTTCCTTTTATTATTGTATGTGTGTGTGTGTGTGTGTGTGTATGTGTGTATATGTATGGTTTATTCAGAAAATTATTATTATAACCTTATAAAGATTTCTCTTCTTTTCTCAGTATATTGCCATTACATAAAGAGCATTCTTTCATACCATTAAATATTTATTTTTCAAAACTGATCTTATAGTACTGTCTCATATAAATATAAGATAATATATATAATAAATCCCCTGACATAAGACATTAAGGTTACTTCCAATTACTTATTATCTTTATATATATGTTAACAATATGTGTGTATAATATGTAAGTAAACAATTTGCATAGTTTATATGTGGTAATATATGGTTAACAGATAGGTGAATAATATGTAATTTATATCTAATAAATAAACATGTCTATACTATATAAATACAAAATTGTATATAATTAAATACAATCAGTGCTCTGTATCCATGGGATCTGTACATATGGAATCAACCAATTGGGGATTGAAAATATTCAGGAAAAAATCGATGGTTGCATCTGTTTCAGGGAAGACATGTTCAAAACAGACATTTTTTTGTAGCTTTTCCCTAAACAATACAGTATAACAACTATTTACATAGCATTTATATTATAGTACGTATATAAGTAATTTAGAGATGATTTAAAGCATACAGGAGGCTGTACTTAAGTTGTATGCAAATATTATGCTATTTTATATCAGAGACTTGAGCATCTGTGGATTTAGGTATCTGAGAGAGGTCCTGGGACCAATTCCCCCATGGACATGAAAGGATGACTGAACCCTTAGCTGCTCTTTGGTTATTTTCCTAAAATCAGCTGAGTAGGTGAAATTCCTGAGCCAAAGGCAGGCCTCAACCCCGTATTTGCACGCCCCTGCGTCACTCATTTTACCCTAATCCCAGCCCTGAGTCATAGAAAAGTGTTTTGAACAATATATACTGAGGGGCTTTATGTCTTTTTGTGCAAATGAAAGCCTTATAATTTATGGTTTATTTTATTTGCTTCAAGAGACAAAGAGCCTTGCCTAGGAAAGTTGTCTCATGGAAACAAACTCCAGCCCACAAACTAAACACATCTGAACTCATTAAAATGCTCAGCTGAAAAACAGGTGGACCCTCTGCCTTTGTAAAGTATGAGAGGCTGGAATACAATGCCTCCAAGAGTTAAAAGCATACTGATCTTGCATTATGTACAATGGAAACATGATACCAACAACTGTTTACCAAAGAAACCAGATAGCCTTTGTTTTGCAAATTGGGTAAAGAACTTCAGTGACAAATAAGTGACCCATGGAAATAATGTTCACATCAGTTTCCTTCCCTGAATTTTTTTATTTAAAAAAAAATTAAAGCAAAAATGCATATTTGTTATATTCATCGTAGAAAAACTATAAAATGCAGATGGACAAAAGGAATAGTTTTAAGAAGGAATAGTTTCTAATTTTATTTTTACTTCATTAAAAGGTACTATTTCAGTCCTGCCCGTATGACCAGCCAGAAACCTTTTGTGCTCTAAGACTAATATCTTGTGCATATTTTAAATAAACAAACAACTGGTTATAAAAATTATGCAGGTTCATAGTAAAAAAAAAAGTAAAAACCCTATCTTTAAAAATAAATCATCTTAACTCCATTATTAAGGTTTAACCACTGTTAGTCCCTTAGACTGTATCTTTCGTAATACTTTTCTATGATTCAGGGCCAGGATTAATTATTAAATTAATTATTAATTAATTATTAATATTTAATTTTAATTAAAATTAATAATTAATTATTAATACATTATTATTAATTAATTATTAAAAGGAAATAATTAAATAATCTATAATCCCCACTACCCAAAACCAATCATCGTTAATAATTTGGAGTATAGCTAAGCTTTATGTATACAGATATGCCTACTTTTTTCATAAATGGGAAAATACTCTACACACCACTTTTAATACATCAGGAATACTGCCTCCTGCCTTACCTGAGCATGAGTATTTCCCAGACTACGCTGTAGACGCGTCAGCCTGCCTCTCCATTTCAGGCGTATCTTGACACATATTACACAAATAAAGAAGGACACCAGACTGGTGAGATGGTTGCAAGAGGAGGCAATTCCATGATAAGGAAGATTAAGGAGCTACAAGCGTTCTTTGGCCTCCAAGTCACCGGGAAGTTAGACCAGACCACAATCAACGTGATCAAGAAGCCTCGCTGTGGAGTTCCTGATGTGGCCAATTATCGCCTCTTCCCTGGTGAACCCAAATGGAAAAAAAATACTTTGACGTACAGGTAATGAGATCAAGTCTTTCCAAATTCAGAGAAAAACATCCCCTCTCTCTTTTTCCCTTTTCTTGAAAAAATATCTTCCTTCTCATCTGTATAAAAATCTTGACACCTCACAACCATAAGAAAGAATAAGAACTTTTTACACCCATCTGTCAGGCAATGACAATGGGCAATTCACCAGAAAATATGGTCTTAAGATTATCATAATGACTGGCTATTTTAGGCATTCCAAACAATTTTTCCAGTTAGAAACAACACAACTATCTTTAATCTAGTCTAGGATTAATGACCTGGCAGTACAAACCAGTTTTCTTAAAACAACCTGCTTAATGAGAAAGAAAAAAATAACCTACTAATAAAGTAATTTATTTCATTGATTCCAAAAATCTTTTATTGATGATTCAAGAAATGCATTCCATTTGAGGGATATAAAGGTAAAGGGGTCAACTTTCTTGACCTTAGGGAACTCACAGTCCTTTAAGGAGACACAGACATGCAGACAGACAGCGGTAGCTTTGTGTGAAAAGCGTAAAAGCATAGCTCTAAGCAGTGAACTGTGGGATCACAGTTCACATGGAGAGAGCTACCAAGTGGCCCAGGGACCAGCAGTAACATCTGAGCCTGATTCGAAGGCAAAGCAGAAGCAGTTCCACTCCTAGCCCCAAGCTCCCCTCACTCCCTCCCTGCCCTCTTTCTTCCCTCCCCTAATCCTCTGGCTTCATCCGTTGTAAACTAAGGGGACACACCCAACCAGAACCTCTGTCCCTCCCTGCTGTGCTCAGGGTACAGAGTCTGGAATTCCCTCTCCCAGAGCCAGACCTGATTCTGGGAGCCAGCGCAGACTTCCTCCCCAGGTTGGTCCAACCAAGGGCAAACTATGTATGGTACCTGCCCCTCAGCCTGAGGTAGGGGTGGATGGTGCCTGCCTGCGTGGGCCTCATGCATGACAGATGGGTGCAGGTCAGAAAAGAAGAGTGGCCTCCACTCTTTGTGGTCCTGCCCCAGGCCTTGCACATGTAAGGAGTTTCCTAAGAAGAAAACCAGAGCAAGCATATAGCAGCAGAGAGCAGACAGACTGGCATGTTGATGGGCAGCATTCCCACCACCAGTGCCTAGTGCATGCGGCTGCAGCAGAGGGTGCAGGAAGGGCAGTGGCAAAGAAATGAGCTGGAGGGGCAGCCTGAAGGGCAACTAGAGCGTGATGTCAAGGAGTTTGGACTTTATCCCCAGGGTAGTGGAGAGCCAGGCCAGGACCAGTATCAGATTTCGCTTTTAGGATGAGCACATCTAGATGATAACTGGAGATGGGGAAAGGCTGGACTCGTGCAATAGTCCAAGCAGTGGTGTGCTAGAGCTGCCTCCTAATAGCTCACAGAAGCCAATCCTTAAAATGTCAGGAATTTTACAGCCACTTATTAAGCTCCCAAGAATTTTGTGAGCTGGTTGCTAAGACAGCCATTGTTAAATTATGTAAATTTACAATTAAATAAAACATATTAAATTATATTAAATAAATTATATTATTTTATATTAAATATATATATTAAATAATTATATTATTTCATATTTATATTTATTTATTAAAATATATTATTTTGTAGTAATAAAATACTATTTATTAATAATATATTATTAAAATATATTATTTTATAATAATGAAATATATTATTTATTATTATATGTTATATTATTTAATATGTATAGTTATTTAACAAATTTTATTAAATACATTATATTAAATAATTACAATAATATAATAAATTATATTAAAACAAAGGTAATAAAAACATATTGCCTCCTATTTCACTACATTTTGTTATTTTCTCTGTTCATGAGGCTATGTACTCCTGTATAATCTGGGTGGCTCATTCATCCTCATCTCTTCACAACCTGGCATTCAGTGATGGTAAATTGGTAGCTTGAATTAGCCATAGTGAGAATATTTACAACACAGAAATCAGCAAGTCATACAAATCAAGTGGGTTTTTTTTTTTCTCCTTGTAGAGCCACTTGTTAAACTGTTCCAGCACACCAGTGAGTCCATTTGATCAAATGAGGGGCCAGAACACAGGGACACAGGGAACAGTCAGGAATCCCCTAGGCCACTTGTTACCTGCTATCAGCCAATAAATCCATGAGGTGGCAGGCTCAACAAAAAAATCAAAGCAATTGGGGGAGAAAAACCTCACAGGGAGTTGAACACAAAAGTGATTCTGAAATAGCAGGAATAAGACAAGAAAAATGTGTATGCATCGACAGAGTCTTTTCATAGTTTTCTTAAAGTAAACTATGTTCTGGAATTTTAGTCCATGACTATGTACAACAAAGACAAGAAGCATGGGTCAAGATAATGTGATGCTTAGGGAAGTATAATATTCTTGCGATAAGCTGGACAGTCTTAAAAACCCCTCAAAACACACATTGCCTATCCAGTCTTGCTCTCCAACCACTCCACCATCCCCTCCCCATGAAAAAGGACACTAAATGCTATCACAGTACTCTGCCTGTGTAGCTACCGACTTTCAGAATAACTTCTTACAACATAACCCAGAGAATTACAAAAGGAAAAAAAATACAGCATAGTTCTTATATGCATAAGCTTTGGAGTCAGACAGAACCGGGCTCAAACCTGACTAATCGTAACATGTAGATGATGATGATGATCTTCATCTTAGGGATCGTAGTGAGGATTAGATAAATGCCACATTAAAAAGTGCATGCAGCAACAGCACATAGTATGACTTCAAAGAATATTAGCTAGTATTACTATTGCTTTATCAAGCTCCAGACCCTGAGTCGGGGATTTTTCCACGTTCTCTTCTTCTCTGGTGCTATCCCTGTCTCCTTCCTTGTCTTCTCCAGGCCAACACACACAGTCAGCTCAAAGACATGGCTGACTTACCAAAAATGCGAGGGCATGTCAAAGTACTAAGTCTACCTAGTTGTGATAAATTGCAGACTCATACTGTGCAGTGGGCTTGGCATATTTTGAAAGCATTAAATAATCCCTTTAAGGGTCTTTCTGGTTTCCCCCTTCAATTCTATAGGTCTCTTCTTTTGGCCCCAACTACTGGGGTTAAAGAGCTCCTTGTTCCTTCCCTCTCAAGTCCTGAATTGAGCTATTTGCTATCCTTTCTGTGGGCACAGTCCTTTCATTTGGGACCCTAGGATTACTGCTGTTGGTTTCTCATTGAAATTGCACCATCTGCATTATAATAACCTAAGATGCCTTTCAAAACACAGATTTCTGGACCATACCTGTATTTTTAACAAGCTTCCTAGGTAATTATCACAGGTCCTAAACTTCGAGAGCCACTGAGTGGGCCCTAAAACAGCTAGCTTTAATTCTTTAATTCGTTCATTTATTTATCAAGCAATTGCTAAGCATCTGCTATGTGCAAGGCACTAGACTAGGAGCTATAGAGAGAGAGAGAAAGCAAGGCCAGTCCCTGCTCATGGGGTTGGCTCTCACAGACACAGCTTCTCACTTTGCATCGTATTCCAGCCCAGCCCAAGGTCTCGGGTAGAAGTTGCCCTCCCTGACTTTCCTTTGTGTGCTGCCAGAAATCCCCAGACCCTGTGCTTCAGAGCAGAAAGTTCTAACAATCACAAACTCTGACTCCACCCACAGTCCAAAAAGCACTACATTTTTCTGCCTTCAGGTGTCATTGTCGCACCAGTAATTGCTGAAAGGCTCACCCTTTTTTCAGTTCCAGTGAGCCTCCGTTTTTAAAGCTAGCCCTTCCTCTTTAAGAATGTATTATTTTGGGCTGGGGGCAGTGGCTCACGCTTGTAATCCGAGCACTTTGGGAGGCTGAGGAGGGCGGATCACCTGAGGTCAGCAGTTCAAGACCAGCCTGGCCAACATGGTGAAACCCTGTCTCCACCAAAAATATAAAAATTAGCCCGGCATGGTGGCAGACGCCTATAATCCCAGCTACTCAGGAGGCTGAGGCAGGAGAATCAATTGAACCTGGGAGGCAGTGGTTGCAGTGAGCAGAGATCATGCCATTGCACTCCAGCCTGGGCGACAAGAGCAAAACTCCATCTCAAAAAAAAAAAAAAGAAAGAAAGAAAGAAAAGAAAAAGAAAAAAGAATAGAATGCATTATTCTGAGGGGAAAAAAAACCTTCCCCAATAGCCCTGGGGAAATCCTGATGAGCTTTGAATAAGAATTAGAAAAACCGCAAAACTCCACATTTCTATTTTTTATAATTGAAAACATCCAGTCCCTTTGGGGAAAAAGAGGTCCTCTCTCAATGAAAACGACTTTAAGAAAAATTGACTACTTACTACCTGTGATATTTCACAAGTTTTACTTATCTTATTTATTTAATTATTTTTGAGTGAAGTCTCTGTTATCGAGGCTGGAGTGCAGTCACCCAATCTCTGCTCACTGCAACCTCCACTTCCCAGGTTCAATTGATTCTTCTGCCTCAGCCTCCCAAGTAACTGGGACTACAGGTTTGCACCACCATGCCCAGCTAATTTTTGTATTTTTAGTAGAGACAGGGTTTCACCATCTTGGCTAGGCTGATCTCGAACTCTTGACCTCAAGTGATCCTCCCACCTCGGCCTTCCAAAGCGCTGGGATTACAGACGTGAGCCACTGCACCCGGCCACAAATTTTCTTTTAAGTAGCTGGTAGTACAATAACAATGAAAGCTAAATGGTTTCAGTACCGGATTATCCCAACTGTCTCTCATCTCTCCCTTTCATTTGTCTTGTTGTTTCATATGCAGAAATTTAACATATAATAAAGCAAAATAAGAATTATTATTTCAGATAAAAATCTAAATTGTAGATATATATTTAACATTTTTTGAATACAACATATAATTCTTGCCTTCTTCGGAGCAGTTACTGAAAAGAAAACATGTTCCTTCCATTTTCACAGAATATCTAAATACACACCTTCCATGAGTCCTGTCGAGGTGGACAAAGCAGTGGAGATGGCCTTGCAGGCCTGGAGTAGTGCCGCCCCTCTGAGCTTTGTCAGAATAAACTCAGGAGAAGCGGATATTATGATATCTTTTGAAAATGGAGGTATTGTGGTACTTGGATTCCATCTACTAATTCAAAGGAGAGTTGTCCCAATACTGTTCCTTTTACATCTTTAATTCGAGTGATCACACACTCCTCCTTCACGCAGTGCTGTGATGGGCCAAGGCCAAGACCATGGCAAAGCCATGATCTTCATCTGGCCGGGAAATAGAACCAAAAGAGTTCTTAGCATGTCTTGTCATCATCAGACACAGCTGTAGATTCACTGTAACAAACTTTCATTATGACTTTGCCCCACTAGGGGACAAATTCTTGCAGATTTTGCTTTCCCGTTAGCCACATGACCTCATCCATTCCCATGATAGTGTTTATCACTTATATACCCCCTTCTATATTAGCCAAGGATATCCCACTGTGAATCCTCACTGAAGGAAATACCTTCCACAGTGACCTTGATGCAGCTTTCCCCCTGCAGCAATGGTTAGGAAAGTGTCGTTTCTGTCTTGCCCACACTTGCAGACCACCTTTTGGGAGATATGCAAGAGGTCTGCCTCCAGCTTTCCCACTTCTTCTCCATTCCATTGCTCACCCTGGTAAGGAGTAGAGGCATAAGTTTGCGCAGGGAGTGGTGAGAGCTCTGAGCCCTTTTCAGGGAAGCAAGTCTAGGAAATAGATAAAGGGAGGGCCAAACGGCTCATAAAATTTCTTTTCCTTCTCAGCTTCTTAATAGTCAGGGTGAAAGCTACTACCTATTCCCCTCCTCAGATAACATTTCTAAGTTTCCTTGTCATTTCAAGTCCAGATCTTAATTTTAATCTGATGTCACTGGGGGGAAAACATGCTTAGGAGCTAGGAGAGAGAAGATCAAGCAAGTCCTGAGAATGGAGCCTTTAGAAATGGCCCTGGGTGTGACCTGGCCCCGGGCGGGTCCTATTCCTCCCAGAAGACAAAGGCCACCCCTGGTGAAGTGGCAGGGAGGGCAGTGTGACTCGGGGTAGCTTTGAAGGCCAAGGAATGAATGTCTGGCTCTCTCTTGATCTTTCAAGCTTGCAGTCTGTCCCCTAATACACAAGCCAACCAGGGACTGTGCTGCCATTGCCTGAAGTCCTCGGTGTGTGCACCTGAGTAGACTGCATTTCACTGAAACCTGAGAAATGGCATACCAGAATTTTGTTCTGTTGGCTTTAAAAAAAACAAAAAACCAAAAAACTAAAACTGCGTATCCTTACTAAGATTTTTTTAAGTGGTAAACTTTATCCCTCATTTTGTTCTTCCTCCTCCTTTTCTACTAAATTTATAATGAATTGTTAATTAAAATAGATAATTAAACAAAAACTTAAAAAAGCTTTAAAAGTTAGGATTTTATAAATACCTTTACGACTTTCATATGTTTTCCACATGAAAGTATGTCAAAATTACAGAGAGATTTTTGACACTTCCTTATGCTGTATTATGCTATAGAAACAGAAAGCACACACTTGTTCAATTCACTATCACTGTCTCAGCTGAATCAAGTTTGAAAGGTCATTCCGCTAACAGGTTCACATTCCATCAGTGGAGTAGGTTTTGCTATTGAATGCCCCCCCCCCCTTCATTCTCCTCTTGTAATCTATGGCGCATGCAAAGTCCACAGTATCCTGTGTGTCAGTTAACAGATGTCGTGATAGCAACAATAACACAAAAATGGTGTTTCTTTGTTGTTAATGCTTACTATCTTTGCAGTATGAATTAGCCTTTTTTATTTTTCAATGGGCAGTTACTCATTGACAAATGAACTTCCCATTATAACAAATAAATACTGAAAAGTAAATTTGTGTCAATGCTATTCAAAATGTCCCTTTTCTGTAATATGATGTGCCCCTCAAAATTGCTTGAAGGACTCAATCCTGTTGGCCTTTCTCCCCACTTGTTTAGATCACGGGGATTCCTATCCATTCGATGGGCCTCGGGGGACTCTAGCCCATGCATTTGCTCCTGGAGAAGGCCTGGGAGGAGATACACATTTCGACAATGCTGAGAAGTGGACTATGGGAACGAATGGTATATATGCACAATTCACCATAACCTGGAAAATATTGTACCTTCTTCTGGGCTCCATCAGGAAACCTTGAGGTTCAACGTCCCAAGCCACCCTTTAACTAGGGGGGCTGGCTAGGAAAAACAAGTAAGCCAAAAATCCAAAAGGGATCACATAAGGGAAAAAAATCCACCCCAAATTGTGTTGTAGACTTGTCCGATCTGTTTCATAGCGTATCATCTGAAGAACCGGTCATCCCCTTCTCAACGCACTGCTCTTGTTTCCTTCAGCAACCTAGTATTTGTGATTTCTTACTTGTTCTTGGAAATAGGCTACATTCAGAAATGACCCGAGAGAATCAGTACTGTTGAGAAGTGTGTTGGGGATGGGAATAAAGTTTCCAGAATATCATACAGGTCATCTGGAAATCTTCAGTGTGAAATGTGTGGATCAAAAGGTGTAGGCTATAATAGCAGGGAACTATTAAGGCATTTGTGGTCTGAATTTATGAATTATTGCCAAGTATCATTGCCACTATTTGCTCCAAGGCCCTCCCTTATCAGTCTACCAAACATCACTGATGATGAACAAAATGGATTGATATGCATTTCCATCCTCCCCCACCTCCAACCCCCTTCTAGCTAAGGGGGGAAGAATTAAAGCCACCAAAGCTAAGTACCAGAATAACCTACCAACCTTTGAATAATCCAGTTAGGAAAAGGAGATGGGTTAACTGTAATGTGGGCATAAATTATCCTATAAAGATGGAAGTTGGAGAAAACAAAAACCTGTGTTGATACTGTTTTTTTCTCTCTCATATTGTCTAGGTTTTAATTTGTTTACCGTTGCTGCTCATGAATTTGGCCATGCCCTGGGCCTGGCCCATTCCACAGACCCATCAGCACTGATGTACCCAACTTATAAGTACAAGAATCCCTATGGATTCCACCTCCCCAAAGATGATGTGAAAGGGATCCAGGCATTATACGGTACGATTATTACCTTCTTTGACCACTAACCCTGAAATTGGCAGGCATTCAGTCTCCAAATTACAGAAAGTGCATTTTATCTGCATTGGTAAAGATCAATCTGGAAACCACAGCCCCAACTATGCCTTCTTGTGAAGAGCTCATTTGCTAGTTATAAATATGTGTGTGATGTGTGATTAAATTTACATCTCTCCTTTAGAGCATATTAGACCTGGATAGCCTTAGAAAATATAGTCATTTGTCTGTTTGTGTTTTTCCTTTGAGTGCAGGTTAGAATTTACACATTGGGAGAAGTTTGATATAGTTTATAGTTCATATATGTGGTGCTTACCCATTTGCAGATAAGTGACCTTATCTCCCTAAAAACTGCAATCATGATTAAAATAACTCCACGCCCAGCCATGTAGCCGATCTGCAGTTTACAAAACAGGTTCATGTGTGTAGTCTTACACCAGCCTCACAACCAACCTGTGGGGTGTGAAGTGTTTTCCTCATTTGATAGCTGAGAAAGCTGAGGTTCAAAGACAGTAAGTATCCTAAGATACCCTAAGATAAGTTACCTCAAGTATTAACATTCTTCCAATTCTTCCAAAAGGGAATATGGGATTATTAGAAACTCTGTATCCAATTTTCCTTAAGGGAAAAACAAACCAATTAATCCATCAGAAGGAATCTTGAAACATCCTTAGAACTTGACAATTTCTCTTTAATGGATAAAAGGCAAAAAAATCTAGGAAATTGCTTTTCCCTTGAGCCCCGGAGACCTGGTTATTAGGCTTCTGATTATCAGAGCCTCCCTCCATCTTCTCAGGGCCTAGAGACCCAGATCCCCCAGCAGCTTCCTGGGGTGCTAGGAATCTGGCCCCAGGGGATCTGGAGGGTGGGAAGCCCGGAAATGGGCACACCATTCAAAATTGGTCAGATTTCACCTGAGGCACAAAAGACAAATTTCATCCCAAGAAGCCTTCAGCCAGCTCTATCCATTTCCAGAAGGCAGAAAGCACCAGATCTGCCTGACCCTTGAGGGACAGGAAAAACACTGTGAATGTCTCCAAGTCGCAAACTCAACTCCAGAGCTTTGGTGGCAGTGTTCCAATGGGAAACAATTCCTGTGGGCCACCGAGAAGGGCTGAGCTCAAACACTTGCCTTTAGAGGTCCTTGTGCCCTGGAAAGTCACTGCCTTTGGATGGCCACTGTCACTCAGCCAGGAGGCAAAGCACATATTTTGGCACAGCTATTATGGCACAGGTGAATGAAATGTGAAAACATGGGTTTATGTTACAAGGGAGCATTCATATCACCCGCCCGATCGCTTGCCGCTGCTGACCCTCTCCAATTTCCAGCTTCGATATTCTCCCAAAGCCTCACCCCACCTCTGATCTTCGCCTTGGTGCTAACCCTACTCCATCCCTGATCTCAAACCTCATCTGACCCTTATCAGAGGCCTGAAACTTTCCCTTCCCTGTGCCTCATTCCTTCCCTGACTCTCACCTGTGGTTATGACAAGGCTTCATCGAAGAGCAGGAACCCGCCAGAGGCGACAGTCCAAGCTGTGCAGGCTCATTCTTCTGGAGCTGGGGCACAGTCCTGAGGGATGCAGAGCAGGAGAGGAGACTCACTGACAGCTCTCGCAAGATTTGGGTCCATGTTTTCCAAGACGATCCACCAGAAGATACCTTTAAATAGCAAACACCTTCAGTGTACTTCAGTTTCACAAGAATTCGCTCAGTTTTTCCTGGATGCCTAGTAAAAGACAAAAGCACAGGTCAGGATGCCAAGGAGTCTATGAAAATAACAGGAAAACACGCAAGAAAGTTTTCTTATTGAGAAAAGAAGAACTGAATTACAAAGAAACAATCCATGCCAATTTTTAAATTACATTTCTAATTTGGAACACTTGTAGATATCAAAGAAGTTCTATAATAAAATAATAATCTTTAGAAGACTTAGTATGTGCCAAGCACTCGGCTACCTGCTTTACAGGAATTATTTAATTCTCACAATAGCCTTCTGAGGTGAGTACCATTATTATCCTTCCCTTTTAACAAGTGAGGAAGCTGAGGCTTAAAAAGTTAAATAATGTGCCTCAAATCACACAGCTCAGTAACCAGGAGAGCCAGGACTCAAACCCAGGTCTACCTGCCCTCAACAGCCATGGTCATGATCACACGTCCAGTGTGAAAGTGTGCAACCTCCCCTGGGGCTCTAGAACAGAAGTGTGTGAACTCCAAATTCCCGTTACCATTTTGACCAACTCATTTTGAATCCTAGGACCTCGGAAACCATTCCTGGGGAAGCCCACTGCACCCCATGCCCCCCCTTACAAGCCATCCACCCCCGACCTCTGTGACTCCAGCTCATCCTTTGACGCTGTGACAATGCTGGGGAAGGAGCTCCTGCTCTTCAAGGACCGGTAAGCCTCAGACACGCCACCGACTCTTGTTGGGCCTCATCTCCACTCCCAGACAAACGTCGTCCCACAGGTCCTTGTCACTGCCATGTATGAAGATCATGCAGAAATGCTGTCCTATGCAGCAGAAGGGTAGGAGGCAGGGGTCTTTGGGGGAGATAGAGAACTGCCAAAACTAATGTTCGTGGTGCACCTACTATGGTCTTGCTACTGTGCTAAGTTATTTCCATATATGGACAATATTTATTGTAACCCTTTTCACGTAGAGATTAGAATCCCTAATGTGCAGGTGAAGAAAGCAGCTCAAAGACAGCAAGTAAGTTTCCCAAGGTGACAGTTAAATGGCTGAGCTAGGACACCAGCCTGAATTGATCTGACGTCCATTTTGTTTAACACTTTATCCCTAGTGAGTGTGCATAGCAAATGCTCAATAAATATTTGGTGAATGAGGGTTGGCTAGCTGGACGGATGGACAGATAGGAGATTGGATAAAAGGATGGATGGATGGATGGATGATCAGATGGATAGATAGGTGGGTAGATAATTCCAAGGCCAGCATTCTTCCGAAACTCCTCCTTTTCAATGCCTGCGGGCCTTTCACAGAGAAGGCAGATCCCACTTCTCCCCCAACTCTGGTTTCTTGGGGAGTATGGCTGCTGTGTCCATGATGCTGGTTACTCTAATTACTTCTTTCCATAGAGGCAAAAAGAAACACAACAACATTCATCCCATTCCTCCCTTTGCTGGAGACAAAATTCAATCACACCAGAATAGGCAGAGGCATCTCAGGAGCATTCATGTGTGGCATTATTTTTTTCTTCTTCTTCACTATTGCAGAAGTGTTTATGGAGCCCATTGTGGTTTTCAAGCAGTGTAGTCTCGTGTATGAGAAGGTGTATGAGTAGGGGACTCCAACAGCCCTGCAAGATAGTGAGACATGAGCTCTGAAAGTTAGGCCCATGAAACAAAACAAGAAGCAAGTACCTGGGAAGATCTAGAGAGAGTTCCCCGAAGAGGAGACGTTTGAGAAATGTGATGTTCCTTATCTTGTATGCTTTTGGGGATATATTGTTGAGCTACTGTTGTAAGAATACTTTTTGCTCCTTCAGCACAGAGAGAAAGTAACAAAGTATTTTTTAAAAAGCAAAATTTACCCAGAATCCCACCACCTGGAGTGTATCAGTCTGCAGGAGCTGCTATAACCAAGTACCATAGACCAGGTGGCTTAGACAACAGAAATTTATTCCTCACAGTTTTGGAGGGTAAGAAGTTCAAGATCAAGGTATCTGCAAGGTAAGTTTCACCCCAAGGCCTCTTTTCCTGGCTTGTAGGCAGCCGCCATCTTGCTGTGAGCTCGCATGACCTCTTCGTGTACAGAGAGATAGAGGGAGCGAGCTTTCCAGTTTCTCTTCTTATAAGTGCACTAGTCCCATCATGGGGCCCCCACCCTCATGACCTCATGAGTCAGGAATGCCCTCTTCCAGCACTAACCCTAATTACTTCTTGAAGGTAATACCAACCCATTGAGGGTTAAGGCTTCAACATAGGAGTTTGGAGGGCACATAACACAGAGCATTCCCATTGTTAAGCATACTGTTGTATGTCTCTCCTGACATTTTCTCTGGATAGAGAGCTAGATATTGTACATATGGGAGTAGGGTGCAATGATTTCCACAAAAATAGGATTTTACTAGTGGTGTTGATTTATAAACTTTTTTACTCACAAAATTTTATTTTTTCCTGTCAATGAATTTTAATTCTCATCCTTTATATAGTATATGTTATTCCAACGAATAGGTATATTATTACTTAATCAATCCCATACTGGATTATTTCTAATTTTTAAAAATTAGAAACAGCTTGAACTAAATCTTTGACAATGGACACTCACTTTTCAAAGGCAAATTAGAGCCGAGCCCAGGAACCCAGGCTTTCACAGCAGAGTCAGTGGGTGGCCTCACTGCTTACTGATGAGGTGATCCCCAGCAAGTAACGTGCCAGACACATAGTGTCAATAAATGGCAGTTACTATTCTTAAGAGTGGGAATCAAAAAATATTTACAATGGCTGGGAGACTATAAACAACTTCAGGTATTTAGAGAACCCAATTGATTCTTTAGTGTTATTAATTTTCTGATGATTTTTTATTTTTAAGACACTGACCATTGATATTTTTCTGGAATATTACCAAAAAGTACACCAAATGGAATTGGTAAGCAATGACCCAGGAGTGGCAGACCAGGCAGGGCAGGAGGAGCTTGGAGCACATCTCTAAGTAACCTTGGCTTCACCTAAGGGATATCATTGTCAGTCTCCACACTCCCAGACCCTGAAATAGCATGTAGCACTCATTCAGTGGTAAAGCAGTGAGGTGCTAGCCATCATGCAGGGTGTAGCTTATTCTTGTGGTAAATATCAGAGGTTGCAGTGGGGGCAAAGGAGGCAGTGAAGTCAAAGATATGATACCATTTCATTCAATGATCATTGTTTTCTTAAAAAAGGCAAAAAAAAAAACCTCTATTTATCAAACTGTGAGCATTTAGTAATTACTAATGACTACTTAAAGTCAATACATCTTTTGACATAGTCTTGATTATAAATACTGAGGGTGATAACAGACTAGTAAGTGAGAAATTGGTGCAAGAGACGTCTAGAAATGAAAAATCAGCAGAGGGACTACAGAAGGAGAGATGGCCTGCTACCATGTATGTATCTGCTTAGTCACCACCTTCTCATCTTCTTCCATTTCAGATTCAATGAGCTATTGGGTAGGGCAGATGATTCCAAAGAACTATAAGCAGGATGGGGAGTCAGGAGTGGCACTGGACTTGCCACTAACTCACCATGGCACCTGGAGCTTCTCTTCCTTTTCTATAAAGTGAGGGAGTTGTCTGTAATAATAGTGACTTAAAAGTGTTCAGTAATTACTATGCAAAGCACTATATTATCACATCCTTACAATTCTCCTGTGAGGCCTGAAATATTGTTCCTTTTACAAGTCATAAAAAGGATAAGCAACTTGTTCAAGAGTACATAGCTAGGAAGCGGTGGAGCTGGAATTCAAACCCAAACTAGCAAACTTCAGAGCCCATGCTCCTAACTACCCTGCTGTACTGCCTCCTAAAGTGCTGTCCAGAGCTGGAATCCCATGACTCTATAGCTCTGATCCCCTACCAGCTGCCGCTAAAAGTCCCAGAGTGCTTGCTAAGCCTGGACAAAGAATAAAGAATTCTTTCAAGCCACAGTTATAATTGCAACCAGGGAGCCACTGATTATGAAAGAGCTCCCAGTCTCTTCTCTCCCACTCAACAGCCTGGAATTCCCCGTCACCAACAATGATCTGTTGATGGGACATTTCAAGCTGTGGGCATAATAACCACATGTTTTGTTTCCAAAGCAAGATGGAATGCAGTACCTTTTAAAGTCACCGTGAGATTGTCAGATATTCTCCATAGTGTATAAATGTACATTCAAATGTTCTGTGTGAAGAGAAATAAGTGTTAGCTATAATAAGTTGAGAGGCATATATATAGATAGATATACTTAATGAAGATACACTTACTTTTTATAATAGATGACAAAATTATTAAGGCTATATCAGATTTCCTCAGCCACTTAGGGAAAATAAGAGAGAAATGACTGGAATTGTAGCCATACCGAAATTATATTTACATCTATCATATTATGTTGGGTTTTGCCCAGTATAATTTTAAGGGTAAAATCAAGAATATCACACACAATCATCTATAAATCTTAGAAGTACAATAGATTTTACAAATAGAGTAAGCATAAAGGTTGATCATGTCCAAATCCTTCAGTGTAGAGATAAGGAAAATAGGCACAGGTTTTTTGGCCTCAGCAGACCCTCCCATGAGATCCAGGTCTTCTGACTCCAGTCCAGAATCTATCCTAGCACTAATATAGAAAGCTTTCTGCCTATGAAATGGAACTACCAAGAAAAGCACTGAAATTTAACCTGAATGAACATATGCCCATTGACTGTTATGCATTTGAGTTAGTAGGAAGAGCACTTACGAGCTGTTCCTTTGCTTCCGCGCCCTCTGCTTGCAGGTGGGGTAACCAGCCACAAAGAGGGGGATGTTCATAGACTATCTAGGTTTCCCAAGGATGTCTAATATGTTTCTTCACATTTGTTTTTTTTCCAAAATAGGATTCTATATATTTTTTTAATCTGTCACTAATTGTCACATTTTAAAAGATGTTATGTACCTTAAATTAGAAGGCAAAGAAAAGCATTTTTGGCCAGGCGCGGTGGCTCAAGCCTGTAATCCCAGCACTTTGGGAGGCTGAGGCGGGCAGATCACAAGGTCAGGAGATCGAGACCATCCTGGCTAACACGGTGAAACCCCGTCTCTACTAAAAATACAAAAAAAAAATTAGCCAGGCGTGGTGGCAGGCGCCTGTAGTCCCAGCTACTCAGGAGGCTGAGGCAGGAGAATGGCGTGAACACAGGAGGCGGAGCTTGCAGTGAGCCAAGATCGCGCCACTGCACTCCAGCCTGGGCGACAGAGCAAGAAGCAAGACTCTGTCTCAAAAAAAAAAAAAAATTTTAATGGTTGTGCAAGTAGGAATTGGAGAGAAGAGTGGATGTATTAATAAAAGGCATTCTGAGGACTCACCAGGGGGATTAAGACACTAATTGGGTGAGAAGAACAATGGAAAAGGAAGAGTTAAAGCAGGTAGAAGCCTCATGGCTGAGAGTATAATATACAGCATTGTTCACTTAGAAAAATTCAAAGGATTTGTTGGAAACGCAATGTAAAACAGGGTTAGATGTATCAGATTTAAAGCAATGACAATTTTCACGGAGTTTCATAGAAATAAGCTAGTGCTCAGGAAAGAAGTCACAGTTGGAGGCTTCGTGGATTTTGAATCTCCCACATAAAGGAGACAGTTAAAGATGTGGAGATGAAAAACAGCTCTGTAGAGAGAATGAGGAGAAAGAAAAAAAGTCTAAAGAATGAGCCTAGGAAACGGGAGAAAAGGATTCAATAACAACCAGAGAGATTCAGCACTCCAAAAATAATAACAGTAAGAATAGCCGACACTTCGTGGTCATTTGCAATGTGCAATGTGCTATGTGTTGTGCTAAGCATTTTACAGACATTCACTCATTTAATCCACACTGTCCTTGTCCTCAGCTGGAATTATAACTTAGTTCTGTTTGACATCAGAGACAAAACCCCTGTGATGGAATCCCAAATAAATCTGGGAAAAAAAGGTGTATTTTTTTTAAGTGATCAACAGTGGAAAATGTTGCCAAGGTCACCAGACTGAGGACTGAAGAAAAGGGACTGAGTGGCCAGGATACTTTGGAATATAGTCACAGCAGAGCCGTGAGGAAGAAAGCCAGATCATGGAAAGGGGTTAAAGAGCAAATGGGGCCGGGTGCAGTGGCTCACACCTGTAATCCCAGCACTTTGGGAGGCGAGGGGAGTGGATCACTGGAGGTCAGGAGTTCAAGACCAGCCTGGGCAACATGGTGAAACCCTGTCTCTACTAAAAATACAAAAAAAAAAATTAGCCAGGTGTGGTGGCAGGTGCCTTGTAATCCCAGCTTCTCAGGAGGCTGAAGTGGGAGAATCACTTGAACCCTGGAGGCAGAGGTTACAGTGCACCAAGATTGCACCACTGCACTCCAGCCTAGGTGACAGAGCGAGACCCTGTCTTAAAATAAATAAATAATAAAAAGCAAATGGGGGGAAACAAAAGAGTTGAGATAGATCGTTCATTTGAGAAGTTTGTTAATAACAAAAGAAGTTAATAGTTGGCAGTGGCAGCAGGGCCAAGACAGGATTTCAAAGAGGGAACTGTTCATGCTTGAAGACAGTGGAGAAAAAGAAATACAAGATGCTACAGGAAGGAAAACAATAACAGTAACCACTATTTCTGGAGAGTAGATTTGAAATTGGGAATTCCCAGGATGCCATGGGCTTGAGGTAAGCCCACCATGGAACGGGAGGAAGGCTTCCTCCTTCGCATTCTCCTTGGGGATGTGTCTTTTCTGGCTGTAACATTGCTTCCCTGAAAGCCAATAAATGGCATTGTGTTTACTTAGAGCGGTTCTCTGTGATCTATTAAGAATTCAGATAAAGAAGCAGAGGTGAAGTAAGATCCCTGACTTTGTCATTTCTTCTGAACCACCTGATTCTGAGAGAGGAGGTGCCCTTTGCATGTTCACAGGTTATGACTTATGAATATGGATTTTCACAGGCTCTTCAGATGGGTACAAACACTCTTAACTTAAGGGCACTATGCACAGCTTTGACTATCATTAATCCACACCACTGGCTACACATGGGTTTTTAGTTGTATGAGGTATATTTTTCTTGGCTTCAGTGAGGTGGATGATGCATGGTTGATTTCTTGGCTTCTGACTCATCCTGAACTAAGCAGCCCTGGTTAATGAGTCCTATAGAATGAATGGCTTCTCAGCCAATGACATGACAGTTTGTACTTCAAAGTTTCCAGTGAAACAAACTAAGAAGGAAACTTAGCTATATTGATAAACTCTAAGTTTATATTCTGCATATCATCTGTTAATAAATTTGTAGAGTAAAAACGTGTCTTTTTAAAGTATCTACAAATAAGAGTAGTCCTGAGTTTATAAAACATTTTCATATGCATTATCTCAATTGATCCTTTGAAGTGTTTGTGTAGATATTATTCTCACTCTTATTTGACAGTAGGAAATTGAGTCTCAGAAAAATTGAATGACTCACACGAGGTCACACAGCCAGTTATAAAACAAGGCTTCAAGTATTCCTTGTTTTGTTCACTGCACCACATCACCTAATCTCAGGGGAGTGAGCAGTAATTAAACAGAGAATCAAAAAGATAGAGGCCGGCGTGGTGGCTCATGCCTGTAATCCCAGCACTTTGGGAAGCCGAGGCAGGCAGATCACTTGAGGTCAGGAATTCAAGACCAGCCTGGCCAACATGGTCAAACCCCGTCTCTACTGAAAAAAATACAAAAATCAGCTGGGCAGGTGTGGCAACACGTGCGTGTAGTCCCTGCTACTCGGAAGGCTGAGGGAGGAGAATCGTTGGAACCCAGGAGGCAGAGGTTGCAGTGAGCCGAGATTGCACCAATGCATTCCAGCCTAGGCACCAAAGCAAGACTCTGTCTCAAAAAAAAAAAAAAAAAAAAAAAAACATAGAAGAAAGACACCCCTTCCCACAAATAGGAAAGAGGATGACAGAGATCAGAATCGAAGAGAGTGTGAGACTAAAGAGTATGAAAAGTGGGCCACTCATTCAGCTTGTGCTGAGTTGCCTTGATTGTCCAGCAAATAAAGGGTGAAGGCATCTCCTGAAAATTTTTTGTTTGTTTGTTTTGTTTTGTTTTTTGTTGTTTTTTTTTTTGAGACGGAGTCTCGCTCTGTCGCCCAGGCTGGAGTGTAGTGGCACAATCTCGGCTCACTGCAAGCTCCGCCTCCCGGGTTCACGCCATTCTCCTGCCTCAGCCTCTCCGTGTAGCTGGGACTACAGGCGCCCACCACCACGCCCGGCTAATTTTTTGTATTTTTAGTAGAGACGGGGTTTCACCGTGGTCTCGATCTCCTGACCTCGTGATCCACCCGCCTCGGCCTCCCAAAGTGCTGGGATTACAAGCGTGAGCCACCGCGCCCGGCCCGGCATCTCCTGAAAATAAAAGACTGATGGGATCAGCTTAGGTAGGTGGAGAATGATGGCTGGGTATAACAAAAGAAGACCTTTAAGGCTCGACAACATGCATCAAGTCCCCGGATGCACCAGGCAGCATGCTAAGCCCAAGGATAAAAAGATGAATAATACATGATGCTGGAGGAGGAGTTCAAGGAACTAGCAAAGAGCTGCAAGAGGCCAGGTGAAAGTTATCAGAGACCGAATCTCAAATTTGATGAGTTAGTTACTGTTCTTTGGTAAAAGTGAATGAAAATTTTAAAGAATATGAAATTCGTTGATCAAGTAAGTTCCAATCATCTTTCTGGCGCCCGTTCATTTAGCCAACAAATATGTATTGAACCCTGACTATGTGCCAGCACAGCATTAGACAGTGGGTACATGAAGATAAATAGTGCAGCTAAATATCTAATCAGCAGATCTAAAATATCAATAAACTGCATTGTTTTGCCTTCCTTATCAAAGATCAAATTGTAGACTAGTGATATAATCTGTTTATTTTCATTCCAATACATCCTGCAGCTGTTCTTTTCCAAAAGGCTTATAGATTTTTTTGTTTATATTTTAAATCCATTCACAGATGTATAAGGAAGTTACTTGCTATAATTGTTTTTGTGAGTTTTACTTCACTTATTACTACAGTCTATAGCTCTAAGGATGCAAATTGTCTGAGTATGTTGCTGTTTTATTGCCACAAGACATCATTTTTTTCATTAGTTTACTGAAATTTTTCATGACTACAGATTCTTTTTGAAATTTATGATAATTTGGCCAGGCACAGTGGCTCACGCCTGTAATCCCAGCACTTTGGGAGGTGGAGGCAGGAGGATTACCTGAGGTCGGGAGTTCAAGACCAGCCTGACCAACATGGAGAAACCCCATCTCTACTAAAAATACAAAATTAGCCAGGCGTGGTGTCACATGCCTGTAATCCCAGCTACTCAGGAGGCTAAGGCAGGAGAATTGCTTGAACCCGGGAGGCGGAGGTTGCCGTGAGCTTAGATCACGCCATTGCACTCCAGCCTGGGCAACAAGAGTGAAACTCTGTCTTACAAAAAAAAAGAAAAGAAATTTGTGATAATTTATGTAAGTGATGGATAGCATTTGTTTCTATCCTATGTGCACACTATATACATTATACTACATCATAGTGGTGTTTAAAGCAGAGTTTCTTAACATTGACACTACTGGTATTTCGAGCCAGATAAGTCTTTGTTGTGTTGAGCTGTCCTTTGCATTAGGATGTTTAGTGGCATCCCTGGCTCTACTCATTAGACTCCAATAGCACTGCTCATCCCCAGCTGTGACAACCAAAATTGTCACCCGATATTACCTAATGTCCCCCAGGGTGCAAAATCACACTTGATTTAGAATGACTACTTCAATTTAGTCCTCACGATATCCTACATCAAAGTTTCTTTAGTAAGGAATTTAAGAGTCTACCACTTGTGAAAAGTTTCAAGAGTACGATTTTCCTTTGCCTGAGCTCGTTACTATCCTTTTCTACCTCTCATGTTGAGTCATTCAAGATATCACTGTCCCATAACTTCAAATAAAAAGTAGGACTTAGCTTTGCCTAGAGTTGCTTATTGATTTTTAAGTGAGAAATTTAAGAAAATGCATCTGGCTTTAGAGTGATCAAAGAGAAAGCAGCTGGAAGTCAACTACACTTCATCAGAGACATCATTCAGACAGAGCCTAGTTTTGGGAAGACATATCTGCTCCTCTCCCTCCCCACTTTCCCCACATGGCCTCATCATTATAATATTCTGAAATGCACACTTCGTGTCTTAGCACAGCAACTTATAAGAGACAACATTTCAGAGCTTTCTATTGAATTGCATTAATTGGAACACACTTGCTATTCAGGTTTCATCCCAGATTCCCAATTAATCCAAGAAGTAGTTGCAGAATTCCGGATACCCAAAACTGTGTTCATTACGAGGTGGTGGAGAGAAAAGAGAAAAGGGAAGCAGTCCCTCTGGCCTTCAGAAAAGCCCAGGTCTGATTGGACAAAGGGTCAAAGTACCGACAAAGAAAAACCAGAGATCACAAAACTGAGCATGAGCAAGTAGGTGAGATCGGGCATGTGACTAACATCAAGGCAGCTAGAGCCTGAGCTGGGCCCTCTCTGCCCCTCACCACCCAGTGTCCTTTGGGCCAGCAGCCTTTCTGGATCTCAGTTTTTCATCAGTTAATGCATACGCTTTAGATAAGGCTGTGATGTTTGGGGCTTGTGTATTGTCTATGGTGGGTGCCCAATTAGTGGGTAATTAAGGCCTAACAAATAATACCTTTTCAAACTAACATTATCTATCCATACGGCAGCTTACGGTTTATCATACACTTTCATATTCATTATCTCATTTTATCCTGTTAATGACCTCTTGATATTGGCCAGGAAATTATTTTTCCCACGTAAAATGATTAAACTGAGGCTTGGAGAGGCTGGTCAGCAGTAGAGTTAAAACTCTAGCCCACATCTTCTGAAACACAATGTGCTTTTCCTTCCGCACCATGATGCCTCTTATGAAACATGAGGAAATATTTATCTTTTCTCAATGTATTCCTTTTTTGGATTTTATCATCAGCTTAAGTTGCCTCATCGGGGATACCTTTATTAAGCCCCTAAATGCAATGGGATATACTTCTTGTGTGTTCTCAGAGTACCCTGAACTTAACTCTTTGTAGCACCAATCACTCTGATAGTTACTAATCAGTACTACTAGATTGTAAACATATTGAGGGCAGGGCCAACATCTTCTTCAGTGTTTCATCCTTGATGTCCACCACAGTGCCTGATGATAGGTGCTCCATAAATATTTGTTAGATTAACTGAATAGGAAAACTCTACATAAAATTTGGAGAATTCCTAAATTAGCCACTAGGAAAGTTCAATGTCAAAATTTTATTACAGTTTCCCAGTCCCCAAATACTCCTGTGCAGTAATTCTGGGCTCCTAAGAAGCCAAGTAAATTATCTGTGTTTTATAAAAATGATTTTCGTCTTCAAACTATAAAATAGAGCACATTACATTGTCAGTTTCAATCCAGTACCCTCATGGGTATACTGCCACAATTTTATGACTATAATATTGGGTAAATGGATAGATGAATTGCTAAAACTTAAATCAATATGTGTGTCTAGATTTTCTGTTAACTAGCCATCAGGCTCAAAGATGTAAACGCTTCCAGCACACAATTATGTAGGCAACACCATAACTTATGATTATTAATGTTTTCGCTATTTTTACAGGGTCTAATCAGCATGACTCGACCACAGACTTCTGGTTCATTTACATACTATTCACAATGTCCACCTTCTGGATCATAGTTACCTTTGTAAGGTTTTAACTTTTAAAAGATCAGAAACGGAAAGAGAAATTTGTATCAAGTGATATTTGGAATGGGGGGTGCATAGCTTAAATGTGTAAAGAATTGATACTATTACTTTGCTATATTCTTTCATTATTTTGAATATCCTTAAATAAACGAAGGAGAGGGAATCACAGAAATGTTAAGACAATGAAAAGGGAGTAGAAACTGTTTACCAAGGTCCAAAGAGTTGTGTTTTTCCTTAAAAACAAGGCAAGAGTGGGATGGACACGGTCGCTCATGTCTGTGATCCCAGCACTTTGGGAGGCCGAGGCAGGTGGGTCACTTGAGGTCAGGAGTTCGAGACCAGCCTGGCCAATGTGGTGAAGTGAAACCCTGTCTCTACTAAAAGTACAAAAATTAGCGAGGCATGGTGGCACACAGCTGTAGCCCCAGTTATTCAGGAAGCTGAGGCAGGAGAATCGCTTGAACTGGAGAGGTGGAGGTTGCAGTGAGCCGAGGTTGCAGTGAGCCGAGATCATGCCACTGCACTCAAGCCTGGGCCAAACAGCGAGACTCCATCTCAAAGAAAAAAAAGAAAAGAGAAAGAAAAAAAAACAAGGCAAGGCAAGGCAAGAGCAAAGGGCATTTAGTGAGTGGCCTCTGAGTACATTTCAGTCAAAGTGCAATTTTATATGTAAATCAATCACTGATCTTGATTTTTTTTTTTTTTTTTTTTGGAATGTCCCATAGGATTTTCTGGAGACGGCAGGTTCACTTGCGGACAGGAATTCGGCCCAGCACTATTACCAGCTCCTTCCCGCAGCTCATGTCCAATGTGGATGCAGCTTATGAAGTGGCTGAGAGGGGCACTGCTTACTTCTTCAAAGGTACCCTACAGATCCCTCAATGAAAGAAATGGCAGGGCTGCAGTGCCCCATTCATTTGGCATATCTAGCCCTGCCAGCATTTTTCCAGTCATCATGGAGCACATTTCAGTTGCTCTTTGTCCTCAGGTTGGGTATGAAATGCCACCCTACGTTTGTTATGCTCGACATTGTGTAACAATGGAAATGATGGCAGTGGCCCTCAGAACCAAGCCTGTTAGGCTAGTAAGGCACTGTGTTAGGTGACAGTGCCTAGGGAGCTAGAAACCTGGTCCCTGCCACACAGGACCTCTGCTCAGAGTGACAATGTATAGTCTACTGAGACCCTTTAATAAATAAAAGCCAGTGTGGAACTGGGTGGGAGGTAAACAATGCCCTTACTTCTATGCTGTGGTCAGAAGCAGCCAGGAGAGGAGGACGCCTTTGACTTCAGGAGGTGGACACACATACCAGTCTCTGGCTCTAGCCCTTTACTATTTGAGTGACTTTGGAAAGTTATCTAATGGCTCTGAGCTTCATTTCTTCCTCTGCAAAGTGATTATAGCAATATAAAACTTGAAGATGTGTTGTGACAATGGCGAGCCAATGGAAGTTATCCATTAGGTGATAACTATCAGTTTTAGCTTATATGTTCTTGATACTGAGGGATAAGGTTAGAAAGCAAGTGCCAATTTAAGTAAAAATCATGACATTTGCATGTCGCTTGCCCATTCTCTCTCGTACATCTATGAAGGTGAAATGAGATTATAAATGAAGGGTATCTTGAAAGACATAATATGTTAAATGTAAAACACAATTTTATCAATGTTACTGCTTTCTTAAGGCATAACTAGGGACTTTTGCCTCCAGGGAAATTTGAAGTCTTTTACTGAACTGAATAGTTAGAAGCTTATATCTCCTGTTGGGTTATAGCCATGGCAAGTATCCCATAAACTAACCCCATTTAAGAGCCTTCATAGAAATCTTTATAAGAGAAGTGCATCACCAAGTGGTGCAGAGTTTTCGTAAACTTTAATTTCTGTTTTCAGGTCCCCACTACTGGATAACAAGAGGATTCCAAATGCAAGGTCCTCCTCGGACTATTTATGACTTTGGATTCCCAAGGCACGTGCAGCGAATAGATGCTGCTGTGTACCTCTGGGAGCCACAGAAGACCCTTTTCTTTGTGGGAGATGAATACTACAGGTATGGCTTTTTTCCTTTTTACTGTCTATCTGTATTTAATGAGAATGATTTTAAAAAGAAAAAATCCCTTCCATGAAAGAATGCAAGGCAAGTTTGCAATAGGCCCGTTGACTCTTCTCAGCCACTGGGGTGCGATTTACAGATGGTTGACTGTCTTCAAGTTATGGAACCATCCAAATAATGAGTGAAACCTTCATTCAATAATCCCATTGTTTGGTCTGTAGGACATGACACATCCTGATATTTCAATGCACTCATTAACTGGATGCCTAGTGGCCTAAAAGAGTAGATGCAGCATCACCAAATCCCTAACTACCCACTGAGAATGCCTGACTTTGCTGTTATGTGAGCATCAAATGCATCCCACAATACTCCATGATTTGGGGCAAAATGGAGATGGTCCTGACCGTGGGTCTCTTTGAAGGATAGTTCTGCTGGAAGGAAAAGGCCTTATTGCTTAGTCCTTTTATCCAGCCTAGAATATGAATATCCTTCTTATCCAAAGGAAACCATATAATTTCAATTCCTGTCCTCAGGGGCTTCGTATGAGTAAATCTGAATCAGGTGTCATCCGTTATCCAATCACTGAACATAGGGTCACACCTTATCTTAGCTACTGAGTTTCTATCCTTAGTTGACTCATTTTGAGGAACAAGTGGAGCTCCTTCAAAGCTCACCTCTGCCTCTGCACACCTTTCCTCTGTTCCCAGTTTTCTCTTTTTTGCCTGTTTACCTAAACATCCAAAGAGAAAAGCAAAAGCAGATTCTAAGCAGGTGACAAAGATAGACACCTTAGGCTCATGAAAGGGTCTTGAAGAAAACAGGAGAGCACCCAACTTTGTTCCAAGAGCTTTCATTTTATTTCCTATCACGTATTTTAAATAACCATTTTTGTGGTATAAAAGAAACTTAAAAACAAATATTTGTCATCTTATTCTATCTGATTCATATTTTCTTCCCCAATTTGGAGTTGAGAAAATAATATAAGTGAGGCACATAAATATATTTCATAAGAAAGCAAATTTCTTTTATAAAGAAGGAATTGCAAACAAATATGGACTCTGCTGACTCTTCTGGGCCACTGAGAGCCCTGGAAGCATTGCTCAGTGTCATGTGGTATCATGAGCTGTCACTTCCGGACCAGTGTTTAAACCACTAGGCCAGTGGGTTTTTTTTCTCTCAGACCTTCCTTTTTAAAACATGATGACAGGAATTCACTTATTAAGGCCCTAATATCTGCAAGACAGAGTATGATTCTCTAAAGTCTTTCTTTAAGATAAGGTGGCTGTAGTCACAGAGCAGATATATAGGAAGATAGGTATTGACAAATCCAATTCCCTTGGTGAATTTTCAGAGAATAAAATCAAGAGAAGCATGTGTAAGCATGTGTGTTGGAGTATGAGGGCGTTTATGTTAGGATTATTCAGTTAAATGTTTTAAAGTGTGTTCGCAGTGTGATTCTCAATGGGGGAGTTATCCACTCTCCCATTGTCTCTCTTGCCCATTTATCACCTGATCTTTGGTCGAATCTACCACCCACCAGCACCTGAAGTAAAGCATATACCTTCAGCCAGGCTGGATTGAAGCTTAACAGCTAAATTAAGAGATGTGGGCAGAGGTTCAAAATTCTCTGTAAGTTTTAGGATGGGGAGGTCAAGGCTCTCTGATTTTAGTGACGCTCATTGCCCCCAGAGAAAATCATACTGTGACTTTCCAACTGGGCCTCTGTGAGTATCTACTAAGAAGAAGTCTTTCATAATCTAGATAAATAGATTCATCAAAAAGTTTGTCTAGGGCATTAACTAAAACGTTAACAAGCTCATTTTTCTGGTTAAGAAGGGAAATCATGGTGGGCACTTCTAACCTTCCCAGGTTACAGAGGGTGTTAAGTGAGGTGACGCATGCAGACACAGACACCTAGCAGTGTCTGCACAGAGTAGGTGCTCAAAAACAGTTATTCTTCAGCAACAGAACTTATATGGTAACTAACAAATAATTTCTTAACAACTTGTGATGCTTAACAAATTGCTTAAACCTCAATATTTCTCTGAGCGGTGATTCAGTCAAAAATCTGGTCAAAGAGCATTTCCTTTTTAAATACTGAAGGCCCCAAACATTGGACTGAAATTGCTGCTTTTGGCAAAACATAGACAATCTCTTCAGCAATGGCAGTCTTCTACTTTACACACTCCGACACACACACTGATGTATGCAACAAGGAGTAAGACAACCCTGACCTATAGCTCAAAAGTTTAGAGAAAGCTATTGTACTGGCCCTATTCATAAACACCCCTGAATTCTGCACAGTGTGCTTTACAGGGCCTCATATGTGTGACATCTTATTGTCATGTGAAGCCCTCTATTGGTTTGAAATTTAATTTAGCCACTAGTATCAGAGACCCCAAAATAATTGTGGCTTAAACACATGAGGGTTTGTTTTTCTCATATATGTAAAAAGTCTGGCAGTTTAGAGCCAGTATGGCAGGCTGGTGATCACCAGGGACCCAAGTTCCCTTAAACATTTTGCTCTGCTATTTTTAGCACATACTTCCATTCTCGTGGTTGCCTCATGACTCGAGGTGGCCAGGGGAGCTTTAGTTATTATGTCCCTACTGTAGAAGGATGGAACTGAGAAGAAAGGACAAAGGAGATAAATGAAGTTTTGTAGGTAAGCACATGGCCACACTCAAAAATATGGAAGGTCCCAAGCCTCAAGTTATGGAATAAGAATTTCACATTGACATCCACTTAAAGTGTGTTAGGTCTTATTTTTCTTAGACATTTCTCAGGTTCTTCCTTGCTCCTCATACTAGTTCAGTCTGTGACATAAGTAATGTGCCAAGGGAAGAAAAGTCTCTGGAAACTTCCTCCACAGAGGACTGAAGGTTGGCTTGGGGCCAGGTTGGATTAGGCTCTAAAAGGGAGAACCCATGTCTCTGTGTGGTAGTTACTTACAGGGGAGCAGCACACAGACGACCACAATGTCAAATCCAAATAGGAGGCTCTACTATGTTGATGCCGTTACATGCTACATCAGCAAATGACATATTGGTTAAACTTTGCCAACTAGAACCACTTCCCCTTACTTTTATTCCTTCCTTTTCTCTTTCTAGCAGGCCCTAATGGTTCCATCAGTTTTTCGTTTTTTACATTATTTCCACTACCTATGGCTAATTTCTCCTTTTAGATGCTCTCCCTCACCTACCAGTAGCAGAGCAGTGGCTACTTCAAGGGATTTCTGGGAGCAGGGGGTGTCACCACCTCCATAATTCTTCAAGATAGTCAATGATTTCTGAATTTTATGTAAAGTGATTTGCAAATCTGCAGGTGCTACCCCTTTTCAATCATATTGTCCCTCTACCCCGAATCACTATTTCTATACAGTCAGACTCGGGGCATCATTGCTGCAAAGTAGAATACGTCTTCCACATTCTCTCCTTCCTGAATGCCTCAGAAATACTAGAAATAGATGTTTTTATCTGAGGATTTTATAGTCACCATAAATAAATAATAAGTAATAAAAACAAGATGAAATAGGGTTCAAAAATCTTGTTTTTCATGTTTTAAATTTTAAAAAATTTATGACTAAACTACCACATTCAACCTACATTTATTAGATATATTATGTGTCAGCCTGTGTTCTAGTGACATTCAAGAGAAGATGTAGAGTTTGCTGGTTAAGAATGGGCAGAAGTAAAAGAGTCCTAGTGTTAATCTTAACTCTACCATCAATTATCTGGCAATTTGGATAAGCTTTCTGTCTCAGTTTCATCAACTGCAAAATGGGGGTAGAGATAGTACACACTTCCTAGAATTATGGCATTGAAAGAGAAAAATGTGAAATGCCTGTCACATAATAAGCATTCAGCTCATGTTGGGTGTTATTAATGCCCTCAACAGGTCTTACAGTTGAGGGTAAATATATAGATAAATAACAGAAATCCAAGTGCCAAAAGTGCTCTGATACAAGATTTCATGGAGATCAGTGGGTCGAAACAAAGAGGAAATGGCCAACTTAGCAAAATTATCGGGAAATAATTCTTAGAGGAAGTGATGGCTGAGCTCCATTTTGAGAGTTGTGTAGGAGTTTCCCAGACAGAGGGTGAGGTGCGGGTGGGTGGCTTCCAGGCAGAGAAAGCAGCTGAAGCAAAATCACTGATGCACAAAATAGCATGTGAGCATGGGGAAAACCTCAAGCAGTTCAGTATGACTAGAATATAGACTAAAATCAGAACGGTGGCCCAAGGAAACCAGGTTACAGATCATGTAGGGTCAATGCCTTTCTAGGGAGATCAATGTTTATTTTGCAGAGAAGAGGGACACTTTAAATATCTTCGATAAGGGAGAAACTCAATAAAATTAATGTTATAAAAATAAGACTCCCCCAGCAATGTGACTGAATTAGAGGGAAACGGGACTTGAAGCCAGATAAACTAGTTAGGCCAAAAGGCAGTGGAAAGCATACTCAAAGTTCTCAAAGAAAAATCTCAACCAAGAATCTTATATCCACCAGAGTTATCTTTCAAAAATGAAGGAGAAATAAAGACATTCCCAGAGAAACAAAAACTGAGAGAATTTGTTACTTGCAGATTACCTGACCAGAGATACTAAAGAAAGTTCTTTAGGCTGAAAGCAAGTGAGCCTAGATAGCAATTCAAGCCCCCACAAAAATCCAGAGAGCATCAGTAAGTGTAATTATGTAAAAGACAGTATAAATGCATGTTTCTTCTTCTTTATTCCCTTAATTTAAAAATGAAAAATCAATTATATTAAACAATGTGCACATAATTATATAATTGTATTGTTAAGGCTATAACATGTAGAAATAAATTTGTCAATAACAATATGAAGGAAGTAGGTGGGAGCAAAACTGTATTTGGCTAAAAAAAATGACACTAGATATTAACTAATATTCACAGGAACAAAAGAACAGAACCAAAAATGGCAACTAAGAAAATTAATATAATAAAATCTGCAAATATATACATCTTCTCTTTTCTCTTCTCAGCCTCTTTAGAAGACATTAAATTATATAAAATAATAATTATAACAATTAATCTGGGGCTTCAGATGTATATAGATATAATATGTATAACAATAATAACACAGAAGGAATGGGAAAGAAATAGAGTTATATAGGAGTAATGTTTCTATATCTCACTGGAATTAATTTAGTGCAAGTCTGAAGCAGATTTTTGTAAGTTAAGATGTATATGGCAAGCCCTACATCAACCACTAAGGAAATCACTTAGAAAAATATAGTTAAACAATTATAAAAGAAATTAAAATGTTACATTAGAAAATTTTTACTAATGCAAAAGAAAACAGTGAGGATGAATAGAGAAACCAAAAACACATGAGTTATAGAGAAACCAAAAACACTTGAGTTATATAGAAACCAAAAAGTAAAATGGCAAGCATAAGTTCAACTTTATCAATAACATTAAATGTGAATAGATTAAACAGTCTAATCAAATGGCAAAGACTGCCAGATTGGATTGTAAAAAACAAGACCCAACTATATGCTGTCTACAGGAGATACATTTTAGGATCAAAGATACAAATAGATTGAAAGTAAAAGAATGGAAAAAATATATCATACAAATAGCAACCATAAGAAAGCTTGAATGGCTATACTATTATCAGGCAAAACAGACTTTGAAATAAAAAATGCTACTAGCAATAAAGAAGGACATTTTATAATGACAAAAAGTCAATATACCATGAAGACGTAATTATAAACATATGTGAATCTAACACAGGGCCCCAAAAATGTATGAAGCAGTAATTGACAGAAATGAAGGGATAAGTCAATAATGAAACAATAATAGTTAAAGATTTCAATACCCCACTTTCAATAATGGATAGGACAACCAGAGAGATCAACAAAGAATAAAAGACTTGAACAATACTATAAACCAACTAGACCTAACGTATATCTATAGAATGCTATACCCAAAAAGAGCAGAATACACATTCTTTTCAAGTGAATATGAAACATTCCCCAGAATAGACTATATGTTAGGCCACCACACAAGTCTCAACAAATTTAAGACAACTTAAGTCATACAAGTATCTCTTCTGATCACAATAGAATAAAGCCAGAAATCAGTCCCAGAAAGAAAACTAGAAAATTTACAAATATGTGGAAATTAAACAACATACTATTAAACAATCAATGGGTCAAAGAAGAAATCACGAGGGAAATTAGAAAGTACTTAGAAATAAATGACAATTAAAATACAACATACCAGAACTTATGGGATGCAGTGAAAGCAGTACTCAGAGAAAAATTTATAGCTACAAATGCCTATATTTAAAAAGGAGAAAAATCTCAAATCAATAAATTCACCTTCCACTTTGAGAAAATGGAAAATCAAGAACATATTAAACCTAAAGCAAGAAGAAAGAAGGAAATATAAACATTATAATGGAAATAAATAAAATAGATGATAAATAAACAATTTGAGAAAACCAACAAAACTAAAGGTTGATTCTTTGAGAAAATAAACAAAAGTGACAAACTTTCTACTAGATTGATCAAATAAAAAAGAAAAAAACTTTTTTTCTTTTTTGAGGCAGAGTCTTGCTCTGTGCCCCAGGCTGGAGTGCAATGGCATGATCTCGGCTCACTGCAAGCTCTGCCTCCCGGGTTCACACCATTCTCCTGCCTCAGCCTCCTGAGTAGCTGAGACTACAGGCACCCGCCACCATGCCCGGCTAATTTTTTTTTGTATTTTTTAGTAGAGATGGGGTTTCACTGTGTTAGCCAGGATGGTTTGATCTCCTGACCTCATGATCCACCCACCTCAGCCTCCCAAAGTGCTGGGATTACAGGCATGAGACACTGCACCCAGCCAAAAGAAAAAATTTAAATTACTAAAATCAGAAATAAAAGAGGAGACATTACTACCCACCTTACAGAAATAAAAAAGGTCATAAAGGAATACTATAAACAATTGGATACCAATAAATTAGATAAATGAAATGAACAAATTCCTAAGAAGACACAATCTAGTAAAACCGAGTCAAGAAAAAATACACAGTCTGAATATAACTACAATAAGAAAAGAGATTAAAGTAGTAATCAAAAACTATCCACAAAGAAAAGCCCAGGCCCAGAAGGGTTCACTGGTAAATTCTACCAATACATTGAAAGAAGAATTAATGTCAATTTTTTACAAACTCCTCCAAACCTTAGAAGAGAACAGAATTAATACCTGTTTTTCACAGACTTTTCCAAAACATAGAGAAGCAGAAAGCACTACCTAACTCACTGAAGTCAGCACTAACCTTATACCAAAACCACACAGAAACATCACAAGAAAATAAAGCTTCAGACCAATACCTATTGTGAATATGGCTACAAAAATCCTCCAAAAGCACTAACAAACTAAATCCAGCAACATATAAAAAGAATTGTACACCAAGACCAAGTGGGATTTGTCCCAGGAATTCAAGGTTGGCTTAACATCCAAAAATCAATTAATGTAATGTTCCATATCAATAGAATAAAAACAAAAATCATATGATCATCTCAGTAGATGCAGTAAAAGCATTTAGCAAAATTCAGCATTATTTCATAATAAAAAAACACTCGACAACCTAGGAATAAAAAGAAGCCCTTCTCAAATCAATAAAGAGCATCTACGGAAACCCACAACTGATGGCATAGTCAGTGGTGAAAGACTGGATGCACTCCTCCTAACATCAAAAACAAGACAAAAATTTCTGCTCTCATCTCTCCATTCACATTGTACTGGAGATCCTAACCAAGAGAATTAAGCAAGAATAAATGAAATAAAAATTATCCAGACAGGAAAGAAAGTAAAACTATTTCCTTTTGCATATGGTATTATCTTTTATATAGAAAAACCCTAGAGAATACTCTAAAAAAACTTTTAGAACTAATAAATGAGTTCAGAAAGGTTGCAAGGAATGAATTCAATGTGTTAATCAATTGTGTTTTTATACACCTCAACCAACAATTTGAAAATGAAATTAAGAAAGCAATTCCACCCGGGATAGCATCAAAAAGAGTCAAATACTTAAAAAAAAATTAACAAAAGAAATGGAAAATTTTGTTTTGTAGTCTGAAAGCTACAAAACATTGTTGAAAGAAATTAAGCAAGATCTAAATGGAGTGATATCTCATGTTCACGGATGAGGATATTTTTAAGATGATAGTAGTCCCCAAATTGATCTGTAGATTCAACACAATCTCTATCAGAATACCACTGGTTTCTTTGTAGAAATTGACAAGTTTTTCTTGAAACTCAAAACTCACGGGCCTAGAATAGCCAAAATATCTTTAAAAAGAACAAAGTTGGAGGATTCATACTTCCCAGTTTCAAAAGTTACTACAAAGAAGCAGTAACTAAGACTGTGATATTTGCATAAGGATAGCCATATATATTAATAGAATAAAATTTAGAGTAAGGAAATAAGGCCATGTATCTATGGGCAACTGATTTTTGACAAGGATATAAAGTCATTCAATGGAGAAAAATGGTATGTTCAACAAACGATGCTGGAAGGAGTGGATAGCCACATGCAAAAGAATGGACTTAGACCCTTACCTCACAACATATACAAAAATTAACTCAAAATTGATCAAATTCCTTAAATACAAGAGCTAATCTGACAAAACTCTTAAAGGAAAATATAAAGATAAATCTTCATGATCTTGGATTTAGCAATGAATGCTCAGATACAACACAAAAAGCATAAGCCAAAAAGAAAAAATGGACAAGTTGGACTTACTCAAAATTTAAAATTTTTCTGCTTCACAGTACACTATCAACAAAGTAAAAAGACAACCCAGGGATGGGAAGAAATGTTTGTAAGTCATATATCTGATAAAGAACTTGTGTCTAGAATATATAAAGGACTATTCAATTAATAACAAGAAAAATAACTCAGTTGAAATATGGGCAAAGGATCTGAATAGACATTTCTCCAACAAAGATATACAAATGGCCAATAAGCACATGAAAAGATGCTCAACATCAATAGTCATGAGGAAAATGCAAATGAAACCCACAGTGAAACACTTCTTCACACCTACTAGAATGCCATAGTCAAAAAGTCACATAACAATAAGTGTTGGTGAGAATATGGAGAAATCAGAACCCTCATACATTGGTAGTAGAAATGCAAATTAGTATAGCCGCTTTGGAAAGCAGTCTCCTGCTCCTCAAAATGTTGAACATAGAATTACCATTTAACCCAGAATTCCACTTTCTCTTGAGGATATACCCAAGAGAAGTAAAAACATAAGTCCACATAGTAGCTGTATACAAATATTCATAGCAGCATTATTCATAATAGAGAAATGCTGGAAACAACCCAAATCTCCATCAAGTGTTGAATGGATATATAAAATGTGATAAATTCATACAATGGAATATTATTTGGCCACAAAAATGAATGAAGTGCTGGTACATGGTACAACATGGATGAATCTTGAGAGCATTATACTAAATGAAAGATGTCAGTCATGAAAATCTGCACATTATATAAAATGTCCATAATAGGCAAGTTTAAACAGAAGAAAGTAGATAGTGATTGTCTAGGTCTGGTTGAGATGGAAGGATGAGGATGTGGGATATGGGGACTTACAGTGAAAAGGCATAAGGTTTTTGTGGGGGCGGGTGATGGCAACATTCTAAAATTGATTGTGTTGATGGTAGCACAATTCTGTGACTATAATCATGCATCGCTTGCTTAACAATGGGGCTGTGTTCTGAGGAATGTGTCATTAGGTGATTTGGTCAACCAGTGAACATCATAGAGTGTACTTACACAAACCTAGAGGGTATTGCTTACTACCCACTAAGGCTATATGGTATACCCTATTGCTCCTATAGCTCCTACAGACCTATACAACATGATACTGTACTGAATACTGTAGGTAATTGTAATACAATGGTAAGTATTTGTGTATCTAAATTTAGAAATGGTACAGTAAAAATACAGTGCTATAATCTTATGGGACCACTATCATGTACATGTTTGTCATTTCCTGAAATGTCGTTATATGGCAAATGACTGTGCACTAAAAAACCACTGAATTGTTTAAATAAGAGAGAGAACTATTGCAAGAATTCTGCCAGAGATGATGAGTTTGGGAGTTGGGGTAGATTTGATTGTTCTTCAAACAGTAGAAAATATAGGTCTGGGTGACTGACTAGTTGGGGGTCATTTCCTTAATAAATGGGTTTTCAATTTTGGAATTTATCAAGACAGTAAACATAAGAAATGAAGCAGATTTAGGGGAACAAGAAGCAGCTTCAATTTGTACATATGGAGTTTGACATGCTGGTGAGAACTGAGAAGAAAAATATCAAGAAGAGATTTGGACATACAGGTCTTGAACTCAAGAGCAGTCAGGCTGGAAAGATAACTTTGGAATTCATCATGTAATCAGATGGTGATTGAGGCCATGTGAGGACATAAGACTGCCCAGGAAGATGGGGTCCAAGGACAGCACGTGATGTTTGTTATAGAAAACACAGAATATATGACAGGGAAAGAAATTCTTCAATGGCCAACACTTGCAACATCTTTTGATACTCATTTAATATTTTTCTTCTATTTTTTTCCTGGCAGTTTTCCCCATTTTTAAGTAATTATGTATGCAATTTTGTGTCCTGACGTTCTTCTACTTAATACTATAGGACACATATTTTTCTATGTTGTTACAAATTATTTGTCCCAGAATCTCCTCACAATCACTTTCCTCATGGGGTCCTGTTTCCTGACCCTCAGCTGGGATTGTACATGGCAGCTTCCTCCTCTCCTGCCTTCTCTTCATTCCCGATCATTCTCCTAGCTGCCCTTCTCTATAGATCACAAAGGCCACTTCATTCATGACAGGCATGTGATTTCTGGCTGAAATCATTAACTTCAAAATGGAATTTCAGATTTCTATTTCATTGTCCCTCCTGACCCACACTGGAAAGGTCACCTTGAGAAAACTTCCTGAAACCATCTTAGAAACCTTATCAGTAAATTCCCCTTTATGCCACCCTTTCTTGCATTCTCTTTAAGCATCCTTTAGCAGACTCAGTTACCCATTTAGTGCTTCTAAGAGGGTAGAATGGAGTCAGTTATGCCCTTGACATATGACTGAAATCAGCACAATCAAAACACCAAAAATACCTAACAAATCTAAGTTCTAAGCATGCAGATTAGGTTAAACAAAAATGCAGGCACTTTATCAAAACAATCCCTGAGTCCTTAGAATATAAATGTGGAGAGTAAGATAACATATCTGAAAAACTACATCAGGTATCTGTTGCAGGCAATGATTTATTTAATATATATTAAATGTAAATACCTTGAATCAATATTAAATGACGTAACAAATGCCCACAAAGGAAATAAACATAATTCAGATCACTATTTCTAGTTTAGTATTTAGGTTTCACAAACAAGACCTCAGTGATGAGAGGATATATGCAATGATTTTAGCAGATACTCAAGACACAGTTGATTCTCAATAAAAATTGTATTTATTTCCTTAATTTTGAAATTCAGTTACTATTTCTTGATGGCTGGCTCATTATGTGCCAGGAATCATGCTGAGCATTTTCTCATATTCTCTCATTGTCCCATCTACCTTTTCAACAATCTTGAGAAGTAGGTATTTCTTTTATTTTCATTGAACATTGTGTCTCTGAGAGGTTACATGATTCACTCAAGATCACACAGCTACAGTGGTCCATCTGAAGCTGTATTTCATGTGCTCTGAATCCAAATTCAGTGGGCCTTCCCAACCACCACATATGTTCATTCTTCAATTCTCTCCATCATTTATTTATTGTTAGTCAAAATGCCCATGATCTTCATCCCATCATATAATCTCCTTTTCTGTTACTCTCTCAGCAAAATCCTCACCACACCAGCAGACCTACTTCATCTTAATCCCCTCTCTGACTTGGTTCTCTGGACTGCCTCCAACATTTTTTAGCCCTCCTTTTTCACCCCTTCTCAACCTTGCCTACCACCGCAAATATTATCTTGTAAAGTAAGTTTAAAGATTAAACTCCTTAATGACTTAGAATCCCAGATCAAACCACGAAGTTCACTCAACCTTATACTGACAAGCCAGAGTGAATTGTTCTTGGGGCCAAAATAAATGACAAAGTCTGCTGGCTTGGGCCTGCTCTTGGTGCTACATGTGCCAGGTGTGTGTGTGTGTGTGTGTGTGTGGTGTGTGTGCGTGTGTGGTGTGTGTGTGTAAATTGTCTCTTACCCACATGACCAATGTTTTCCAGATGAGAAAAACCAGGGCTCAGAGCTCAAAGTACGTTCTCCTGATCACGGAGTCAGCAGGTAACAGAGTCAGAAATTCAAACCCAGCAGACTGTATATGTTGAGCTCTTTGGACTATAACAGAAATCCTTAATTATCTGTCCACAAACAAAGTTCTCACCAGTTCACAGCTAAATAAGAGCAGCACAATATTATAAATCAGGGAGCTTCAGTCTGTGTCAGCATAAAAACAGATTATTGGCGAGAACCATCTTTTATTCTGAGTTTATGTCCTTTCTTCCTTTTTGGTGTTAACGTTTCTTTGTCTTTGTGAAATGACTATGAAAACAGGTGGTAGTAGTTCTTTTGATGGTTAAATGGTAATGTTCTTACTTAGTAAAATGAAAAGTAGGTAACCTTGTGTTTGTTATGCAGGCCCCTGCATAATGTCTACACATAAGGTCCACCTGAAATATTAATGGTTATAGTTAATATGGATAATATGCTGGGACAGTTAGCTTCCACCCCTAGCTCCAAACATTCTGTAAAGCAGCTCAGACTTGCACTTAGCTTCAGCCTGAGTACATCTTTTTCAATGTTTGCCTCCGGCTCAACATCGCTAGAGAGTTGTCCCTGGCCTGTGTAGTCATAGCCACACAAGAGGCACATTTCAAGAGATGGTGGGAGGGATCTGGTGCCACAGGAAATTTTTCAGTAGCCCAAGCACTGAGAGAAATTGTCTGACATTTTGGTGAGAAAGGAGTGGGGTGTCCACCTGGGAGTGTCCCCATTTGGAACTCTCTGCTAATGAAGAAAGGACTTTCTCAAACTTTAAATGAAGTCTGATTCTCATACAAGTCATGCTGACTCACACGGTCACAGACTTCTTTAACAATGAGTAATTTAGATCACAAAGAGATGTATTAATCAATCTTCAGAGTTATCACTGAATGCTGGTTGCTGATCCAGAAAAAGAAATCAGGTCTACGATTCAGTCAGTCGTACAAGCTTTCCAGGAAACAAAAGCAAAGGAATTCAAGTAAATTGGTTTAAAATGCAGAAGTTCAATTATTACATATTTACTTGCTTCTTATTTACTTATTGTTCACACATTTGTTTATTCGTTCAATGTGCATTATCTGTTCAACCATTTCTCCATGGATACATAGCACTAAGTTCATAAATAAAAGCCCCTGTGAAAGGCTTTCAATGGTTTGATGAACCAAGGAATTGATAGACAGAGAAATAATTACAGCAATAAATAAGGCAATAAAAAATAGAGTTCCTTTCAAATGGCAAGGTTTTTTTGAGTTAACAGAACATGTTGCTATAATATATAGAGTGAATAATTCTAAACAATGTATGTGGAAATTTTTTGGAGACTGCTTTAAGCAAGTGACTTCCAACCTTGTGGTACCAGAATCTCAGGAACATGGGAGCATAGTGATAAAGGTCTATAATCTCTTTTAGGTATTTTAAGACCCCGATTTAAACAACAAGGGCCAGGCCCAGTGGCTTATTCCTGTAATCCCAGCACTGTGGGAGGCTGAGGTGGGAGGATTGCTTGAGACCAGGAGTTTGAGACCAGCCTGGGCAACATGGCAAGATCCTGTCTTTATAAAAAATAAAAATTAGCCAGGGTGTGGTGGTACATGCCTGTAGTCCCAGCTACTCAGGAGGCTGAGACAGGAGGATCGCTTGAGCCTGGAAGGTGAAGGCAGTGGTGAGCCATGATGGCACCACTGCACTTCAGCCTGGGCAACAGAGTGAGACCCCATCTCAAAAAAAACAAAAACGCAACAAAGAAAAAGTAAATAAACAACAACACAAATGCATGTGTATGTGCATATGACAGAGAGAGAGAAACACCTAAATAAGTTATGTGTCCATATGCCTGACCAGTATAGTGTCATCTACAACCAGTAAAAACCTCTTAGTAATATTATTTATGAATACTTTTTCTAGCTACGATGAACGGAAAAGGAAAATGGAAAAAGACTATCCAAAGAGTACTGAAGAAGAATTTTCAGGAGTAAATGGCCAAGTCGATGCTGCTGTAGAATTAAATGGTGAGTGTTTCCACTGAAAACTTTCTTCATGAAAACTATCATAAGAAATCTGGGCTTTGCTTTAACACAACAGAAAGTGGATTTCCAAGTGGGAGCCCTTGGTTTTTATATTTGGTCTTAGGTCCTTTCATAAGTTTATCTAAACAGATTATCCACTAGAAAGAGTAACTATAAAAGTTCTGCTATTGTAGTTCTCTCTTTTCTAATGGAAAGTTTTTCTTTGTTTTTGTTTTTGTGTGTGTATTTTTTTGCTGTTTTTGTTTTTGTTTTTGTTTTTGTTTTTTTGAGACGGAGTATCGCTCTGTGGCCAGGCTGGAGTGCAGTGGCATGATCTCCACTCACTGCAACCTCCGCCTCCCAGGTTCAAGCGATTCTCCTGCCTCAGCCCCCCAAGCAGGTGGGACTACAGGTACCCGCCACCAGACCCAGCTAATTTTTGTATTTTTAGTAGAGATGGAGTTTCACCATGTTGGCCATCTAATGGAAAGTTTTTAAAGTATAGCTTCAATCGATTAGTCAGCTAGATCATAAAGTCTACCTGGGTCAAGATTACCTTTTCTATCTTCAAAATACACATAGTCTTGGTCGGGCACAGTGGCACACACCTGTAATCCCAGCACTTGGGAGGATGAGGTGGTAGGATCGCTTCAGCCTGGGAATTCAAGACCAGCCTAGGCAATATGGCAAAACTCTGTCTCTACAAAAAAGTTAGCTGAGAATGATGCCACATACCTGTAGTCCCAGCTACTCAGGATGCTGAGATGGGAGGATTACTTGAGCTCAGGAGGTCGAGGCTGCAGTGAACTGTGATTGCACCACTGCACTCTAGCCTGGGCAACAGAGTGTTACCCTGTCTCAAAAAAAAAAAAAAAAAAAGTCTCAAGCTTCTCAGTGCTTTTTCCCACTCCATCATCCAACCCCTGCAATTTAACACATAGCTAGGAAAGTTGAATAGAACTTTGTTGAATAAATTTAATTGAATCTTCTGAAGTAGTCAGTTAGCACACTCTTCTTGAAAAAATAGCACAGGGCTGGACACTGTTCAGAAGTGCAAAGACCATTCCAGATGTGGCCTCTGCTCTCACAGAATTGTTCACCCAACACAGATGAAATGACCGGAAAACAGACAATCTATAATTTAGTATTGAGTCATGTGGTAGACTTCACAATCATTGCAAGAACTGATCTGAGAATTAAAATATCAGAATCGGCAGCAGTCATTGGAAATTTTATAGTAGGACTTCAGATGGGTTTTGAAGATTGGCCAGAGGCTTAATTAGGGAAAGAAAAGGGGAGGGGCTTCCTGGAGGAGAACAGCCTGAGCAAAAGCACAGCACATAACTGAGCATGGCACATTGGATGACCCCGACGAGAAGGCCTTGCCCTGGCTGGAACAAGAAAGCTCAGAAATGACTGAGAAGTTGAGGAGTCAGGTTCTAGGGCATGAAGACAGAAGACAAGCTAACTGCTGCCTGACAAATTCACAATTCTCCTTTGGTGACACCTTAAGAAAGTGACAATGACAAATCCTTCCATTTACATATGTGCTGGTCATCTTCAGTAACCCAATTTCAACTTTGTCTCTTTCAGGCTACATTTACTTCTTTTCAGGACCAAAAACATACAAGTATGACACAGAGAAGGAAGATGTGGTTAGTGTGGTGAAATCTAGTTCCTGGATTGGTTGCTAAATAGAAAAGCCTAGTCTTCCCAAGCAATGAGGATGACTGCAAGCAGCTTCTAACTGGATCTTAAGGACTAAAGCAGAATGTAGGAGAGGGATTCTTCCCATGGCCTTCAAATCAAATTAGAATTCACTGAGGATAATAATACTTCCAATTTTTTTCATAGTTGTATAATCAGAATTTTAATCCACATTAGAAAGTTTTTATATGGGCAACTTTATACGAAATCCGAATCAACACAATGCACTCTGCAGTTAGACACCATTATTTTTTTCTTACCTAATATACTGAAGCAAATTGATCAGTTTGATTTTTATTTCCAGGAGGAAGACTAGTGGTGGATTCCATCACATATATTGTAATTCTTTTCATAGGAAATGTCATTACCATATGAATTATAATTATTTGCAAGCAATGGCTTTTGTGGCCATCATTTGGCCATCATTTGTTATAATAAATATAAATTTCCCAATTTTTACTTAAAAGACATCACAACAAAATACTGCATAAGAGTTGTTTCTTGTGTGTTTAACTTTGTGTCTACTCACTGGTCTCTGATGTAGGCTTAGGTGGATAAACCTATTCAAACAAATTTTCATAGTAGGCAGGAGATGGGCACTTTGCAACAGAAAAATTTTTTAACAATAGCTAATAAAATGTTTTAATAGAACAGTTCCTCATTTCTTTTTTCCGTTAATATTTACTAGCTTCTATAATACTTTATTTGGCTACCCACACATCCTGTGTACCTATAGCAAAATTAAACCATAAGATAGCATCATAAGTACACAGACCCAGAAAAAAAATAACAGTAACTCATTCTACTTCCTGCTTCCTGGAAACAGCCTCAGTGAAACTATCTTTGACCCAGCTAAGTGAGTGTCGTTTGAATAGTTTTCTATTCAGGGGAGTTCATCTTTTTGTTTTAGTTTTTCTTACTTCAAGCTAAACCTTTTTCCCCTACCTAGTCATCAGTATAGATAAAACTATGGCTCTGTCATTCTTATAATTTTGCTATAATCTTACCCTCTAGAATGTAAAGATTCTAAAATATTTTAGTGGTCCTAAAATTGAATGATAAAATACTCGTAATACTTCATAGACCTCCTGATACATCTGCAGTGTTTAACAGATGCTACTATTGTTACCATCATTTATTAAATTTGTTTCATATAGTCACTTAAAAGACCTAATATTAAGAAAGGATGGGGTAGTTACTCAAGATTATTCTACGCTTTCCATTTGGTTTCTGTTACTGAAAGTGGCCACTTAGAGTCCACCAGATGATGGATAATTGTTGAAGACAAGGTCTGGCATCCTTGCCTTCTAATGTCAAGGTGCTTCTATAAAGGAGAAAAGTCACTTTTGCAAAAACTGCTAAGAAGGACTTCTTACCATCAATAAGCAAGGAGAAAAACACGCTGGCAATTTCTTAAAATATTTAACGTAGACTTACCCTATGACACAGCAATTTCACTCCTAAGTATATACCTATGAGAAATTAAAACATGTCTACACAAAAAAACTTGGACATAAACGTTCATAGTGTCATTATTTATAACAGCCAAAGAGTGGAAAAATGTCCAGTGAGTAATGAATGGATACATAAAATGTGGCAAATTGAGACAATAGAATGTTATTTGACAATAAGCAGAAATGAAGTCCTAACACATGCTACAACATGGAAGAAGCTTGAAAACATCATGCTAAATGAAAGAAGCCAGACAGAAAAGGTCACATATTGTATGAGTCTATTTATATAAAATGTTCATAATAAAAAAATCCATGGAGACATAAAGCAGACCAGTGCTTGTCAGTAGTTGTGGGAGGGGGTTATAACGAGTGACTACTAATGGGTATGAGGTTCTTTTTTGGGGATAATGAAAATGTTCTAAAACTGATGATGGTGATGGTTGTACAACTCTGTGAATATATCAAAAGCCATTAAATTGTACACTTTACATGAGTGAATTATATGTTATGTTAACTATATCTCAATAAGGCTGTTACATTAAAAAAAAAAAAGGAGATCAAAGTAGTGTGATGATCCATGGAGGTCATGCATTCTGGCAACTGTGTCAGGGACCACATGACAATGAAGCACCAGCCTGAGGACATCCAGTGCTGCACAAAACCAGCCAGATGTCCTCCTCATGTCCAGCACTAGCCCAGAATTGTGCATACAGAAGACACTTCGCTAGCCAATGAATTCACTGAAAGCAATAAAGCATATGCTCTCAGGTCTGACTAATGGATTCAAACTCCAGATCATCTATTTTCAACTGTGTAATGTTGACCAAATTCCCTCATCCTCATTCTCTGTCTCAGTGTCTTCCTTTGTAAAATTGAAATAATGGCAGTTTTTATCTCCTAAGGATATTTAGAGCCTTAAATATATGAGTCAAAATATGCAAAGTAGTCCCTGGCACTCTGCAGAGGCTCTATAATTGTTGTTTTTGAAGCCATTAGAGTTCATTTTGTTTTGTGATATTTTGGAGAATTTGTATATATCCCTTGAGATAGCTAAACATCTGATGAGCTATAATATCACAAGAATTGATAATCAATGACCTGAAATTTTTCTCTTCCAAATGTTAAATTAAATCAAATAAATAAAAAATACTATGTTTATCCCCCATCTCCAAAAAATAATTCTTATAAATCATCATTTTTTGTTGAGTTAAAGAATTCTTGGCTTTTAGGCCAGGCATAGTGGCTCACACCTGTAGTCCTAACACTTTGGGAGGCCAAAGGGGATGGATCACTTGAGCTCAGGAGTTTGAGACCAGCCTGGGCAAGACGGTGAGACCCCGTCTCTACTAAAAATACAAAAAATTAGCTAGGCATGGTGGTGCATGCCTGTGGTCCCAGCTACTTGGGAGGCCGAGGTGGGAGGACCACTTGAGCCCAGGGGTCAGAGGTTGCAGTGAGATGAGATTGTGCCACTGCACCAGCCTGGGTGACAGAGCAAGACCCTGTCTCAAAAAGAAAGCTCTTGGCTCACAGATATAAAATTATTACGTATTTTGGAAAGATACAGTCTCTTTAAAGCACAAGAAGGAGTGATTGTGTCATAACACAAAGCACTTATCCTCATATGATACAAGAACGTTGTGCAGAAATAATTTATAACATATACTACTCATTTGACTTCAGAGTAACTGAGTGCAAACATGACTCATTAAATAACAGTTTTGGACAAAGTGTGGTTGAAGTACTCCCTTGAGGATCACGAGGTAGCAAAACAGAGTTCATTTCCTGCTGAATTCTGTGCATTATCCTATTAATCTCAGTGATGACTCTGTGGGCAGAACCTTTGAAAGCACTACACAGGCTACTAAGGATGAATGGATTCACCTCGGTGGGGAGCTTTCCTAACAGCTCCACATTAAATTTCCTCTGGTATAAACCAAGCCCTCTTCCATTTAGCCTAGTCCTAAATGAAAGACCTAAATTTATCTTTTCGGTCTTCTGTTTCTTTTCAAATGTTTATTGGGAAACACCTTAGATGTCCATTTCACAAAGCAAATGGAAAACAAACTATGCAGTTTTCCATTCAGAATTCTGTGTGTAATATTTTTAAATGGTCACAGGGTCTTCAGGGTGCTTTTATTTATATATTATCCAGATGTTTTTCTTTATTCCTGTTAGTTATTTTTCTTTTACAGACACTGATATTGAAGGTTCTTTGTGAATATTCATAGCTAAAATTACCCAATGAAGTGCCATTTGAGAGGAAATGCATACTGCTGGCCAATAGGTTGGTGTTTTAGACTACCGTAATGGAGCTTAGAAGAGTCCAGGCCAAAAGATCATCGGCATTTCTCCCCAGTAGGTCTGGGTAAAAAGTAGAAACAGCATCTTCTGATCATCTGTCATCTGCCAAGCCTCCTGCCCTTGGTCTCATTCCAATCCCTAAGTGGCTTGTCAACACGATCAGTTTAAAAGGTATCCTGTTATACTCAAAATGTCATAATTTCGGATTTGCTCCCAACACCTAGACCCTTGGAACTGAACTAGAAGCAGAATTGGGAAGCTTGCTGGTAAATAAATTACAATGGGAAATTAGCGAATGCCTTCGGGATCCAAAATAGGACTCTTTTTTTTTTATGCAACATCTCTTCATTTTAATGTCTTCTCCATTAGTCTTAACATTCTTTCCTTTAATCTAATGTATCATTTAATATGTTTGGAGGTGAAAGTAAACTTTTGTTGCACAATGCAGCATGTTGTTCTGACAAGAGTTTGAGAAGAGATGAGAAGAGAAAAGCATGGGAGGGAGTAAATGAGAAACAAATTGCAAAACATCAGTTAAGAAATGTAACACTTAAGTCCATCTCAGATTATTTGCAGTGAATGTCTGTAAAAAAAAGAATGTCTGTATAAATAGTTAGCAATTTGTTTATTCTTGGAAAGTCCCAGGCCTGTAATGCAGTGATAAACAACGTGAGTTTTTGAGTTGGGTATAAAACGTGTTTACAGCTGCCTCTATAGAGAATGGATGTCAAAAGTCCCATGACAGCACATTCCAGTTGAATTGCAGACTGCTGAATGATTGTAGCGTGTCACTTTGCCAGATTTTAAATGTATTTCTATATATGAATTAGCAATTTCTGTGAGTAATTTTATCAGTGGTTTCTTTTGAAATGTTTAATTTCTAAAATTAGTTCATATTTACAAACAATCAATTCAGCCTTTTTGAAGGCTCTAGCTACCCCCCCATCTCTACCCTTAATATTCACTCTCAATTCACTAGAAAATACTTATTAAGCACCTACTCTGTGCTGGCACCAACCTATGCTCAGCTGCTTTCTTGCATAAACTCCTGCCCTCAAGGAGCTTAGATTCCATTAAAGAGACACACAATATTCAAATGAATAGAGCTCTATAATGAAAGATAGTGGAAGTGCTTTGAAAAAATAAATAAAGCAGTGCAAGTAATAAAGAATGTTGGAGTGCCATTTTATAAAAACATGTTTAGGAAAAGGACATACTGGGTCCAGGGTATTCATGCAGAATAACTAAAGGGAGGGAGGAAGCTGTGGAAGTCTCTAGAGGTTTCAGGTAGAAGAAGCAATAAGCGCAAGACCTTGAGGTAGGTAGGAAGGATTTGCACCTGTTTTAGGCACACCAGGAAGGCCAGTGTGGCTGGAGAGAGTGAGGGAGAAGGAAAGTACAAACAGATCGGATCAGAGAAGCAGCTAACCAAGCTATGGAAGCCTTGTGGGTCCCTGTGATAAGAAGGGTTTTCAGCAGGTTCATAACATGTTCTGACTGCTTTTATAACAGATTATAAAAGCACATGATGCATTCAAGGACACTAGACAGTGCCATTTTCCAGGGTAGAAATGATGCTGGCACTGACCAAAGAAGTGGCAATGAAAATGCTAAGATTGTCAGATTGAGGAATATTTTCCAGGTAAAGCCAACAGTATTTGTATCTAAAGTGCATGCAGAATTTAATAAAAAGAGAAGGATCCACAATGACTCCAACGTTTTTGGCCTAAACAAGTGAAAGAGTAGTGGTGAAATGAGAAAGACCAAAGGAAGAGCAGGTGTACGGGAGCTGGAGATCAAGAGTGCAATTTTGAATTCATTGAGTTTAAGATACCTATTAGACACCCAAGGGGAAATGTCCATATATAAAGAGCTTAAGTAGGTAGATATAGATATAAAAAGCTTGGGTTCAAGGAAGAGTTTGAGACCCAAGGTAGAAATTTAGGAGTTAAGCCTTAAATTGTTATCTACATTCCTTTTGATTTCCTCCACATTCTATGTGGAATTTAGGGCAACATAAATTATTAAAATATAGGAAGGCAGATGAAAAATGATCTCAAGCTTTTTAATTATCATCCAGTGTTAGTAAGCACATTCTTTCCCACCTCAAGAACATAGTTTAGTTTTCAACAAAAGTTGCACACTTTTTTTGAAGTTTTTGTTTTTTGGTCTTCATTTTTCTATTTCTTGTTTCCAAAATCAAAGAAGAAATCAGAAAAGAAAACATAAAATCTTAAAGATTGTTCTGAATGAAAGTTGTTGAGCTGGGCGCGGTGGCTCACGCTTGTAATCCCAGCACTTTGGGAGGCCAAGGCGGGAGGATCACGAGGTCAGGAGATCGAGACCACAGTGAAACCCTGGCTCTACTAAAAGTACAAAAAAATTAGCCGGGCGTAGTGGTGGGCGCCTGTAGTCCCAGCTACTCGGAGAGGCTGAGGCAGGAGAATGGCGCGAACCTGGGAGGCAGAGCTTGCAGTGAGCCGAGATCGCGCCATTGCACTCCAGCCTGGGCAACAGAGCGAGACTCTGTCTCAAAAAAAAAAAAAGAGAAAGTTGTTGAAAATCTTAAGGATTGTTCTTCAGGAACTAACAAGATCCTATGCTAATAAGTATTACTTATTAATACAGTAATAAGTAGCCTAAGAACTTATTAATACTTTAATAAGTAGCCTAGGAACTTAATAAGAAGGATAAAAGAATTTTTGAGATTTAAAAACATCTGTTTTATTCTTACAGTAAAGACAGTTCTGTTTGTAATCTCATCACGTCTTAAAGAGAAAGTGAGTAGCAAGTTCCCTTAATAAAGTTTTCAAATAAGACAGTTTTTTCAATTAATTTTTTAGTTAACTTCTAATTTAATTGCATTGTAGTTTGAGAATGTGGTCTGAATGATACAAGCTTTTTTAAATTTGTTGAGACTTACCGAAATTTGTCTTGTGACTTACCATATGATCAAATTTTTGTAAATGCTGTGTTCAGATGTAGGTTTTCAGTAAGTGAACTTTCTTTTGCACATCTTGTTCTCGGATGTCTCACTGATTTCCCCTGTGAGCTCACATTTTCATGGGATCATCAGTGTCCCCAGCTAGGAGAGGCATGAAGGCCTGTATCTTTTTTGTTCCCTGCTTGATGAGCACAGAGGCTGGGATGGGATTGAAGCACCTCTGGGCAGCATTCTTGGTAATGAGGTCTGGACTCAACCCCTGTCATTCTCATTCACTCTTATCAATGAATCCTTCTCTCAGGGACCCCTCAGAAATTCAGTCTTAGGCTTTGAGTATTTCTGGGGGCTGCTACTATGTCTGTAATGGCCTCCCCAGCCATGAGGAACTGTGAGTCAATTAAACTTCTTTCCTTTATAAGTTACCCAGTCTCTAGCCTGGGGAGGAGTGAAGGAAGGGATCTCTCAGGAGCTGGTGTGTAATTTTAAGTAGATCAGCCAGGAAAGGCCTCACTAAGAAGGTATAAAATAGCTTCTTAATGAGAAAGAAAACCCATTTTCTTTTCTGGGTGGCTCTGTGTTCCCATCCAAATCTCATCTCAAAATGTAATCCCCAGGTGTTGAGGGAGGTACCTGCTGGGAGGTGACTGAATCATGGGGGCAGTTACCTGCATGCTGTTCTCATGATAGTGAGTGAGTTCTCATGAAATCTGATGGTTTTATAAGTATTTGGCAATTCTTCCTTCTATTCCTTTTTCTCTCTTTTTCCTGCCACCTTGCAAAGAGATGCCTGCTTCCCCATCACCTTCTGCTATAATTGTAAGTCTCCTGAGGCCTCCCCAGCCATGAGGAAATGTGAGTCAATTAAACTTCTTTCCTTTATCAGTTACCCAGTCCCTGGTATTTCTTTATAGCAGTGTAAAAAAGGACTAATACAGCAAATTGTTACTGGTAGAGTGGGGTACTGCTATAAAGATACCCAAAAACTTGCAAGTGACTTTGGAACTGGATAACAAGCAGAGGATGGGACAGTTTGGAGGGCTCAGAAGGAGAAAGGGAGATGTGGGAAAGTTTGGAACTTCCTAGAGACTTGCTGAATGGTTTTGACCAAAATATTGATAGTGATATGGACAATGAAGTCCAGGCTGAGATGGTCTCAGATGGAGATGAGGAAATTATCGGGAACTGGAGTAAAGGTTACTCTTGCAATGCTTTAGCAAAAAGACTGGTAGCATTTTGTCCCTGCCCTAGAGATCAGTGAACTTTGAACTTGAGACAAATTATCTGAAACTAGAACTTATATTTAAAGGAGGGGCAGAGGATAAAAGTTTGGAAAATTTGCAGCCTGATCATGCAGTAGAAAAGAAAAACCCATTCAAGCTGGCTGCAGAAATTTGCATAAGTAACAAGGAGCTGAATATTAACAGTCAAGATAATGGGGAAAATGTATCCAGGGCGCGTCAGAGATCATCACAGCAGCCCCTCCCATCACAGGCCTGGAGGCCTAGGAAGGGAAAATGGTTTCATAAGCCAGGCCTAGGGTCCCCACTGCTGCTCTGTGCAGCCTCAGGACTTGGTGCCCTGCATCCCAGCCACTTCAGCTCCAGCTGTGGATAGAGGGGCCAAGGTACAGTTCAGGTTGTTTCTTCAGAGGGTGCAAGCCCCAAGCCTTGGTGGCTTCCATGTGGTGTTGGGCCTGCAGGTGCACAGAAGTCAAGAATTGAGGTTTGGGAACCTCCGCCTAGATTTCAGAGGATGTATGGAAATGTCTGGTTGTCCAGCTTGCTGCAGGGGTGGAGGCCTTATGGAGAACCTTTGTTAGGGCAATGTGGGAGGAAACTTAGTTTCTATTTCTAGAGAGCTATAAAATAGCCTAGTCATCAGAGAAAGTCATAGGTGCACACCCTGTAGAATCAGATACTCTCTGGAAGAGACATACTTTCATGTGTGTGTCAGGGCGATGAAAAACCAACACAGGTACCTTGTAAGCATTCCACTAGAGTTAGCCATTATTTGAAAGTAAGCTCTGATATTAGTTCCTAATATTATGCTGAGACTTGAGGTTTCAATTCTTTAATTTCCTTTTGAAGTAATTTCTACAATTAAAAACAGCATATTGAAAGTTAAAATTAAACAGAAGAGTGTCCTCTAAGTCAAAGCACTGCTTTCTCTTCCCTTCTTGAAAAACACTATTCTTCATAAAACTGGTTACTGGGTGAACCTACTGAGGGAGGGGACATCTGAGAGAAGGGACACTTCCTGGGTCAGGACAGGTGATATGGCTCAGAAGTTCATCTGAGCACCCAAAGGCAGTGCTTGGCATCTGGTACCTGCTGCTCCTTCAGGTCTGGGAAAGTGCGGGTGGGTCCAGAGCCTCTAGGCAAGAACTAGAAGATATTCCTCTGTCTGTTTTCACCCCGGAACCACCCTTCAAACCCACACATGATAGGTAATTGGAGATGAGTACTGAGGCAGTACAATGCCAAAATAATGAGCTAAATAAAAAATTTTCATCAAGTACTTTTGGGTACAACCACAATTTCAACAAAAACATAAGAAACTCTTGGCATTTGAGGTTTTGACAGTTGAGGTTCCAGCTTTTTGCAAGCACAAGATGTCCAAGGACATGAGTTTGCCATTTTGCTAAAGCGCAAATGTGGTGCACTTGCATCATGATGATGGTATAGATGGGAGAATTACATCAGCAGTAAATACCCCTGGCCAGTGGGCATCCACATTATAGCATGGCTTACCCATATCCCTCGCCAGTGTCAAGGTTCTGCTGTATTTTTAACTATCTTTCATATGCTCTACACTCTAGGGAACAGAAAAACACAAATACCGTATAATTGGACAGGAGGTTGTTATTTAAAAAAAAAAAAAGAAAGCAAAGAAAGAAAGGGAAAAAAGATAAATTCCTTACCATCAAAGAACATTTATTTTCATTGGGAAGACAAGATGAAATTGATAAAATGGTCAACACCAGAGATAACATAGCCAAGAGCTGAAGTAGTTCTATAAGAAAATTCCAGAAAAGTCAAGGGGCCCATGAGTGATTTTGGAGGAGTGAGGTTTTGAATCTCATCCTGAAGGAAGTACACAATTTGGGCAGGTGGAAAAGCAAGAGTGGGCATTGCAGAAATAAAAAGGGGAGTTGGAACAGGAAGATAGTACCAGGAAATGGAACTAGTTTAGAATGTGCATGGTGTAGAACAGGAAAAGGACAGCCTTCGGTGTCAGAATTAAAGTAAATAGAAAATAAAATTTTTCATAGGTGACAAGAAGAAAATAGCATTGAATAAATTCTACATTGTGCCAGGTTCTTTCACCTTATTATTTAACATAATCTTTTTTAAAAAATCCTTTATGAAGGAAAGATCAGCATCATCCCCACTTTACAGATGAGTACACAAAGAAGACCCAAGATGTTAGGGGTCGTGATCAGCTAAGATTTATATCCCAGTCCCCAATCCCTGTGACTCTCAACTCTTCTGACAACTCTTAGTGCTTTTTTTTTTTTTTTTTTTCTGAGACAGAGGCTCACTCTGTCTCCCAGGCTGGAGCGCAGTGGCGTGATCTCAGCTCACTGCAACCTCTGTCTCCTGGGTTCAAGCAATTCTCCTGCTCAGCCTCCTGAGTAGCTGGGACTACAGGCATGTGCCACCACACCCAGATAATTTTTTTGTATCTTTAATAGAGACGGGCTTCACCATGTTGGTCAGGCTTGTCTCAAATTCTTGACTTCAAATGATCTGCCCACCTCGGCCTCCCAAAGTGCTGGGATTACAGGCGTGAGCCACTGCGCCTGGCCCTGCTTTTTCTAATTATACCTCATGGAGACGACCCCAAAGAAGAGGTATTTGACTACGTTCTAGATGTTAACCTCCTGAGTGGCAGGAACTCATTGCCCAGCATTTAATTGATGCTAAATACTCATTAGATGAGTGAATCAAATAATAAGTCAGCAGAGAATCCATTCTTGGAAGATAAATGGTATAAATACACAATAAAGGGGAAATCATCATAATTTTTAAGGGAATTATGTAGAGTTAGGACTGTTATATTGGGCTTACATTGGAAAGATCCTGAAAATCCAGCTGAAAAACTGGAATTTATTCCATAAAAAAAAATATAGGTTACAAAATGCAGTTTTTCACTGGAGCTATAAGATAAAGGTGGTGTTTAAAATAATATTTTAAATTAATAAGTACTCATCAAGGTAACTGAAAGGAACAATTACTTACATACCTTATGTGAATATAGTGGACTTTCATATCTAGAGGAGGAGGACAAGGGAGAAGAATCAGAAGGAGCAGGAAAAGGGGGGAAAGGAAGGCAAAAAGAAGAAAAAGAAGACAAAGAATAAAATCGGGAAAGAGAAGATGAGCAGCAGGGGCAGTAACAATAACAGGAGAAAGAGAAAGAGGAGTGGAAGAAAGTAAGAAGGAGGAGAAGAAACAGCAAGTGACATCCTTCTCTTAGGAAAACATTATAGGTTTATTCAACAGACATAAAATTACTCTGGGAAATTGCTTACAAAAGTTTACAAATGCTTCCAAGTTCTGTAGAAATCTCATTACAGACAGGTAGTAAACAGTTTGCAGGCAGGCCTTGGCCCATGGGCCACATTTTCAGTAACCCTGGGCCATAGGACACAGCCATTCAAAATAATGTGCCTTCATTTCAAACTTGTCATCATATGAACAATATTATTCAGCAAGTTTCCAAACTGAGCATGCTGTGACTAAAAGTTATCATCTTTAAAGTGTGTTACTATTCTATACACTAGTTTTGTGAAATATTTTAAAATACCACAGAGAAGGAAAAGAAGGGAGGAAAAAATAAAATTGGCTATCAATTTCATAACTGCACCAAAAATTATTTCAGTAAGGGCTTTTTCATAAAATATCACAACCAAGTGTCAAAATTCCACTGAGGAGAGAATAACAGAACACTAGCTTAAATTTACCAGGTGAGAATTTAATGAGGTACAGCAGTCCCCCTTTATTCATCAGGGATGCATTTCAAGACCCCCAGTATGTCTCGTAGTGGGGGGATAGTACCAAATCCTATATATACTATTTTTTTCCAATATATACATACCTAGGATAAAGTTGAATTTATAAATTAGACACAGTAAGTGATTAACAATAATTAATATTAAAATAGAACAATTAGAGCAATTTACTGTAATAAAAGTTATTTGAATGTGGTCTCTTTATCTCTGTCTCTCTCTTTCAAAATATCTTATGTTCATAAAAATAACCTACTGCGGTTGACCGTGAGTAACTGAAACTGCAGAAAGTGAAACCACAAATATGAGAGACTACTTTATAAATAAGAATGTTGTTTACAATGAAAACTGTCAAGTACTTCAATGTAATAGCTGTCATGCCAAGAAAACCTGCCTAGTAGCCTAGCATCATGAGACTTAACCTTGCCTATTAGGAAGTCAGCCAATTTCTGCCTAAGATTTAATTATTCTTCTAACAGAACCCAAACTTCTAACACAACCCAAACTCCAAAACATGACTACGTGGCTAATCTGCCTATGGTGTGCCAAGAACTTCAAGGCAGTAAAGCTTAGGAATTTAAGTACCAGAGAACACGAAACCACAGACTATTAATAAAATATAGTACAGACAGTCCCCAAGTTAAAATAGGGTGTGTTTCAAAACTTTCTTCATTGGCTCTTCAGAACTCAGAATACTTTTCCCATAATGATGATATTATAAACTAACAAAAGGCTAATACATGCATATGTAAGAGAAGTACTGTGTACTAGGAATGAAAAAGTATAGAAAATTGCCAAAGTATAAACTTTTTAATGTTCAAAAATATATTTATGAGAATACATAGTGAGCACGTTTCAAATATTTAAACTTAATGAGGGAACCATTAGGATGGTAAAGGCTGTTTAAAGAAGTATATGCAAGACTGGTATATAGAATTAGTAAAAGAAAAGATGCTAAAATAAGATTGCTAAATTAGATACTGGGTAGATTAACAGCTCACCAAAGTGGTATAAAATTATTTTAAACTGAGAACATCTTAATCTACAATCACCAAAAAAATAAAAATAAAACATTATCTACACTTATGCAGGTACTCCCAAAAATTCACCTGCCATGGACACTACCCACAACCCCTCACCCAGAGAGTTTCCTGTTTCAGAAAATACTGACCCTCAGCACCAGGAAGTATGAATTTAGCTGCGTATTAGCATCAAAAAGCCAAATAGAGCCTTTCATACTTTCCTATTAATGCCATAAACCTCCCCTCCATTTTTGCTAAATTGGAATACAAACCTTTATCTCTGGCTACTAAACGAGTTACTCATTACTGAGTACTTCTGTAGGCACAAAAACTTTTGTTCTGTTAATCTATTCTTAGTTAATCCAAAGGCCTAGACCATTCAAACCTAAGAAGGTTAGGGGAAAGTTTTCCTCCCAACAGAGCAAAACTGGCTAATGTTGTAAAGAGCTATAAAATCATAATCTCTGGATTATCTTTTCTACTGAAGGGTTCAAAACATGCTACCCTCAAAATATGCCACTTGTCATATTGCTTATTTCAAGCTAAAGTAAATTGAGAACCAGCCAATGCAGAAAAAGCTCTTCACTTCCCCCTCACCTGCTTAAAATAATGTATAAACTTCCCCTTCTGTAAAGAAAATTTACATTTACAAAGAAGATTTCTATTAGTAGAGGTATCTATACCAGGAAGAGAACAACTCCAAGACAATTTTTATTGCCTGAGAGACTCTATCCACATAAGAAGGTAAACTATATTCGCCCTACATTTCCTCCTCTCACCTTCCCATCATTTGCCTCCACCACTCCCCAGAAGTTCCAAAGCCCTATTTTTTCCTATAGCTTATGCTGACATATGTCTCAGTTATCTGGGTACTTCCTTAAGTCTCATTTTTAGTGGCATTCCCATGCGTCTGTCCATAAATTAAAGTTATTTTTCTCCTGCTAATGTTTTATGTCCTTTTAATTCTTAGACCAGCCACAGAACATAGAGGGGTAGAAGGAAGCATTTTTTCCTCCCCTATACAATCACACAGAAATCAATTTCATCTCTACCAAATGAAAATTATTTTCAACTCTGTAGTGATAGATGTTAATTTCTAGAATCTAATCCTAATCAATAGTAAATAGTAATTTTAACAAAAGAAATGACAGGATTTTTAGGTGCTGCTTTCCAGTTGGAAATTTCTGCGGCCGGCAGCACTCCTGCCCCAGCTTCACTCCACTCGGGGCTCACTGCTGGACTTGCCCCACATACTCTGCCCAGCAGGCTGTGCTGTGCTCATGCTGCCGACCTACATCTCACACCCACCAAGGGCAAGCCAGGAGCACCAGCTGCTACAGCAGTGGGGGGCAACTCCAGGCGCCAGCTCTGTACAAGGCTGCAGCTGGACCAGGAATACTGGAAGTGGCCTCCACCTTGGGCACCAGCATCTGGATGAGAGGAACTTGGTGGTGCCTGAAAAACTCAGAGACATCAGCAACCATGGAACCCAAAGGGGGTGTTACAGCTCCAGCTTGGGGAGTCCTGAGGTCTGAGCTCCACAGGATTGCAGCTCTTCTCTCCCGTGGTCCAGAGAATGGGAATGTGTCAATGCCCACAGCTCAATGAGCCAGCCAGGAACATGTTACAGTCTTTTTTGCACCCATCATTCAGCAGGTCCCAGGTTCTTGCCCTACATTCAAGAAGAATGAGTTATGCAGCCAACCAGAGGGTGACCAAGGCAGAGAAGAGTTTTATCAAATGGCAGAACAGCCCTCCACAGAGAGGGGACCCAAAGTGAGTAGCCCCTACCCAAAGTTGGGTAGTCCCTCCATGTGGCTGAGTCTGGGGTTTTTATAGGCTCAGAATGGGGGAGATGTGGGCTGTAGGTACCCTTGGAAAAGGCAACACTTGATTGATTAAAAGGAAGTTTTCAGAAATAACCAATCAGAAAAGAGCAGGCACACAGAAATAGTTCTCACTTGGGTCGTGGACTCTGCCCCGAACCCGCAGCCAGGTTTTCAGGCTTCAGGTCGTTTTTGGCTTGAGGGTCAGGTTTCACTGTGGACCCACCCCTGTCTGCCTAGGAATATGTCTGCCTCCTGCTGTTATCAGTAACATCATTCTAAAGCATCAGATGTCCCTCAGGTCAGCTTGTTAGACAATGCTTTTATATGAGTTTGAAAGGACACAACTATCTCTACGTTTTCTAAGTCTGGAATAGTTTTCCTTAATGATAAATTTCTAAACAGTAAAATTCATTGAAAAATTTTAAAATTTATCCTAAATTAGCATCTTTTAAAATGTAGATTATTTAAATAAGACGGTTGGGGCATCATTATTTTCATTGTTTTCCTAAGTTGGGCTTATTGAGGTACATATGGTAAAGTTCACCCATTTTAAGTGTACAGTTATGAGTTTTGGTCAGGTAACCAACACCACTATCAAGATGTAGATTGTTTCCATCACCCAGAAAAGTTCCTTTGTGCTCCTTTGTAGTCAATTCCCTCAGCTTTCTCTAGTCCGTGGTAACTACTGATCTATTTTCTGTTCATATATTTTCTCTTTTCCAGAATGTCACGTAAATAGAATCAGTTCTCATCAATGCCAATTTTTGCATTTGTGCTTTAGCTTTGATTAGTCTATTCATTCTGCAAACATAAACATATCAGAAATATGCATATGCATTATTACAAATAGGCAGAAAACTAGAGGCAGCATTTTGGTTGTTGGGTTTTTGTTCTTGTTGTTTTTTTTTTTTGCTTGAGACAAGTCTCATTCTGTCGCTCAGGCTGCAGTGCAGTGGTGCGATCATAGCTCACTGCAACCTCTGCCTCCTTGGCTCACGTGATGCTCCCACCTTAGTCTCCTGAGTAGCTATTACCACAGGTGCATGCCCCCACACCTGGCTAATTTTAAAATTTTTTTTGTAGAAACAAGAGTCTCACATGTTTCCCAGACTGATCTCTTACTCCTGGCCTCAAGTGATCCTCCTGTGTCGGCCTCCCAAAGTGCTAGGATTATAGGCATGAGCCACCATGCCCAGCCTAGAGGTAGCATTTTGAACTAACTAGTCAGAATGCAAATACAACTCTGTGAAATAGCTGAAGTATTGTCACTAAATTTTTATCAATAAAATATAAAGAGGATCATCCCTAAGAAAAAATCTAATTTAATAGTTGCATATAGAAGGAATACAATTCAAGTAATACCTGCAATGTTAACTTAGTAAACTAAATCCTGTTAGGAAGATTCCCCTCCATGACACTATTATGGTCACTGTCCTCTGTACATACTGCCACGGCCACAGACATCGCGTAAACCTGCCTGATGCCCTTACCATCTTAGGTGGCAACCATACAGCCTTCAGGGATGAGTCCCAGGAAGAGGGCTTCCAACATGAAATTTCCCACCCTTGCTTTATTACATGGCTACTGCAGAGCCCAATATGAGAGAAGTCAATCAAGTGGTACCTGAAGGCAGAAAGTACACTACATTTTCTGAACTCTCTTGTCATGAATTCTTCATTGCCTAGGTCTAAGCTAGTCCCTGTACTGGAAAATAGGCTGCCTGGGAGACTTCCCAGAGCACTGACTATGCCCAGAGCACTGACATAATGACATAAAAGAGTGCATTTGTATTGACTGCCTTCCTACAGCAGGCAAAATGGTTGTCGCAAAGTCACATCTTTCCTTTTTCTCAGAGTTGGCAATCTCTGAAAAGTGGTTTGTAAAGCTCACTCCACCTAGAAGTAGGGTGATATATAGGAAGAATATAAAGTTGACGGTCACTCTTCTATGTTCAAAACCTGTCCTACTTTATAAACTTGCTCAAATTACTCCTTGAGCTTGTTTTCCTGAATGAAAAATGGGGATGCTAAATACGGTAAACTATTTGCAGAAATGGCCACAGTAATTCTTATCAGCCCTGTACATGTGCCTGCTTAAATGTGAATTTGGCACTCCTTCTATATTGAAGTGGAATGTATTTTTTTATTCCTTAAATCTAAACTTCAATTTGGGCTTGAATAGGGCATTATCAAATGTAATGCAAGCAGAGGATTGAAAAATATGTACTCGTTGGAGCTTGAGTTGTCTTGCTGTTAGAAACCATGAGACCACCATGTGAAGTATTATCAGCTAGTCTTCCAGAGAATGGGAGGTTATACAGGGAGAAGCCAGCCATTTAAGCCATTTTAGCTGCCTCAAAAGTCCCAGCCATCCCAAACATCCCAGCCAACCATAGACACCCAAAAGCTAGAAAAAATGTTGATTTTAAGCCACTGTGTTTGGAGTGATTTATTATATAGCAAAAGCTGATACAATAAAATAAGGATTACTAATGTGCATAAAACCTGTTACATGGTAGTAGTTCAATAAATGACTACACAAATAAATATTAAGTGACTTAGTACAATTTAAGCTTGTTGTAGAAAAGGAAAAATTATCTCCACCACTGAAAATATTTCCTAGCACATAATAGCCTCCTAATAATTTTTTGAATACATTGACAGAGACTAGTTGCCGTTCTTTCTCACAGCACAGAACTGCTTTAATGTAATGAAGAATATATTTCAAAATCTCTCAAGGGTCTGTAGGGTAACGAGGGAAAGCTTCACCTTTGCCCTCTGAAGGTTTGCTGAAAATGAACTGACAAAAGGCAGATTAATAGGAGAAAAAGTCATAAAAAATGTATTTAATGTGCATAAGCATGGGAGAATCACGGGAAAATGATTGCCCAATAATCCAATGAGGTCTGGATGCTTATATAGCCTTCTTCATACGGCACGGAGTAAATAACAAAGTTCCTTTGAGCTTGGAGGGAGGTGGTGAGAAGGCAAGGGACAGAACTTCACAGTGAACAAAGGTAGTCTTATTATCCAGTTAAAGCTTCCCAGTTAATCTCCTGGAGCTGCCCTCAGAAGAATAGATGGAAAGTCTGTCTAGGTGTGGTGATGACTCCCAGTATCTCCTCTTCTCTGGTGGTTAATCTTTTCTGGTTATTTCATGTGATTCTTAGGAAGGGTGTTTTAAGACAATTGCAATTCTTCTTGTAAGAAGCTTTCTTAGTCAGAAAAGAAAATTCCACAGAGTCTCTTCTTTCTTCATGAAGAAAAAGGATCAGAGAGACAGGGAGAAAGGGGAAGGTCAGAGAAAGACCTTGGTTCTGAGGCTTATTTCTAAGCTCCTTCAATTTTCTTTAATTCCAAGCACTCAACATGCCAAAGCACCATATTTTGGGGTATCGCTTTCTGTACCCCAAAAGGCCTCACAACCAAATTTTCAATATATCTAGTATTTTTTACTTAGATTTTCTGTTCTTTAAAAGTACACTGTGGTCTAGATCAATGTGAGTTACTAAATCCATATTGTTGGTAATGTCTAGTATTGCTATTTTATAATAGGATAGAAAAAGATTATAAAGTATCACCAAAGTTCTGAAAAGGAAGTGTTAATGGAAAGGACTGCTTCTTTACCCAGAAAGAGGGTAAGTTTTGAAGAGTGTCTCTGTCTCTCCAAAATAAGATCCAAGGGGAAAAAGAAGTTCAGTAAGATTTCCAGTAACTTCCACCTATAACACAAAATGGAGGGAGTCAGGATGTTAGATAAGGCAACTGCTTTGTAAGATTTTACTTTGTTAGATTGGAAACATTAGTAGTTTTCCCAAGCTCATTATCTATGCTATACTTATTTCTGAATAAGAATAAAACCCTTGGCCGGGCGCGGTGGCTCACGCCTGTAATCCCAGCACTTTGGGAGGCTGAGGCGGGTGGATCACGAGGTCAGGAGATCGCGACCACGGTGAAACCCCGTCTCTACTAAAAATACAAAAAAAAATTAGCAGGGCGCTGTGGCGGGCGCCTGTAGTCCCAGCTACTCGGGAGGCTGAGGCAGGAGAATGGCGTGAACCCGGGAGGCGGAGCTTGCAGTGAGCCGAGATCACGCCACTGCACTCCAGCCTGGGCGACAGAGCAAGAATCCGTCTTAAAAAAAAAAAAAAAAAAAAAAAAAAGAATAAAACCCTTGAAATGAAACAAGCATGTACAATATACATTCTTTTTTGTTTGATTCCTTTTGCTCATTATGTCTGAAAGTCTTATTCATATTGCTGCATGTAGGTATAATTCATTCTCACTGTTGTTTAGAATTTAATTGTATGAATATATTACAATTGATTTGTCCATTCTATTGCTAATGGACATCGGGTTGTTTCCCTGCTTTAACTATTGCAAACAGTGCAACTATGAATATTCTTGTGAGTATCTATTAGTGAAACTCCATGTGGTAGAGAGCTTCTAAAACAGTTCTTAATGGTTCCTGCCTCTGGCTATTCTTGTCCTATGTAATCCCCACCCTTGTGTGTGAAGTGGATGTAGTGATTCATAACAAACAGAATATGGCAAACATGATGGAGCGTTGCTCTCCAAGATTAGTTATTAAAGGCCGTGACCTTGGTCTTGCTGGGGATCTCTCTCTCTCTCTTGCTCATTCTCACTCTCACTCTTCTTGCTTGCTTTCTCTGATGAAGCCGCTGCCTTGTTTTGAGCTGCCCTATGGAGAGGCTCAGTGGCAAGGAATTGAGGACAGACTTCTGTGCGGACCTGAGGTCATCATTCCAACAACTCATGAAGAGCTGAATCCTGCCAGCAACTTCACTGGTAAGCTTGGAAGTGGATTTTTCCTCAAGCAGGCCTTGAGGTGACCACAGCCCTGGCTGCCTGCAGCCTTGTGAAATATCCTGAGACAGAAGACCCAGCTCAGCCACACCGGAACTCCTGACCCACAGAACCTGCGATAATAAATGCTGTTTTGGCTACTACGTTTTGGAGTGACTTATTATCAGATAATTAATATGCATGCATTTGGGAAAGTAAAGGCCTAAGAGTATATGGAAGTGGAATTGTTCCGCCATAATCTATGTATACGTTCAGCTTTAATATATACCACTAAATTGTTTTCAAAAGCAGTCGTTCTCATGTACACTCCCAACAGCAGTGTGTGAGAATCTTTATTGAGTTCTACTGAATGATCTTTTTTATTGAGCTTTTATTATATGCCAGCCACTAAGTGCCTTACATGTGTTGTTTCATTTAATCTTCACAACAGTTCAGTCAGGTGAGTATTACTGTTTTCTCCATTTTCAGATTAAGTGAACCTGCCCCTGTCATTTACTAAAAAGAGGCAAGCCAGAATTTGAACCCATGTCCAATGCTCTTAGCCATTAAGCCTCCCCTGAGACAGATTTCAATGCAATTATAGCCACAGAGAAAACACATGTGAAAAATAACCATCATAGCTCACTAAAGGAAGAGCAGCATTTCATCTTGTGCATAAGTTAACCACCAGCACTGCACAGGGCTGATGAGGAGAAGAGGCTTCCAGATGGAGTTAGCAAGGGGAGAAAGATAGGCAATTTGGAAGGAGGGAAAGGATGGCCCAGGCAGGCCGGGAGGTAAAGAATACGCAAGCAAGGTCAAGAGCTCTATGCATTTGGCTCACGCTGCCCTCTGCATTTCCAGCCTCATGCAGAGATGTCATCCTTAGCAGTGAGTTGTCTAATTTTTCTGGAGCTCTCCCCAGAATAATAAAGACCCCAGGGTCTTAAATGAAGCAGTGATTTTTCCAGATACTTCGCCTTTCCCAGGGGAGAACACTACTCAGTTATCTCTCCTTGGAACTCCTTCTTTTGCTGTTTATTGTTTCTGAGTGGGATTTTTTTCCTTTCTTCCTCATTCCGCTGGTGCTTGTCACCACTCTGATGGGAATTCCTCTTAAAATGCCGGCAGTCTCTTTGATAAGCCTCGCCTTGCAGACCTAAGGTAAACTCCTGGAAGGATGCCCTGAACCTCCAGCTGTCTAACCACCTTCCACAACCCACAACTGGAGTGTTTCTGTGCACAGATCATCGGTTTTCCCCTCTTAAAATATTTGGACCTCCCATGAGGGAAGAAAACCCTGGGAAACTCAATCTCCCTCTTTGAGATCCAAGACAGGGCCTGGCCTTACTTTTTGGTGGACACTTACCTGAGCCAGCTTAAAGCGTTACATTTTAGCTCAAGTGTCTCCAAATTTCCACCTTTGAGGCCACACATTTCTCTAACATCCAAATACAATGACGAAATCCCCCATCCTGACTGCTTCTCTAGTTATCCCCTTCCTGCCAAAGCAACATCAGCACCCAAATCCTTCTGAGAACCCTGCCGTTAGGGGGATGCCTGCATTCTCTCCATTGTGTACATCATCTCCTCTCCAAGCTCCACCCCTGAGCATTGTCATGATTGTCTGTGCTTGTCACCCTTCCTGAGTCTGGAGTTCTTCAATGTGGACACAGCTCCTCCTCAACTCCATCTCACCTCTTCACCATGTTGATGAGGGCAGCAGGTTTAAGAGGGAGATCAGAGCAGAGGAGAGGAAACCATTTACAAATGAGTATCAGACCTCACTCTTGTAACCTTGCCTGGCCGTTCTCATCTCAATATTGTTTGCTCCTGTTTCTCTTCGTGGGCCCTAGTCCCTCACAGTTGCTGTGGCCTCTTTTCTCTCCTCTTGCGTCTCTTCTCCCTCTTCCTAATTCTCCACATTCAGTGACCCTGTAATACTCCTTGGGACCACTGTGAAGAAGAGAAAAGGCCTATTGCTTTATTACATCAATCAATTTTACTTCCTTTGCCTCCATTTCCTATTTCCTGAATCATGACTTTCATGATCCCAAAATGCCATAAATTATATTCTCAAGAGAAAACTGTTCACTCTAGTCTTCCAAATTCAGTGGTAGCCTGGATCTCTGAAATTATTATTTTTTTAACAGCTTCAAAGTTTCCAGTTCTAGTTTCTTAGCTTCTTGGTAAAAGTACCTATGCTTTCCCCTCCCAGTAGTTCGTAGGTAGAAGGAGAATAGTTAACACTCTAGTCTCCCCGTCTCCTGGGAGGCAAACACAGGTGCTAAGGCTCTTGTTTTATCCTCTTTCATGGGTAATACTGTGAAGGAAGGGCAAGATTTCCAGCCTAACTGTTATAGCCATGAGTGAGAAGAATATCAATTGAGAAGTGAGAAGAAAGCGTCAGTGTACAGGGGATGTAGACTGCTAAGCAATGCATTGTGACCAAGCACCACATGCCTGAGACAAAGCAGCTTCAAAGTCTCCCTGGCTATCTGTGAAAACTCCAGACACAAGCAGGATTTTGCAGCTTAAGAGAGCTGCCTACATGTTCTCTGGACTCCATTAGAGCTGCTATGGTCAACGTGCTATTCTACCCTTAGAATAGAAGTGTTCTTCATGCTTCACTCCCAAAAGGGCCCTAGATGACATCTGTCCCACTTTCTTGCATCATTCATCAGGCAGTGAAAGTTAAATAACATGTCTGTGATCCCACAGCTTCTCAAATAGAGTCTAAAACTCAGACCCAGCGTATGTTCCCAGAACCCAAAAGTAAAAAGGCGAATTGCTAGATGGGTGGAGACTGGGGGAAGGTGGCAGTGGCTACAGCAGGAGCTCACAACCTTAGGCAGTTAGTTATGTGGTTCTGTTATTTGTCCTCCTTTACGTTTCCAATGATACACACCTTATTAATACGTCACTGGCTATGGGGTCTGTAATCAGGCCAGTAAGAGCTACGTGATTTGGAACAAACTATTTACTTATCTAAGCCTCAGTTTTCCCAACTGCAAAATGGGAATAATAATTATAGAATTGATGTTATGAGAATTGAGATAATCTAGATAAAGATCTTAGCACAATGTCTAGTTCATCAAAAGCAATCATTTAATAATTGATATAATATTAGAATAATTTGTATTTTTATGTTGCTTCTAAATCCCTAAGGACCTGCCCCATGTGGTGGTGCTATCCATCTTGTTACTTAGTGCCAGGTAATAAGAAATCTGGGTTTTAGTCCAGGTGTCCTGCTAATAAGGAGGAGATAAGCTCTGTGTTCTTGGATGACTTGCTGCATCTTTTCAGACGGACTAAAACTCAGTCTGCATTTTATAATCACCATGTGCCAGAAATTCTAAACAACATCATCAACAAAATCTTCCTTCCCCACTAATCGCATATAGGTCTATGCTCTAAACAAATGCTGACATGACTGTTGAATTTTGCTAATATATATGTATACTTCGAACTAGCACATATTTATCACTTAGTAGATACTGTGTCCCACATGGAAGTTAGTTTGGAGGACTTCTAGGTATTCAGTTAGCCTCGGACAAATGAGGACTGAGCTGCACACACATCCTTTGAATGTGTGTCCGTAATGGCTTCTGTTCACTCTGGCACAATTTGTTCTGCCAATTCCTGTGCACTACACATGCCTGCATTTAAACAGTTGATTCAAAATTAACAATAGAAGCATGGGATTATAAAGATGGGAAAACAGATCTTGAATTTCACCAATATTGCCATCGCCTGTGACACATAGAGCTTTTATTTGTATTTAAAATTTTTCAATTGTAGAGATACATGAAAATTGCATGATAGCATTATAATTTCCAGAATTGAGGCACAGTGGGATTTATTATGACTTTGACAAATTTAATCTTATGTTTAAGACTTTTCTTAATTATTTATATATCACTTATTCCATGTGAAGAAACTTTTCAAAATTAAAATTAATAAAAAGTGTGTTCTTCAATTAACCATGAGTCTAAATAGATTGATACATTGTTTAACATAAATATGTAAAGATCAATTATGATGAAGTTCAGACTCAAAAATAAAAACTGTAACATTATTTATTACTATGATGATTGCTAGGGGGCATACATTTTTTCCTTTTTTCAACATTAATATAATTTTCCCTTTTGTACTTGAATATGTATTTTATTTTCTATTTGTTTTCCTAGCATGCTTATCCATAAAATGTTCAGTAACTGAAAATTTTGCTTTCTGCGTTCTTTTTCAGTTTATATATATTTTTTGAGACAGGGTCTTTCTCTGTCTAATTTTTGTATTTTTAGTAGAGATGAGGTCTCCCTATGTTGCCCAGGCTGCTATCGAAGTTCTGGTCTCAAGCAATCCTCCCACCTCAGCCTCCCAAAGTGCTGCAATTAAATGATGGGCCATCTCACCAAGCCAGTAACTTCCTGATTATTATAGGAAATAACTTTGTTGTGTAGAGAATGAGCTGTCAAAAGATGGTCCAATCCATGGGCCATATACGCTAGGTTTGCTGCGGCCTCTGCCAACCAGAAGTAAAGGGATTGGACTGGTTCCAGGATTGAAAAGGAGTGGTCCCTAGGTGAAAGTTAATCTAAATGCATGTGTGTGTGTGTGTGTGTGTGTGTGTGTGTATGTGTGTGTATATATATATATATATATACCCACACATATAGTCACAGTGTTTGACCACACAGTAGTGTTCTTTTAAAAATGTATTTGTTTTAATTAGTTGATACTTACAGATCAGGGTTCTCATGCAGCGTTAACATTTTCTGACATCTCTTGAAAAATCAGACAATTCCATCACAATCAATTAGAGCTGAGTAGCAATTGCCCCGCTCAGCATGGCCGTGGCTCTCCAGCTGAATGCAGTCACCACTTCTCCCTTATCACCACCCTGACCTGGAGGCTGACACTTGGACACTTGGTCGCCAGTTAGCACTTGGTTTGCCATGAACTACTGTACAAGTTGAAGGTGTCCCCAACTTGTTCTGCTCTCACTTGAGGCTCAGGGAGGCCATATAATTTCCCCCCGATTACTCAACCAGCAAAGCTGAAACCACCACCTCAGATCTTCTGAGGTAGAATTCCCAGGTTCTTTCCAATGCACTACCTGCCTACTGCATGCGTGCACTCATGCGTGTGTGTGTGTGTGTGTGTGTGTGTGTGTGTGTGTGTGTGTCAAAGAGACAGTACCACCTCATAGCCCATGTCAGTGCAACAGCAAGAGGTATACATAGAAGACTTGTTCTCGGCATATTGAGATTTTATTTTTCAGCGGAATCTTTGCTGGATCAAGTTATGAGCCATATTTTTCTGAGTCCTCTAACCCTTGCTCCCTCCGTTTCTCCTCCCGTCCGCTTCTCTTTCCATTTCTCCTCCCCACCCCTTCTTCCTTCAACAAGCACGTGTCCCTAGCTGCTCTATTGGGCACCTATGATGCATCAGGCACTGCCTAATCACTATAACATTCACTCTCCCAACATCCCTGCACTTACATCTTCTCAATTCTATGCACAGTTCTCAAACTGCATGTTGAGACAACCTGAGCTGCAAATGTGAACTCACAGAATACTTCAAATTTTCAAGGGAAATACAGTGACACTCGATGTTTGCTGGACACTTCACAAACTGCTCGAAGTAGTTCACAGTTTCAATAGTAGATCACGCTATATTCCATTAGATATCACTGAATTTTGCAAAGCTGGGTTTTCTGCTGTTGCTGTAATAAAAAGCAAACACTGTGAGGCCGGGCGCGGCAGCTCACGCCTGTAATCCCAGCACTTTGGGGGCCAAGGTGGTCAGATCATGAGGTCAGAAGTTTGAGACCAGCCTGGCCAACATAGCGAAACCCTATCTCTACTAAAAATTAGCTGGGTATGGTGGCAGACACCTGTAATCCCAGCTACTGAAGAGGTTGAGGCAGGAAAATCACTTGAACTCAGAAGGCAGAGGTTGCAGTGAGCCAAGATCACGCCACTGCACTCCAACCCAGGTGACAGTGCAAGATTCCATCTCCAAAAAAAAAAAAAAGCAAATACTGAATGAAAATCAATTGACCTTATTCCAAAAATCAAGAAATTGTATGGTATCCAAAAGGCACACAAATTCCATCCATAAGGAATTGTGACTATTTAAGAATAAAATTAAAATTTACTTTTTCTTTTAATTTATGGGTATTCTTTTTTTAAATGGCTACCAAGTTGTTGGGACATACTTAATAAGTTGATTTAGACCTAACTAAATAAACAGGACTGTTAATAAACAGGATTGTTGGTCATTTTTCTGGCCTAAGGGCACTATCAAAAAAATCACTAAGACCCGGGAGGCCAGAAATAAGAAAGTTTTAGACCTTCTATATTAACACGTTTGAGGTAAGAAATTAGGCCCAGGGCAGTTAGTACCCTACCCACATCTAAATTTTGAGATTTCAATCCAGATGTTCCTTATTTCAAAGTCCATGTTGTTTCTACCACCCTACATTGCCTCCTGCGTGTCAGACAACAAACCAGTTCTGTGAACACAAACCAGGGTCATGATCGGTCACCGCCTCAAGGGACTCATAAATGTGGTCAAGTGCATCGTGGGTGCTGTACCAACACTTCCAGCATCATGCTACCCACTCACATTATTTATAACCAACCAGGAACTTCAATTCTGCTTCCCCAATTCTCTGTCTGGCTCATAAGCATACTCCAAACTCGGGTCCCTAAGGAAAAAGAATGTCCCTTATACAAAATAACTCTGCTAATAATGTATGGCAATGTGACATCATTTTAGGCAATCTGTGATGAGGCTACACATGGAGATTGGGGAAGTTCAGTCAATGAAGCAGGCCCTGAAAAAAAAGAACTGGTGGAGTTTTGTATTTACCAAGCAGAACACTTCTAATGGTACAACACCTTAGGAAATTCTCAGACTGAAATGACTAGCATGGAACATGGTGTCAGACTTCCTTCCAAGGAATATATAAAATATTAGAGAATTCTTTCCTTCACCACAAATGAATACAGCTTCTTCAAAACAAGAAAGTAGGCAAAAGAAAATCCTGATGGCAAAAGTATTGAATCTATTATTAAATGCCACCAAAAAAATGTAATGGCATGCTATATAATTTAATCATGATTTACATTGAGAGGAAAAAGACCAAAAATAATCAAATGCAAATTATCAAAAAAAAAAAAAAAACAGCTATTGAGTTTAAGGAAAGGTAGGAGACTCTTCACATGACCAAGTAGCCAAAACTCTCATGTCACCTATGTCTTTTGCATCAATACCTCTTCCCCAGCCCATACTTTCAGCCCTGTGGGAGTTCCCTATGACTAATGTAGGGTAGAAAAAACATTATTCCCTCTACCCTCCTAGGTTCTCTGGCTGAGGCCCTAAAAATTAGACCAACAAAAGACAAATTCACAGGAAAAAGACAAACAAACGTTGATTAACACGTGTTTACACAAAGGAGCATTCAGTGATGAGTAGCTCAAAGCAGTAGTAAGAGCTTGGATTTAGATAGCATCTTAATAGAAAAACAACAAATTTTTAGAGAAGTGACAAAACAAAAGAAAAGGATTTTGAGTTTCTATAGCTGCAAATTATGTGAAGGGAAATGCACAAGGGAACTAACTAATGGAAGATAACAGCTAGTTTACAAATTTATGTCACACTTTTAGGCAAATAGAGAAAAGGCAGAGGGCTTTTCTTGTATCTGCTTCTTCTCAGTTGCCTTCAGCTTAATATGATCCTTATGCCAAAGTGGCAAGTTTTGGGGTGGCATATTCTGCTGCCCCTCATTCACTAACTTCACTAAGTAGGAAGAAAAGGTTCATGCCTGGCTGACTGAAAATAGACTACTGCTGCACTTTCACCTCTCACAGGGGGACTGTGAAAGGTGATGGGGAAGAGTACTGCTTCCAGTAAGCAGAGGGCTGAGTACATTTGGTGTTGATGATGATGATGGTAAGAGTCACCAACCCGGCATGGCGGGGGAAGTGAAGTGATCATAGGTAAGACTGCACGTAGATTACTGGGTAATCACAAGTTGCTGAGCTGGTTTGTCACATTCTGGATGGAACAAGATACCAAGATTATAAAATCAGAGACAAAGATGTTTGGGAAAGTAGTGCCTGAATGAATTTACGGAATTTTAAGCATAAAATGTGTGGATCTTTGTGTCTCACATCAGTGCCCAAAACAGAACATCTCCTGAGAAGAAGCACTGAACACCTGTGTGGATAGGATGAGGCAACCAGTGGGGGTCAGCCGGCCTGTGTCCTCAGCTACCCAAGGAACAACACTGGGCCCACAAACTGCATGGCTGTGGTAATAGGTGTGGAGGTGTCTCATGAGGCCCACTACAGTTGACCTAGCCTCTGCTGCTGCTGGAAGTCTGATTTGGCAGCATTAAGGATTGAATCTAAACTCTCAATATGGTACCATCCTTCAGTGGCACCAACTAATCACTTGGTTACAAGTTAATTAAGTCAGAGCCGTTCTACCTTGTAGGGGACAGCAAATCATGCTTATTAGGACTGACAAGGATTAAGGGCATGGGTCTGCCTTCATTGCCCTCAGTGCATCCGTCAGAGAGACCCTGCTAAATGTTTAAATCCTCTCCATATTTCTTTACCTCAGCAATACCTTTTCCATTGTGCAGACCACATTGCCTTCCATTTTGTATGCCTGTTTCAACATACATAAGCTTCTTGAGAGTAAATTCCAGGTCTTATTCTTCATGAGTTCCCCATTCCTACCACAGGGCCAGACCACATAGCATAAGCTTTATAGGTATTTGGTAAGTAAACGAAAGAATAAAAAACACATGCAACTGGGCACAATGGCCCATGCCTTTAATCCCAATGTTTTGGGAGGCCAAGGTGGGAGGGTCATTTGAGGTCAAGAGTTCAAGACCAGTCTGGGCAACATAGCAAGACTATTTCTACAAAATTTTTTTAAAAAAAGCTAATTTGGTGGCATGTGCCTGTACTCCCAACTACTCGGGAGGATCCCTTGAGCCTAGGAGTTTGAGGCTACAGTAAGCCATGATCACAGCACTGCACTCCATCCTGGTGACAGAGTAAGATGCTGTCTTTTGAAGAAAGAAAAGAAGAAAGAAGGAAGGAAGGAAGGAAGGAAGGAAGGAAGGAAGGAAGGAAGGAAGGAAGGAAGGAAGAGAAAGAAGAAGAAAGAAAGAAAGAAAGAAAGAAAGAAAGAAAGAAAGAAAGAAAGAGAAAAAAGAAAAAAGAAAGAAAGAAAGAAAGAGGGAAGGAAGGAAGGAAGGAGAGAGAAAGAAAGAGAAAGAAAACTCATGAAAACACCCAAATGAGGGATAGTAAGAGCTGTAAGTAGGGCAGTAGCAGTGGGTTTGGATAATCCTCTGTCCTTTGACTCTGAGGGCATGCCCCCTCACAGTTACCACACCAAGAGTAGGGGAGCCTTTTGTAACTGTAATGGGTTCAGGATACAGGGAGAATCAGAACTGGTAGCAATTTGGTTGGTGAAACCATTTTATTGTATATTCATTATTAATAGCCATGATTATCACAATGACACAAAAAGCTAGTGTTAGAAATCTCAGCAGGGCGCGATGGCTCATGCCTGTAAACCCAGCACTTTGGGAGGCTGAGGTGAGTGGATCACCTGAGGTCAGGAGATCAAGACCAGTGTAGCCAACATGGTGAAACCCTGTCTCTACTAATAATACAAAAATTAGCTGGGCATGGTGGCATGAGCCTGTAATCTCAGCTACTCAGGAGGCTGAGGCAGGAGAATCGCTTGGACCCAGGAGGTGGAGGTTGCAGTGAGCCAAGATTATGCCACTGCACTCCAGCCTGGGTAACAAGAGCAACACTGCATCTCAAAAAAAATATATATATATATATATGTCATTCTGTCATATGTCTCTATAGTCCTAGCAACTGGCATGAGACATATACTAACTATATATTTGTAGAATGAATGAAAAATGTCTGAGTTACTGAATGAGAAGTAATATGGAATATTGAAAGGAATATGAGCTTAACAGAGAAGCAGGCTTGGATTCACACCCAAGCTCTACATGTGTTAACTACGTAAATTTTGGGATGAAATAGATATAATCATAACCTCCTGTATCACACAGAACTTATTTGATTGAAAGTGTCAGAAAACCAACCCAAACGATCTCAATCAATAACAAACTAAAACTGTGGGAAATTTTATTGACTTGCATAATTGGGAAATCCACGTAGTGTAACTTCCATTAGGTCTGATTGAAAAAAAGGGATTCAAATTCTACTATTGGAAATCTAATGACCTCTGCTTGGTTTTATTTGCATACAGATTTTCTCCAGGTGCTAACAAGATGACCACTATGTGTTCCAAGTTTGTATAGTCCTTATAACTCACATGGCAGAGAAAGAGCAAGACTGGCCGGACGCAGTGGCTCATGCCTGTAATCCCAACACTTTGGGAGGCCAATGTGGGAGGATCGCTTGAGCTCAGGAGTTGCATATCAGCCTGGGAAACATGGCCAAACCCCGTCTCAACTAAAAATACAAAAATTATCTGGGAGTGGTGGCGTGCGCCTATAGTCCTAGCTAGTCAGGAGGTTAACGTAAAAGGATCGCTTGGGCCTGGGAGGTTGAGAATGCAATGAGTTGTGATTGCACTACCATACTCCAGCCTGGGTAACAGAGAAAGACCCTGTCTCAAAAAAAAAAAAAAAAAAAAGAACATGACCTTCTCTCAGCCACTGTCCACATCAACCCCGGAAACAAATACTGTATGTATCACCCATGGGGCAGAGGAGCTGATATGAGACAGCTCCTGCCTCAAGGATTTCAGAGTCTAGACAGATGTGCTAAGGTGTAAATTGTGCTATAGTAAGATACATGCAAACATTAAAACATGAATAATGTTTCCTTCGGACATGGGAGTGATTCAAGAGGCAGCAACATCTAACATGTTGTAAAAGACAAATGAGATTCTCCAGACAGTTCATTTTTCTGGTTAGGGTGCAGTGGGTAGGGAACTCAGGCATGAAAGTAGGAAAGGCACAGTGTGGCAAGTTCAAGAAGCCAGATGTAGCTTGGTATAATTAAAGCATTAAGTGGGAAGAAGGGACAGAAAATGAGGCTGGAGAGGTAAATGGTTATCAGATCCTAAAACTCTTTTAATGCCACATTAAAATAATTTTGTCTTTATTGTTAGGTTTCAGCTTCACAAATTTAGTGAATTTACCATTAGTGGCAAGCTGATTCAATGTGGTGGGTATCTCTATCCTTCCTCCTCCTGAGTCAGCCCTAGCTCTAGGTGCTTGGCTTTCTTCAGAAATTATTGCTGATTTTAGCTTTGTAAATTGAATAAAGCTATGGATATAAACAATACCATAAAAAGTCTCAATGAATGTTTTGGCTCTAAGCATCAATCTAATTCATTTTCAATATTAATCTAAACATGAGAAAAGAGAGGACAGGGAAGGTCAAATATTCTGAGAGTAACTCATCGAAAGACAAAAATATTCTCAGATAGTCCAAGTAAATACTCAGAGAATTTTTGCCATCACAGTTCTAGGCATGATCTGAAGTAAATTATTTGCTTCTATTTTTCTAATCATGAAATAAAATATACTCATAACTATGATTACCTCTATACAAACTCTAAGGGGAATTCATGTTATCTGATGTAGCTGAGCAGCTAAGTTCTTATTTCACCAGTAGGTACAGAGTTTCTCTAGAGAAATAACTGTCTTTGTTTAAACAACAACAACAACAAACCTAACTAACTGCTTGACAATGGAAAGGAAGGCCTTGAGTGCTTGGATTATAAGGAGACAGCCTAAAGATTAGTAAAGGGCCCCTAATTTTAAAAAAGGAATGAAAGTTCATTGGAAGGACTGAAGGAAAATAGAATAGGAAAAGCCAGGGCAGGAGCAGAAGATCTATTTGGTGAAATATTTTTTTTTTTAAGAACAGGGAAGCTTAATGTTAATTTTTAAGTTATCTACAGTATGCTCCTGGGCTGAAACTTGCCTCTCCCTACTCCCTACTCACCAGTAAAATCTATTATACAAAGCTACTTCTGTGAGTCTGTATGGAGGAGGTCAAGCATACAGTTACATCCCACTTCAGAGTTCAGGCTAGGACAAGAATCCTTGTCTTTACTTCACTTTCTTTCTGAAGTGCAACTTGTAAAAATTGGCACTGATGGAAAAAATATCTAGCCCCATTTGAAAGTTTCCCTGCCATTCCTCTTGCAAGCAGGGGAGAGGTACTTAGTTAACTAACATCTAAATTCTTCATAGGCTAGAGTTTGGGGGGAAAGGAAGGAATAGACAGAAAGGAAGAATAAGTGGTATTGATTTTGCTTTCTCCCTTTGGTGGTGGAGAGAGCTAGCTTCTGATAGCATGGCATCGGAGGAAGGCTGTAGTCTCTCAGACCATCCTCTCCTTCACTTTCCTCTCCTCTTTATGCTCCTTCTTCCTGTAGTTCTAGAACTTTCCCTCCACTGATGCATGAGCCCCAGGGCAATGGCAGCTGCACTGAGAGGCAATATTGCTGCAGCAGTTCACACTTGCCTTGCAAAAGGCTTAGATGTCACCTTATTTAGTTGCCCCTCACCCAGATGGAGGGAGGGCCACCCATATCATCAGGTGTATCCACTAAGGTGCTCCACCACCTCCCCTTTCTCTGCATAAATCCTGCTGTTGAATATAAAATGTTTCCATTTGAAATTAAAATCCTGTTACTTTTCCTGTCTGATTTACCCTATTTCAATTTTTGTGACTTTTTTCCCATGAATTTGTTCCATTGTTCATACTGCACACCCAAAGATTTTATTGACATAAAGACGATGTGCTTTTCTTGTTTAAAAACTTAACAGCTTCTATAGTAAGGAGATTACTTTAGTTGATTATTATAACAAATCACATTGAAATATTTAAGATAGTTACTTCCTTGTGTCTCAGAAAACATTGGTATCAATAAAAATCATTGGAACGGATTCATTTAAACCTTGTATTTTTCCTTTATACATGTCTGATCTCCACGCTAGGTTCATAGATGGGGAAAAATGATATTATATTACATACAAACTTTCAGCATAATAATGACAACAGTGACATCAATACTAGCTAGCATTTACTGAGCTTTTACTGTGCCTCAAAAACACTGCTAAGTCTTTTATACACTTAATCTTCTCATTTAATCCTCACCACAACCCTAAGGAAAAGTACTATTTCCATTTTTCAGATAAGGAAGTTGAATTTCATAAAGGTTAAATATCCAGTCACTGTAACACAGAAGGAATCTAACCAGGGCTAAATAACTCTCCTTTAACGTAATTACAAGTTAAGTCAGTCTGCTCAGATCACCAAAGCAGAAAATCACACTACAGCACGAGAAAATCAAAGGTACGAAAAGGAAAGCTATCAGAATCAAAACATCTGGAACAATGACCTAAATATAATAGCTAAAACCATAAAACTCTTAGGAGAAAATGTAGAAATAAATCTTCGTGACCTTGGATTTGGCAGTTGATTCTTAGATGTGACACCAAACGCATGAGCAACCAAGGAAAAAAATAGATAAATTGGACTTCATCAAAATCAGAAACCTTTGTGCATCAAAAGACATTATCAAGAAAGTGAAAGACGACCCACAGAAATTTGCAAAATCTTTGCAAATCACATATCTGATAAAGGTTTGATATCCAGAATATATAAGGAACTCCTACAACTCAACAAAAAAGACAAATAACCCAATTAAAACTATAAGCAAATGACTTGAATAGACCTTTCTCCAAAGATATACAAATGGGCAACAACCATGTGAAAAAATGCGCAGCACTGGCCGGCCGCGGTGGCTCACGCTTGTAATCCCAGCACTTTGGGAGGCTGAGGCGGGCGGATCACGAGGTCAGGAGATCGAGACCACGGTGAAACCCCGTCTCTACTAAAAATACAAAAAAAAAAAAATCAGCCGGGCGTGGTGGCGGGCGCCTGTTGTCCCAGCTACTCAGAGAGGCTGAGGCAGGAGAATGGCGGGAACCTGGGAGGCGGAGCTTGCAGTGAGCCGAGATCGCGCCACTGCACTCCAGCCTGGGCGACAGAGCGAGACTCTGTCTCAAAAAAAAAAGAAAAAGAAAAAATGTGCAGCATTATCCATTAGTCACTAGGGAAATACAAATGAAAACAACCGTGAGATACCACTTCATGGCCATGATAATTTTAAAAATTAAAAATAAAATTAAAAATAACAAATGTTATTTTGGATACAGAGAAATTGAAATCCCAGTGCATTGCTGGTGGGAATGTAAAATGGTATAGCCACTATAGAAACCAGTTTAGTGGCTCCTCAAAAAGTTAAACCTAGAATTACCATATGACCCAGAAATTCTACTCCCAGGTGTATACGCAAAGTAACTGAAAAAAAAATTCAAACAGGTATTTGTACACCAATGATCATTGTACAATTGTGCAGAGCAGCCAAAAGCTGAAAACCACCTAAGTGCCCATGGGTAGATGAATGAATAAACAAAATGTGCTATATCCATACAATGGAATTTTATGTAGCCATTAAAAAAGAGTGAAATTCTGATAAATGCTACTACAACATGAGTAAACCTTGAAAACATTGTGCTAAGTGAAATAATCCATACACAAAAGGACAACTATTATTGTTGTATGGTCACATTTATAGGATGTACCTGGAATAGTCAGATTGATAGAGAAAGAGCAGAGTAGAGATTACTAGAGTCTGGAGGGAGAGGGAGGAAGAGAGCTATTCGTTAATGGATGGATACAGAGTTTCTCTTTGGGATGGCAAAATAGCTCTCAAAACGGATACTGGTGATAGTTATATGACGTTGTAAATGTACTTAATGAAACTGAATTGTACACTTAGAATGGTTAAAGTGGTAAATTTTATATGATGTATATTTTACCAGTTAAGAAAACATGGTTTCCTTCCTTAAAAATAAGTCACTCATAACATATGGACCAGATCACTGTCATTAGCTCCAGACCTGATTTCCAGCTGAAACCTTGAACTCGATGTCCAGGATGTCCACGATGTCTTTACTTTCCCACAACCACGTCTGTTTCCCTCACAAAATCAACTCCTAGTTTCTTTTCCTATAAGCCATGTTTCCATATTAACAGCATGACCACCCACCAAGTCTGTTAGGCTCAGATCATCCTTGATTTTCTTCTCATTCCTGCAGCCAATCATCTCCCAAGTTTTGGTTTGGTTTTGTTTTTATCAATCCCACCTTCTACATACGTCTTGGATTTCCTTCCTCTTTTTCATCACTATGGTCACAATCTTAGTTTAGGGACTCATCTTCCCCCTATCTCACCTGGATTATTGTAATAACTTTTTGCTTAGTCTACCTGTCTCTCCAGTATCCCTCTAGAGGGCATCATCTCATCTTCCACAATCTGTCTTTACAACCACCAGTAGCATTTTCTTACAGCATTACAAATTTCATCATGCTGCTTTCTTCCTTTAAAACATTCCCTGATGCCCTTGGGATAAAGTCCAAACTCCCTGGCACACGAGGCTCGCTCTCAACAACTTGACTCCCACCTGCTTTTCCAGCCACTCGCCATCCCCGACCATAGCCACATTGACTGCTCGCTCTGCTGTATCCATGCTCTTTTCCCATGTCTTCTTCCTGGAATGCCCTTTTCCAAGGGAACTCCTAGTTACCCTCCAAAATCCAGCCAAAATGCCACCTCTTCTATGGATTACTCCTCAGTTCCCACAAGAAGGATTAACTGTTCCCTTCTTTTTGGTAGCTTTGCATATTATAAGCAAGCGTCACTTTGTTTTATGAGTATTTACCTCCCGATATTGCCACCCTGGAGCACGAGCTTCTAAAGGCTGGAATTGGGACTTGATTCCACTGGGTCTTTTTTCCTAATTACAATTTAGATGAACAAGAGATTTACTTCTCCTTATTCAAGAGTGAATATTGAAGGAAGTTACTAAAATTAATTTAAAGTGTTTGTAATTTCTAATGCTCTTTGAATTGCTAAAAGTAAACAGAAATGTAAAATACAAAATCTAGAAGATACCTTTTTTAAGACTTTATTTTTTTAAAGCAGTTTTAAGGTCACGGCAAAATTGAAAGGAAAGTACAGAGATGTCCCATATACCTCCTGCCCCCACACATGCATAGCCTCCCCAATTATCAACATCCCTCACCAGAGGGGTACTTTTGTTTCTGTGTGTGTGTGTGTATGTTTTTTTTGTTTTGTTTTGTTTTGTTTTGTTTTGTTTTTTTGAGACAGAGTCTCACTGTGTTTCCCAGGCTGGAGTACAGTGGCGTGATCTCGGCTCACTCCAATCTCCGCCTCCTGGGTTCAGGTGATTCTCCTGCCTCAGTCTCCCGAGCAGCTGGGATTACAGGCACCTGCCACAACACCTGGATGATTTTTGTACTTTTAGTAGAGACAGGGTTTCACCATGTTGGCCAGGCTGGCCTCAAACTCCTGACCTCGGGTGATCTGCCTGCCTCGGCCTCCCAAAGTGCTGGGATTACAGGCGTGAGCCACCGTGCCCAGCCTATATTTGTTACAATTGATGAACCTACACTGACACATCGTAATCACCCAAAGTGCATTGCATTTGTGTTCACTCTTGATGTTGTACATTCTATGTGTTTGGACAAATGTAAAATGACATGAATCCACCGTTACAGTATTATACAGAGTAGATGCACTGCCCCAGAAATTCTCTGTGCTTTGCCTATTCATCCTCCCCATCCCACGTCCAGCCCACACAACTACTGATATTTTTACCTATTTTTGCCTTTTCCAGAATGTTATATAGTTGGAATCATACACTAAGTAGCCCAGCAGATTGCTTCTTTCACTTAATAATATGGATTTCAGATTCTTCCATGTTTATTCATGGTTTCACAGCTCATTTCTTTTTAGCACTGAATAATGTTTCATTGCCTGGATGTCCCGCAGTACATGTATTCATTCACCTACTGAACGACATCTTTGTTGCTTCCAAGTTTAGGCAATTATGGATAAAGCTGCTATAAACATCCATATGTATGTTTTTGTGTAAACATATATTTTTATCTCCTTTAGGTAAACACCAAGGAGCACCATTGCTGAATCATATTGTATGTTTTGTTTTGAAAGAAACCATCAAACTGTCTTCCAAGCTGGCTGTACCATTTTTCATTTCCACTAAAACATCCTGCATTTGCCACTGTCAGTGTTCTGGATTTTGGCCTTTCTAATTGGTATGTAGTGGTATCTCATTACTGTTTTGATTTGCTTTTCCCCAATGACATATGATGTGAAGAATGTTTTCATATGCTTATTCACTATCTGTATATCTTTTTTGGTAAGATGTCTGTTAAGGTTTTTGGCCCATCTTTAAAATCATTGTTTGTGTTCTTATTGTTAAGTTTTAAAAGATACTTGTATATTTTGTATAACAGTCCTTTATTGGATGTGTCTTTTTTTTTTTTTTTGAGAGAGAGAGAGTCTCCCTCTGTCACTCAGGCTGGAGTGCAGTGGAGTGATCTCAGCTCACTGCAACCTCTGCCTCTGACGTTCAAGCAGTTCTCGTGCCTCAGCCTCCTGAGTAGCTAGGACTACAGGCGCGCATTACCATGTTTGGTTAATTTTTGTATTTTTATTAGAAACAGAGTTTTGCCATGTTTCCCAGGCTGGTCTCAAACTCCTGACCTCAGGCGATCCACTGGCCTCAGCTTTCCAAAGTCCTAGGATTACAGGCGTGAGCCACCGCGCCTGGCCATGGATGTGTCTTTGCATTTATTTTCACCCAATTTGTGGCTTGTGTGCTCATTCACTTGAGGAAATGCCTTTTGATTTTAATTCATTGCAAATATTACCAAAAACGTGATATAATTTCATTTTTAGCTGATTCAAGTAAAGTTCATAAATATTCATTATTCTACAAATATTTATGGTGCACCTTATCATATGTCAAACTCTGACTAAGGATACCAATTACTCTAGTTAAACTGTGACTGTACAGAATCAAGACATCTCTGTAAAGAGGGCAAATTTAATTAACTGATCTGAAAATTTTACCTTTGCTGACTCACAGTTCTCAATAACCATGTAATTTAAGTGATACGTGATTAACTAAATTTTTTAGCTCCAGCATATTTGGAGTGTTTGCCATGATGTATTAGAGTCAAAAGCCATCGTGCTCTCCCAAGTAATGTATAATATAATAAAAGAGACAGACCTATTACAAAATGAATAGGCAGTGCAGTGGGTTACAAAAAGCACTGAGCTACTCTCTGTGTGAGCTGGGAGAAGTATAATAAGTTAAATTATCATCTTGGCCTCACTTTCATCTTTGGTAAGAATGGAGTCATTGGGCTAGAATCTGTAGGTAATGGATTCTTACTGCTATACGTAGAATAACCATTTTGTGAACTAAGGACCAATGCAGCCCTACCTGTAGCTGGGTAGCAGCCAGAGTCAGAGTGATTGGAAGAAAAAAACTGGATTTCCAAGTTGAAGGTCTAGCTTTGGAAGAATCTGTTACTATAAAATGAGAAGCAGAATAAGTAAGCCAGATGAACAGTTAAGCCCGTGCTTGTAGATTTTTGTTGGCTTGGTATTTTTTCGTGTTTAATTCAAGAAGAATTAGAGGCAGTGTTCCCCATTAAGAAAAGACATAAACTGATTAAAAGGAGACCCAAAGAAGGGAATTATCACTGCTCTGCTAAGGGACATGGAAGATGAGGGGACACAGCACAGTTCTATATAGGATGGCCACTAATCCAGCCACACAGCAGCATTTCCATCTGCCTCCTGCCATCTTTCCCCTGTATGGAGAACCACAGGATGTTGGTAATGTTCTATTTCTTGACTTTGGTGACTGTTACAGTATTTGCTTAATTATTATTTCATTATTTATATGTTTTGTGCACTTTTCCATACCTTTCAATTGTTAAAAAATCCTTTAAGAATATATGGTACCATAATGTCCTGAATGATACCTATGTGAGCAGTCATTTGACTTTGGCAATCCATGAGGTTTCTCATGGATTCAATTTATGCAGCAGACAGAAAAAAAAATCATTTGAAAGACAAATACATTGTGTGCTTCCTGCCAATAACGATGTAATACTTCCTCGTTTTAGTTAATGAAAAATAACACATACTTTCAAAGTTCTGTAGACTCTAAAAAGAAAGAAAACACTCAAATGAGTCACCTATTTCCACATTCAAGGCTGAGAAGCTATATAAATTTCTGCAGTCACTAGCAGAAAACACCAAATCAACCATAGGTCCAAGAACAATTGTCTCTGGATGGCAGCTATGCGACTCACCGTGCTGTGTGCTGTGTGCCTGCTGCCTGGCAGCCTGGCCCTGCCGCTGCCTCGGGAGGCGGGAGGCATGAGTGAGCTACAGTGGGAACAGGCTCAGGTATGTCACAGCCCACTTACTTGGGCTTCCATTCTTTTGCCAACTGCATTAAGAAATGTGTTTTTCAATTATTTCCCTTCCCATGTTAGCATTGCAGTGGAATTTTCTTTGGGGTAGTTTTTCGGATTATAAAAGCAATATACGTTTTCATCAAGTAGCCATTAAAAGCAGGTTTCAGAGTCTGCTCAAATCGGGCTTGAGTTCCAACCCTCCACTCACTATGTAGATAGACTCAGGAAGGTCATTAAACTTCTCTAAGCTTCAGGTTTCCAATTTGGAAGTTGGAGCTAAGAATGATGTCAACCAAATGAGGATGTTGTAAAGCATTCAACACAATACCTGAAACATTGTTTAAATTAAGTTCTTATTTTTATTTGTTATAACTTGAGATTCTTTTTCTATAGTATACAGAATATTGCCTCTTAAGATACAACTTGTAAATATACTGTTTGTATATTTACAATACGGTTTGTAATGGAGATATTTGAAGTCAGAAAACATAGGTAGAAGTTACAACTCTCCAACAAGTCAATGACAATAGACAAGGCATTAACGTCTGACTTTGTTTTCTCATATGTCCAGTAGAAAAAATAATATTATGTGTTTTATACCTCATGGGGTATTCTAGTAAGTAAATGAGGTGATAACAAAACCAATTAGCATGTATGTATGTAAGAATTGTAGATTATATATACATTGTGTCATTTACTCCTTAGTTCTATAAAAAGAGGAAACCAAAGTTAAATTGATTAATATACTTATTAGTGGTAGAGATAGAAATCAAGGACAAGTGCTTCTGGTTCAAAAATCATGTTCCTTCCAATATGCTTCTTAATAAGCAGTCTAATAAATATAAGCAGTCTCCTAATTATTATTTGGTTAACTAATAGGATGATTACTCATAAGTATTATTTGTAAATTTAGGCTTTAAGCATAAGAAAAGTCAATTTTTAGTTCACATTAACTTAGACTTTTAAAAAGTTCCAGTTATAATAAGTTAGATTGAACCACACGAAGTTACTAGTATTTAAATTTTAAAATCTCCAAAGCAGTAATTTTATATGGTTCCACCTAATGAATTCTCCAGAAAGAGTACTTTGCATTTAGCTTCTTTACTTACAGTGGAGGTTGGCAGAAACTTAGTCTTTACTTGAAGGGATGTTAGCTAGGTTTAACAAAAAAAACAGGAAAAGTCATCTCAACGAAGCAGAGAGATTTCTTCCAGAGGGTGTCTTGGTAAAGTCTGTAGCTCTAGAAGGGATTAAATGGGTTATTTGTTTTTAAATAAAGGATCAGTTATCAACTGTCAGGGATGAACAATAAGTATTTGTTGTATTTAATGAAACAATTGTTGGTAACAGGAAAAAAAGGCACAATATTAATAAGATTTCTTACATAAATTGCATATTCCTGGGCGGTCCTAAGACAGGTAATCATTACCATCTACTCCAAACAAACTGCAAATTAGTGAGCCAATGTTTAAATCATTTTAACAACAATATTATCAGGCATCATATAACCCTACACATGTTTCTAGTGTATAGAAGTCAGAACACTTGAGTTCAAATACTGGCTCCTTCGGTTACTCCCAAGGTGGTCTTGTGCAATTTATTTCACTTCTCTGAGCTGTGTTTCTTCATATATAAAATAGGGATAACAATGCCATACTTGTTTCATAGGGTGGTTATGAGGTTTACATAAAATAAATATGTAAGTGCCTGGCTCTAGTAAGTGCTTAAAAATTTTCCTGTGAGGTTGCTATTGTTGTTAGTTCATTCCCTTTTGTTGTTGTATTTGTGATGCTGGATTCCTAACCTCATATCCAGATACTGAGAACCTTTAGAGAAATTCCCAGGAACCCAACTTTGCATGGAATAAACCTGGGAGTCCTACTGTATACTGCAATCTCCCAAAGTGGGTTTGACTAGAGATTTAACAGCAGAAAGAGGGGCTGGGAATGGAACGAGCGGAAAGAGGGAAAAGAGGGCCTAGGAGTCAGGAAAGTCAAGTCCAGTTCTGCTACTAATTTAAGGTGTGAACCTGGGCACATAAATCATTTAGTTGCTATAAGCTTTGGTTCCTTCGCCAGATTATTAAATTGAACTATTTAATAATTTCCTAATATCTTTTCCCAGAGCTAAATTTTAAGACCCTTTAACTTTTAGCTGGAACCACATCTCAGCTGGACCTGAGATAGGGCTGGTTGATCTCAGATCTCCCCCACAGGGTCTATGATAACACTGAGAGAAGGTCCTAGTCATACCCCTGAGGACAGACTGGTACATGCTTCCTGATTGCTCTTACACACATCTAGGCTTTATAAAGTGTATAGTGTATTTCTCCCCAAAACATTTAAAGGGATTTTTTAAAAATTGAGGGATTCTTTTCTTTTGCTCACGAAATGGCATGCCAGTGCTTCATTAGCAATATTAAATTTTCTCCTCACTAATGCACACTTATTTTTCTCTGTGACTATGTAATTATTCTGTCTTCAAATCATTATTTGAATCCACAGGAACCAAAGGCAAGAGATGTATAGGCTTCTAAGATAAAAGAATAGAATAAACAAGAACTATAGATTAATTACTCTCTTTTCAATAGGACTATCTCAAGAGATTTTATCTCTATGACTCAGAAACAAAAAATGCCAACAGTTTAGAAGCCAAACTCAAGGAGATGCAAAAATTCTTTGGCCTACCTATAACTGGAATGTTAAACTCCCGCGTCATAGAAATAATGCAGAAGCCCAGATGTGGAGTGCCAGATGTTGCAGAATACTCACTATTTCCAAATAGACCAAAATGGACTTCCAAAGTGGTCACCTACAGGTTAGTTTTGCTCTGGCTCATTTTGGCAAAAACAATAAAGCCTGTTTCCTAAGAGGTCAAACATTGTTTTCTTGTTTGCCACTAGGATCGTATCATATACTCGAGACTTACCGAGTATTACAGTGGATCGATTAGTGTCAAAGGCTTTAAACATGTGGGGCAAAGAGATCCCCCTGCATTTCAGGAGAGTTGTACGGGGAACTGCTGACATCATGATTGGCTTTGCACGAGGAGGTAAGAAAGATTCCTGTAGGCTAATCCTGTGTCCTGTTTTGTTTGTTCATGGTTTATATCAGTGCTCTTTTCTTATGAGGATTAAAATCCTTTAATGAGGCCGGGCGCGGTGGCTCACGCTTGTAATCCCAGCACTTTGGGAGGCCGAGGCGGGCGAATCACGAGGTCAGGAGATCGAGACCACGGTGAAACCCCGTCTCTACTAAAAATACAAAAATTAGCCGGGCGTGGAGGCGGGCGCCTGTAGTCCCAGCTACTCGGAGAGGCTGAGGCAGGAGAATGGCGTGAACCCGGGAGGCGGAGCTTGCAGTGAGCCGAGATTGCGCCACTGAACTCCAGCCTGGGTGACAGAGCGAGACTCCGTCTCAAAAAAAAAAAAAAAAAAAAAAAAAATCCTTTAATGAGATATGATTGATTGATAGATAGATAATAGATTTAGCAATATTACAATTTTTATAATCTGGTAATATAGGGCCACTTTTTATAGCAGCAGTTGTCAAACCACGACCCATGAGCCAAATCCAGCCCAGCTTCTGTTTTTGTAAATAAAGTTTTACTGGACTACAGTCAGGCTCCTTCATTTCCCTATTATCTATGACTGTTTGGGGTCAGGCTGCAACTGTGACAGAGATCACAAAGCTTAAACACTTGTTATCTGACCCTTTACAGAAAAAGTTTGCAAACCCCTGTTTTGTAACATGAATTATTATTTATATATACAGTCATGCACTGCTTAACAATGGGAATACATTCTGAGAATGATACCTTTGGCAATCTTGTCATTGTGCTAACATCATAGAGCACACTTACACAAACCCAGGTGATACAGCCTACTATCCACCTAGGCTACATAGTGTAGCCTATTGCTCCTAGGCTGTAAATCTATACAGCATGTTACTATACTGAATACGGTAGGCAACTGTAACACAATGGCAAGTATTTGTGTGTCTAAACATATTTAAACATTGAAAAGGTAATGCATTGAGCTATGACATTATCACAGCTACTATATCACTAGGCTATAGGAATTTTTCAGCTCCATTATAATCTTATAGGACCATTGTATCTGTGGTCTGTTTACTGAAAGATCATTATGTAGCACATGACTATATGCTTACAATATATCTAGCTAACATCAATATTAAATCAACAGAAAGAGTCGCAGCTTCCAAAGGCCTCGAGAGGCCCCTGAGAAGTGGTATATGACCTGTTGCTAATGCCTTTCATGTGGCAAGGAAGTAGGAAATGGAAACTTTCATATTAAAGAACTTAAAAATATATAACACAGCAGGGCGTGGTCGCTCACGCCTGTAATCCCAGCACTTTGGGAGGCCAAGGCAGGTGGATCATCTGCGGTCAGGAGTTCAAGACCAGCCTGGTCAACATGGTGAAAGCCCATCTCTACTAAAACAAAAATTAGCTGAGCATGGTGGTGCATGCCTGTAATTCCAGCTACTTGGGAGGCTGAAGCATAAGAATTGCTTGAACCTGGGAGGCAGAGGTTGCAGTGAGCCAAGATCACACCACTGTATTCCAGCCTGGGCAACAGAGCAAGACTATGTCTCAAAAGAAAAAAAAAAAAAAAATATATATATATATATATATATATTTTATATGGGTTTTTCTATATGTAAAACCCATTTTTTTAGTATATGTGTTATATATGTGTGTGTGTATATATATGTATATGTAAAACCCATATACATAAATTGTTCTTAATTGCTAGTGTTTCATGGTGCAAATTTAGAGAAAAATGTTGCCCATTTCAGTCTGTTCTATGTGGAACGGTCCGGCTACTTTAGCTGAAATTAGAACTTCAACTCCCAGTATTGACAACACTGAAGACAATGTTATGAGAAAGCACTAATCATGGCACTACAAGTTTTTCAAGAGCTGGATAAACTGGACTGGCCTCATATCACCTTGAAGATAACCAGCTCTGCATCACAAATTAAAGGACTATCAAAAGCCATTTTAAGAGATCTTGAGCATGGCTGTCTAAGAGACTATTTACTACGCCCACAAAGAATAAGCTAGGTTTTCAAGAAAAAAAAATATATATGAAATGGTGCACAAATTACTTGCCAAATGCAGTATTCATATTCATTCTCCCTCCCACCACCCTTTGGCTGAGCAAAGTGGTCAAATTTAACAAAAGCTTAAATGCAACCATAAGTTTGGTATAACTGCATTTTAAGTCCTGTATCCAGTAAGCTTTCAATATATGGTGATTATCAGTGATGAGCAATGGTTCTGTGAAACGAAAAGTGTCTGGACCAAGAAAGCACCCAAACTACCCTGTGAGTGCAACTGACAGCGCATAACAATGTCAGCTACTTGGACTGGGCTGCCTTTTTTTTTTTTAATTTATTTTTTGAGATGGAGTTTCACTCTTGTCACCCAGGCTGGAGTGCAGTGGCGCAATCTCAGCTCACTGCAACTTCTGCCTCCTGAATTCAAGCAATTCTCCAGCCTCAGCCTCCCAAGTAGTTGAGATTATAGGCATGTGCCACCACGCCCAAATTTTTGTATTTTTAGTGGAGACGGACTTTCACCATGTTGGCCAGGCTGGTCTCAAACTCCTGACCTCAGGTGATCCACCCACCTCGGCCTCGCAAAGTGAGCCACCATGCCTGGCCTGGACTGGGCTGTTTTTTCTAGCCTCAATAATCATATGAACTGAAAAATAAAATGACTGGAGAAAAAAAAAAATCAGTCACTAAGAACAATCACTCCATTTTCTTTCAGCTCATGGGGACTCCTACCCATTTGATGGGCCAGGAAACATACTGGCTCATGCCTTTGCACCTGGGACAGGGCTTGGAGGAGATGCTCACTTCGATGAGGATGAACGCTGGACGGATGGTAACAGTCTAGGTATAGCATCTCATGTCTCTTCTACTCCACATCCTTTTTAAAATCCTGGACTTACACTAAGTTAAATAATTATTTTAATTTATAATACGTATTGAGCCCTTGCTAAGTGCCAAACACTGTACTATATGCCTGAAATGCATTATTTCATGTAATACACTCATAATGCTACACACACAGAAGATGGACACTCAGGCTATGGAGTCAAGCACCACTGATCCAGTTTGCTGTACGTCTACCAATTACTCTGTGTCATTGGCAAGTTATTGAATTTCTCTGAGCCTCAGTTTCCTCCTCTGTGGAATGGAAATATAAATAGTTCCCACATCAAGGATTCTTTAAATTAAATGAGATAATGCTTACACAGTGCTTGGAATGTAGTAATAATTCATTAAATTATAGCTCTTTCTTCATATTTCCAAAAAATACATGCCCCAAATGGAAAAGAAAGAGAAGTAGAAACTATGATATTTAAGAAGTATATGCAATTCTGGAATTATTCACTATTTTCCAAAAAGAACCAACTCCATGATTTAGTATATCATATTTATCGTTTTACATAGTAGGATATTATAAGCACATGAGATAACTAATGGAGAAGAGCTCTGGTATAAATAATCCCACTTAGAGACAATTTTTTTAAGGCTACCAACTGGCCCTAAAAGGGAAATTTGTACTTGTGTTTGGCAAAGGAAGTTCACCATAGCTTGCTGCCTTGCTGTGAAAATCTGTTAAATTGTGATGCTGCCTCCCATTTGCATCTGGCATATTCTTTTCATTCTTCTTTCTTCCCACTTAAGGTAGGTTAAAGGCAGCTTCCTTCAATTCAATGCAACACCACCAGAGCTCTGGCCACTCCTCAAATGCATGGGCTCACACCTTCCACATACTTGCAAAGCCTTTCAATGAGTATGAGGGAGAACAAAGGATATATGTAATACAAGTTAATGAATCAAAATCAAAAACAAAGCCCAGCATTGCCTAGAGATCCTGCCTTTCAATCTTCGCTTTCTCAAAGCCACCTTTCTCTCTTCGGATATCCAAAGTCACTAACATTTATTGAATGGCCCTGACTTCCCAAATATTGAGAAACTCTAGTTATCATGACAAATCTATAGAGCAGAAATTACTGTCTCTGTTTAACAGATGAGAAACTGAGACTCAGCAACATCAATTAATCTGTCCAGAGTTGTCCAGCTAGTAAGTAGTGGAGCTACATTTCAAACCTAGGTCTTAGTGCTTTTAAAACCTTTGCTTTCCACTGCAGAGTACTGCTGCCTGAATGAAAGAATCAAATAAAAAAAATTATCCATTTTTAAGAAGCAGAAGTAGTGATGAGACTAAAGCACTCCTATTCTGATTAACCTTCTAACCCCTGTCCACTTGTGAAAGCCTAGAAACAAATAAGTAAGCTACCGTGGGCTAAAAATTGGGTATTTTTCTTTAGTTTTTTTAAATTATGATATCATATATTATATATAATGTTACATAATGTATGTAGCTATTTTTATCATTATTGTTTGTCACTTCTTTGGTTGTAGGAATTAACTTCCTGTATGCTGCAACTCATGAACTTGGCCATTCTTTGGGTATGGGACATTCCTCTGATCCTAATGCAGTGATGTATCCGACCTATGGAAATGGAGATCCCCAACATTTTAAACTTTCCCAGGATGATATTAAAGGCATTCAGAAACTATATGGTAATAATTATTATTTCAAATAAGAGGATTTCCCATTTTCTTTTTAGAGTGGGGTAGGAAAAGAAAGGCTGGGAAATGGGTATTTACCTGGAAAACTACACTGGAACTTATATCAAAAAGCCTATTGAGGGGAGGAATTGGGGACCTTAGATACTTAAACTATAACTAGGCTGTGATATACTATGAAGATGTCGATTGTGAGTTTCAGTAACATAGTATCATGTGGTAAAATTATGCAAATGATATTGTCAAGATTTTCTTCAAGCTGCCACCCACTGCTCTTCCTCTCTCAGTTTAAATAGTTTAGGAGAGTGTCCCCTGTAGGGGTGCATTGAAGGGACAAAACACCTTTCTTCATAGCTGCCCACTCCTAAGGATTCAACCCTAAATAATTAAAAGTGACCCTACTCTTCATGTTTGCATGTACATGTAGAGAAAGTGGTTAACCACGGACAGAAACTACTTATCATTCCTGGTCTTGATACTTATGTATAACCCTTGTCCCAATCTATGCCTTTTTGGTTTAATCAAGTTCCAAATTCAATTTTTTTAAGTGCACTGATTTGGATTTACTGTGTTGAGTCAGCCAAAAGTAGTATTTGAGAAAGAAATCAAAGGACAAGAAAAAAAAAGCTCTGTCTCTGGATAAAGATAAGGAAAGTAAGGTTCAAAGAGGCTAAGTGGACTGTCCAAGGTCACGTGATCGTTGAGTGCTTGAGCCATGATTCCAAGTGGGGGCTCTGTGACTTCATACTTTTTCTACGACATATCCTGGCCTATCACTGCCCAGTAAGCTTTTTATCCTAGCAAGAATAAAAGAATACAGAATAACATCTTTAAATCAGCAGATATAACTAAAGCTAGCCAGTAAAAATATCAGGATGAAGAGAATACACTGCAAAAAGCTCACTAAAGAGTCTTCAAATGATCACATGAGCAACGAAAGTGCTTCCCCACAATAGAGGGCTGTCCTCAGGGCAGAAATATTCCAGTAAGACACTGGATTTAAGATATCAGTTCAACCTAGCATTTGCTATAAATCAGCATGTCCCAAACTGTATTCTCAGAACACTAGTCCTACAGTGTGATTCCCAGAAAAGGAGGCTATGGAGGAATAAGTTCAAGAAACACTACCTGCTGTATTTCAGGTGTATAGACTATTAGAGAGTGTAGAGCATTGAACAAACGTTTAACTCAGTGTTTCCTAAATTATAATCCATTTTATGGGTCTCAATAAGTCCCATAAAACAGTAATTCAGAGAACACACTTTGGAAAATGCTATGTAACTATTCCCAAAAGATTTAACTTAAAGAACCACTGCTGTCCAAAAGATTCACAAAAGGCTGACTATTGTTGGTAAAGTTATAATGAACAAAACTGAAAATACTACCGTCCCCTTACATAAAACTGTGGAACTCATGGAATATTCTACAGCAGTCTATAAATATTTTAGAACCCTAAGAAAAATACAAAGAGACTAAAGAATATCTGAGGCATGCTGATTAAATTTAACAGGAAGAAAAGAGACTGGTGCGTTAAAACCTTAAGTATTAGACAAAAGGGCATCCCTGGTCAGAGTTGGAAAGAAGAAACTTCTGGACAAATGGAAATAGAATTTAATTATGTAGGCTGTATATGTAGGGAATTAATTAATCTAAAAAGTAATATGAGCAGAAAACATAGATTCCAAAGAAAGTGATTAAGATACAAGATTCTTAATGCTATACTCAGAATGCTAAAAATAATAGCTGGCTGGGCGCGGTGGCTCACGCCTTTACCCAGCACTTTGGGAGGCCAAGGTGGTTGGGGATCGCTTGACGCCAGGAGTTCGAGACCCGGGCAACATGGTAAAACCCTATCTCTACTAAAAATACAAAAATCAGCCGGGTGTGAAGGTGCATGTCTGTAGTCCCAGCAACTCAGGAGGCTGAGGCATGAGAATTGCTGGAACCCAGGAGGCAGAGGTTGCAGTGAGTCGAGATCACACCACTGCAATCCAGCCTGGGCAACAGAGTGAGACTCCGTCTCAAAAAATAAATAAATAATAGCTAACATGCATTCAGTACTTGCAGTATCCCAAGACTTCACATGGACTAACTCATTTAATTCAAGAATTCAATGAGACATTATTATCCACATTTTACAGATTTGTAATCCGATGCTAAGAGAGGTTAAGTAGTAAACTACCTAAGGTCACACAGCTAGTAAACTGGTACAGACAAGATGCAAAGGTACCTGAGCCCTGGGCCCACGCTCCAGTCAATCCTGCCTTCTTAGCCTCTGGAGGTTGTTCTTCAGAATCTTTGTCCCAGGCACAAAGAACTGGGCTGAGTGAATAATAGATTACACTTTCTGTGACATTTCCTTTGCCTATATAATCTTAGGATGGTTTTTATGCATTTTCTACATATCAGAATGTTCTTTTTTTTCTCTCAATAGGAAAGAGAAGTAATTCAAGAAAGAAATAGAAACTTCAGGGAGAACATCCATTCATTCATTGGATTGTATATCATTGTTGCATAACCAGAATTGATAAGCACTGTTCCTCCACTCCATTTAGCAATTATGTCACCCTTTTTTATTGCAGTTGGTTTTTGAATGTCTTTCACTCCTTTTAAGGATAAACTCCTTTATGGCGTGACTGTGTCTTACTCATCTATACTGGCAGTGGGTAGATGTCAATAAATGTTATATACACAAATAAGTACGATGTTTATTCCATGGTAAATATATTTGGGAGCACTCTTTCTGTGAAGACATACTATACAACGAAACGAAAGACTAAGACAAAAAAAGAATCCCACCACACTATTTTGGGGTCTTCTGCAGCACCTCACCCTTCCACCCGAGAGGGAAGGTGGGAGCTCCACCTCTTTATTGTGCATTAGCGTGCCCCAAAGTTACACTAATTTCCCCTTACCTTTGTGGCCCATGCTCTCACTCTGAGTCCTCTGGAAAGTCCAATTCTTCCCACAAATGTCTGAGAATTTCCAACAACTTACGATTTACCACCTCATGGTCACTTCCAGCTCCAAGTTCCTACCTCCCCCTCACCTCCTGATTTTCCTGCAACCTCTCCTGCTGAAGCCACTCTCTAGGTTCCCTTCCCTTTTCCCCATGCCAGCCCAGATGTTGGTCTCACCCTGTTCTCTTTAACTTTCTACAAACCAGTGCTACAAGGCTTTAATGAGAATGTAGATGTTGCTGGAGATTTGCATAAATAGTGGAATTTTCTACTGTGCAAGGGTCATGAAATTGAACAAAACTAAAATTGGATATTATGGATATTATCCCCATCCTTCAAATCCTTTTTTTTGTTTGTTTGTTTGTTTGTTTGTTTGTTTGGTAGGCAGTGTCTCATTCTGTTACCCAGGCTGGCGTGCAGTGACACGCGATCTCGGCTCACTGCAACCACCGCCTTCTGGGTTCAAGCGATTCTCCTGCCTCAGCCTCCCAAGTAGCTGGGATTATAGGCACATGCCACCATCCCTGGCTGATTTTTGTATTTTCAGTAGAAATGAGGTTTCACCATATTAGCCAGGCTGGTCTTGAACTCCTGACCTCAAGTGATCCACCGGCCTCAGCCTCCCAAAGTGCTAGGATTGCACATGTGAGCCACCGCGCTCAGCCCAAATCCTTTACTTATCCCAGATCAGGAATTTCTCACTGGCCACCTACTTTTGCAGGCTGCAGCCGCCTACCACCTGTCTCCCAGCTCCTCTTTCTTTAAACCCCACTCCTTCTCACTTCCCCAGAAACTCATTTTCCTGATGTCCTTCAGCTCAGGTCTTCCCTTTCCACACAGAAACCCACTGTGTTTCTCTGGGTGAAGCACTCTCTATGCAGGGTTTAATCTTTTAGCAGAACACAGAGCTGGCAAGGGCTTTGCTGTTTCAGCCTTCTCTTTCTTCCTCCTTCTCCACACTCCCAACACCCATGCATGGCTTTCTCTATAGGGAGATGAACAACTGAAATTTACTTTCTTACTGATAAAAATTATCCTTCTCACACATACCCTAAAAGCAAATCAATATCCCAAAATTCAGAACTATCCTGCAGCCTTAGGAAGCCATTCCAAGAATAGATCAAATGAGAGGAGAATCCACAATCCAGGCAAAATATAAAGTATATGTGAACAAGAGTTCAAAGACCCTTTTAAAACATAAGGAAATGTATCTATATGATGCTAGAATGAAAAGGAAGTTATGTCATTAAATTCAAGTTCTTCATTTTGTAGAAGACAAAACAGAGATTAAATGATTTTCCTAAGGTTCACAGTAAGCAAAAGTGGTGACTTAAGCATGTTGTTGCTTGTTTAGCTCTTTGTGTTTTGATTTTAGACAGCAGGAGGCAGTATCTGCCTTGCAGCTAAAGTGGATATCTATTGTTCTTACCTGCCCAGCATCCCCATCACCCTACTTCTGGGGACAAGAAACTGCCTCTTCCCTTTGTGTACAATCTTCATGAGATGTCACATAGGTTGCCACAAGCTGCCTGGGCTGAGAGAAGAGTACAGGACCCAAGCTTGGCCTATCAGACACTCTCCCAGAAACACTGGAGGGATTATAGGTGGATTCATCCTGGCCATGGGGCTCTGGACCTATTGAACCCTGCACCCAGACCGATTCCCTGAAGCTGCCCTGGGCCCTGTCCTTCTCATAGCTTAGGTGTAGGGCTTCTCTTCCAGGTTGACAACTGACTGCACTGCCTTCCAGTACATTTTGTCTATTGCTTAAGTTATCCATCGTTAGTTCATGCCTGTGGTTTGCAAATTCCTGGCACAGTAGCTTAGTTGGCTTTCCCAGGGTATCTGCACATACAGGCTCCGTTCTGTGTTTCACCACATTATACTTCAATCTTAACAATGAAGCAAGCTCTAACAGAGCGTAGAAGTAAATAAAATGTTCTTTTTCTGATCAAATAGCATAAAACTAACTGGTAAACAGAAATTTTTCCTAGCAAATAAGGACCCTTTTTTTAATTGTGGTAAAATGCGTGTAACATAAAATTTGCCATCTCAACCATTAAGTGTACAGTTCAGTATTGTTAAGTATATTCACATTGCTGCACAAGAGAAAAAGTCCTTAACCTCAGCACTATTTGCATTTTTGACTATATAATTCTTTGTTGTGTCCTATGTATTAAGAATACTAGGCCAGGCACAGTGGCTCATGCCTATGATCCCAGCATTGTGGGAGGCTAAGGCTAAGGTGAGCAGATCGTGTGAGCCCAGATATTAAAGACCAGCCTGGGCAACATAGCAAAACCCTATCTCTACAAAAAATTTGACAATTAGCCAGGCGTGGTTGTATGTACCTGTGCTCCCAGCTGCTTGAAAGGCAAGCTCCACCTCCCGGGTTCACGCCATTCTCCTGCCTCAGCCTCTCCGAGTAGCTGGGACTACAGGTGCCCGCCACCACGCCCGGCTAATTTTTTGTATTTTTAGTAGAGATGGGGTTTCACTGTGGTCTCGATCTCCTGACCTCGTGATCCACCCGCCTCAGCCTCCCAAAGTGCTGGGATTACAGGCGTGAGCCACCACACCCGGCAACCAACGAGATTTAACAGACATATACAGAGCACTTTACCCAACAACAACAGAATACACGTTATTCTCAAGTGCACATGGAACATTTTTCAGGATAGACCATACAGACATAATAAGCCTCACTACATTTGAAAAGACTGATATGACACAAAGTATCTTCTCTGCGCACACTGGGATAAAGTTAGAAACCCATAATAGAAGGAAAATTGGAAAATTCACAAATTTGTGGAGTGTAAACAACACAGTCTTAACCAACAGATCATAGAAGAAATCACAAGGGAAACTGGAGAATACTTAAAGATGAATGAAAATGAAATCACAATATACCAAAACTTATGAGACACAGGAAAAGCAGTGCTGAAGTGGAAATTCATAGCTATAAACATCTAAGTAAGAAAGATCTCAAATAGGCAACCTAACTTTACATCTCAAGTAACTAGAAATTGAAGAACAAACTAAACCCAAAGCTAGCAGAAGAAAGAGTAAAAATTAGAACAGAGATAAATGAAATCAAAAATAGGAAAATAGTACAGAAAGTCAATGAAGCCAAAAATTGGCTCTTTGAAAAGATCAACAAAATTAACAAACTTTATCTATATGGACTAAGGAAAAGGAAAAAGGGCTCAAATTTCTAAACCAGAACTGAAATTGAAAACATTACCACCAATTTTACAAAAATAAAAAGTACTAAAAGAGGCCAGGCACAGTGGCTCACACCTGTAATCCCAGCACTTTGGGAGGCTGAGGCAGGCAGATGGCTTGAGGAAGCTTGCAGAGGAAGGAGCAGGCAGCCATCTTTGCTGTTCTGCAGCCTCTGCTGGTGATACCTAGGCAAACAGGGTATGGAGCAGATCTCCAGAAAACTCCAGCAAACCTGCAGAAGAGAGGCCTGACTGTTAGAGAGAAAACTAACAAACAGAAAGCAATAACATCAACATCAACATCAACAAAAATGACGCCCATGCAAAAACTTCATCCAAAGGTCATCAGCATCATGACGAATCCACAAAGATGAAGAAAAACCAGCACAAAAAAATGCTGAAAATTCCAAAAACCGGAATGCCTCTTCTCCTCCAAAGGATCACAACTCCTCACCAGCAAGGGCACAAAACTGGATGGAGAATGAGTTTGATGAATCGAGACAAGTAGGCTTCAGAAGGCGAATAATAACAAACTCCTCTGAGCTGAAGGAGAGTGTTCTAACCCAATGCAAGGAAGCTAAGAACCTTGACAAAAGGTTATAGAAACTGCCAATTAGAATAACCACTTTAGAGAAGAACATAAATGACCTGGTGGAGCTGAAAAACACAGCACAAGAACTTCATGAAGCATACACAAGTATCAATAGCCGAATCAATCAAGTGGAAGAAAGAATATCAGAGATTGAAGATCAACTTAATGAAATAAAATGTGAAGACAAGATTAGAGTAAAAATAATGAAAAAGAATGAACAAAGCCTCTAAGAAATATGGGACTATGTAAAAAGACCAAACCTACGATTGATTGGTGTACCTGAAAGTGACAGGGATAATGGAACCAAGTTGGAAAACGTACTTCAGGATATTATGCAGGAGAACTTCCCCAAGCTAGTAAGACAGGCCAACATTCAAATTCAGGAAATACAGAGAACATCACTAAGATACTCCTCGAGAAGAGCAACCCCAAGACACATAATCATCAGATTCACCAAGGTTGAAATGAAGGAAAAAATGTTAAGGGCAGCCAGAGAGAAAGGTCAGGTTACCCACAAAGGGAAGCCCATCAGACTAACAGCAGATCTCTGCAGAAACCCAGCAAGCCAGAAGAGAGTGGGGCCCAATATTCAACATTCTTTAAGAAAGGAATTTTCAACCCAGAATTTCACATCCAGCCAAACTAAGTTTCACAAGCGAAGGAGAAATAAATTCCTTCACAGACGAGCAAATGCTGAGGGATTTTGTCAACACCAGGCCTGCCTTACAAGAGCTCCTGAAGAAAGCACTAAGTATGAAAAGGAAAAACCAGTACCAGGCACTGCAAAAATGTATCAAAATATAAAGACCAATGACACTTTGAATAAACTGCATCAACTAATGTGCAAAATAACTAGCTGGCATCATGATGACAGGATGAAATTCACACATAGCAATATTAACCTTAAATGTAAATGGGCTAAATGCCCCAATTAAAAGACACAGACTGGCAAATTGCAAAAAGAGTCAAGACCCATGGCTGTGCTGTATTCAGGAGGCCCATCTCACGTGCAAAGACACACATAGGCTCAAAATAAAGAGATGGAGGAAGATTTACCAAGCAAATGGAAAGCAAATAAAAAAAAAAAAAGCAGGGATTGCATTCCTAGTCTCTGATAAAACAGACTTTAAACCAACTAAGATCAAAAAAGACAAAGAAAAACATTACATGATGGTAAAGGGAACAATGCAACAAAAAGAGCTAACTATCCTAAGTATATATGCACCCAACTCAGGAGCACCCAGATTCATAAAGCAAGTTTTTAGAGACCTACAAAGAGACTTAGACTCCCACACAATAATGGTGGGAGACTTTAACACCCCACTGTCAATATTAGACAGATCAACGAGACAGAAAATTAACAAGATATGCACGACTTGAACTCAGCTCTGGACCAAGTGGACCTAATAGACCTAATAGACATCTACAGGGCTCTCCACCCCAAATCAACAGAATATACATTCTTCTCAGCACCACACAGCACTTATTCTAAAATGGACCACTTAATTGAAAGTAAAACAGTCCTCAGCAGCCGGGCGCAGTGGCTCACGCTTATAATCCCAGCACTTTGGGAGGCCGAGGCGGGCGGATCACAAGGTCAGGAGATCGAGACCATGGTGAAATCCCGTCTCTACTAAAAATACAAAAAAAAAGTTAGCCGGGCGTAGTGGCGGGCACCTGTAGTCCCAGCTACTCGGAGAGGCTGAGGCAGGAGAATGGCGTGAACCTGGGAGGCGGAGCTTACAGTGAGCCGAGATTGCACCACTGCACTCCAGCCTGGGCGACAGAGGGAGACTCCGTATCAAAAAAAAAAAACAAAACAAAAAACAAAAAACAGTCCTCAGCAAATGCAAAAGAACACAAATCATAACAGCCTCTCAGACCACAGTGCAATCAAATTAGAACTCAGGATTAAGAAACTCACTCAGAACAGCACAACTACATGAAAACTGAACAACCTGCTCCTGAATGACTACTGGGTAAATAAGGAAATTAAGGCAGAAATAAATAAGTTATTTGAAACCAATGAGAACAAAGACAATATGTACCAGAATCTCAGGGACATAGATAAAGTAGTATTTAGAAGGAAATTTATAGCACTAAATGCCCACATCAGAACACAGAAAAGATCTGAAATCAACACCCTAACATCACAATTAAAAGAACTAGAGAAGCATAGAGCAAACAAATTCAAAAGCTAGCAGAAGGCAAGAAATAACTAAGATCAGAGAAGAACTAAAGGAGATAGAGACACGAGAAACCCTTCAAAAAAATCAATGAATCCAGGAGCTAGTTTTTTGAAAAGATTAACAAAATAGACCACTAGTCAGACTAATAAAAAAGAAAAGAGAGAAGAATCAAATAGACAAAAGAAAAAAATGATAAAGGGGATACCACCACTGAGCCCACAGAAATACAAACTACCATCCGAGAATACGATAAACACCTCTATGCAAATAAACTAGAATATCTAGAAGAAATGGATAAATTCCTGGACACATACACCCTCCCAAGACTAAACCAGGAAGAAGTTGAATCCCTCAATAGTCTAATAACAAGTTCTGAAATTGAGGCAGTAATTAATAGCCTACCAACCAAAAAAAGCCCAGGACCAGACAGATTCACAGCCAAATTCTACCAGAGGTACAAAGAGGAGCCGGTACCATTCCTTCTGAAATTATTCCAAACAATAGAAAAAGAGCGACTCCTCCCTGACTCATTTTATGAGGCCAGCATCATCCTGATACCAAAGCCTGGCGGAGACACAACAAAAAAAGAAAATTTCCGGCCAATATCCCTGATGAACATCAATGTGAAAATCCTCAATAAAATACTGGCAAACTGAATCCAGCAGCACATCAAAAAGCTTATCCACCACAATCAAGTCAGCTTCATCCCTGGGATGCAAGTCTGGTTCAACATATGCATATCAATAAATGTAATCCATCACATAAACAGAACTAATGACAAAAATCACATGATTATCTCAATAGATGCAGAAATGTCCTCCGATAAAATTCAACAACTTTTCATGCTAAAAATACCCAGTTAACTAGGTAATGATGGAACATATCTCAAAATAATAATAGCTATTTATGACAAACTCATAGCCAATATCATACTGAATGGGCAAAAGCTGGAAGCATTCCCTTTGAAAACCAGCACAAGACAACGATGCCCTCTGTCACCACTCCTATTCAATATAGTATTGAAAGTTCCAGCCAGGGGCCGGGCGCGGTGGCTCACGCTTGTAATCCCAGCACTTTGGGAGGCCGAGGCGGGCGGATCACGAGGTCAGGAAATCGAGACCACAGTGAAACCCCGTCTCTACTAAAAATACAAAAAAAAATTAGCCGGGCGTGGTGGCGGGCGCCTGTAGTCCCAGCTACTCGGAGAGGCTGAGGCAGGAGAATGGCGTGAACCCGGGATGCGGAGCTTGCAGTGAGCCGAGATCGCGCCACTGCACTCCAGCCTGGGCGACAGAGCGAGACTCTGTCTCAAAAAAAAAAAAAAAAAAAAAAGAAAGTTCCAGCCAGGGCAATCAAGCAAGAGAAAGAAATAAAGGTATTCAAATAGGAAGGCAGAAAGTCAAATTGTCTTTGTTTGCAGATGACATGATTGTGTATTTAGAAAACCCCATTGTCTCAGCCCAAAAACTACTTAAGCTGATAAGCAACTTCAGCAAAGTGTCAGGATACAAAATCAATGTGCAAAAATCGCAAGCATTCCTTTACACCAATAACAGACAAACAGAGAGCCAAATCATGAGTGAACTCCCATTCACAATTGCCACAAAGGGAATAAAATACCTAGGAATACAACTTACAAGGGATGTGAAGGACTGCTTCAAGGAGAACTCTACAAACCACTGCTCAAGGAAATAAGAGAGGACACAAACAAATGGAAAAACATTCCATGCTCATGAGTAGGAAGAATCAACATCATGAAAATGGCCATACTGCCCAAAGTAATTTATAGATTCAATGCTATTCCCATCAAGCTACCATTGACTTTCTCCACAGAATTAGAAAAAACTACTTTAAATTTCATATGGAACCAAAAAAAAAAAAAAAGCCCACATAGCTAAGACAATCCTAAGAATAAGAACAAAGCTGGAGGTATCACACTACCTGACTTCAAACTATACTACAAGGCTGTAGTAACCAAAACAGCATAGTAGTGGTACCAAAACAGATATATAGACCAACAAAACAGAACAGAAGTCTCAGAAATAACACCACACATCTATAACCATCTGATCTTTGACACACCAGACAAAAACAAGCAATGGGGAAAGGATTCCCTATTTAATAATAGTGTTGGGAAAACTGGCTGGCTATATGCAGAAAACTAAAACTGGACCCCTTCCTTACACCTTACACAAAAATTAACTCAAGATAGATTAAAGATTTAAATGTAAGACCTAAAACCATAAAAACCCTAGAAGAAAACCTAGGCAATACCATTCAGGACACAGACATGAACAAAGACTTCATGACTAAAACACCAAAAGCAATTGCATGCAACAAAAGCCAAAATTGACAAATGGGATCGAATTACACTAAAGAGTTTCTGCACGGCAAAAGAAACTATCATTAGAGTAAACAGGCAACCTACAGATGGGAGAAAATTTTTGCAATTCTATCCATCTGACAAAGGTCTGGTATCCGGAATCTACAAGGAACTTAAAGTTACAGGAAAAAAACAACCCCATCAAAAAGTGGGCAAATGATGTGAACAGACACTACTCAAAAGAAGACATTTATGTGGCCAACAAACATAGGAAAAAAAATCTCATCATCACTGGTCATTAGAGAAATGCAGATCAAAACCACAATGAGATACCATCTCATGCCAGTTAGAATGGCGATCATTAAAAAGTCAGGATACAACAGATGCTGGAGAGCATGTGGAGAAATAGGAATGCTTTACGCTGTTGGTGGGAGTGTAAATTAGTTCAACCATTGTGAAAGACAGTGTGGTGATTCCTCAAGGATCTAGAACCAGAAACACCATTTGACCCAGCAAGCCCATTACTGGTTATATACCCAAAGGATTATAAATCATTCTACTGTCACATGTGGTGGCTCACACCTATAATCCCAGCACTTTGAGAGGCCAAGGCAGGCGGATCACCTCAGGCCAGCAGTACAAAACCAGCCTGACCAACATGGTGAAACCACATCTCTACCAAAAATACAAAAATTAGCTAGGCATGGTGGCAGGCACCTGTAATCCCAGCTACTTGGGAGGCTGCGGCAGGAGAATCACTTTAACCTGGGAGGTGGAAGTTACAGTGAGCCGAGATCACACCACTGCACTTCAGCCTGGGCAACAGAGGAAGACTCCGTCTCAAAACAAACAAAAAAAAATCACTCTACTATAAAGACACATGCACACGTATGTTTACTGCAGCACTATTTACAATAGCAAAGACTTGGAGCCAACCCAAATGTCCATCAATGATAGACTGGATAAAGAAAATGTGGCACAGATACACCATGGAATACTATGCAGCCATAAAAACGAATGAGTTCGGAAGTGAGGAGCGCCTCTGCCCGGCCACCCATCATCTGGGAAGTGAGGAGCGCCTCTGCCCGGCCACCCATCGTCTGGGAAGTGAGGAGCGCCTCTGCCCGGCCACCACGTCTGGGATGTGGGGAGCGCCTCTGCCCGACCGCCCCGTCTGGGAGGTCTACCACGGAGGCCAGAAGCAATGTGGGGGCTGGACGTGGTGGCTCACGCCTGTGGTCCCGGCACTCTGGGGGGCCGAGGCGGGTTGATCACTTCAGGCTAAGAGTTCGAGACCAGTCTGGCCAACATGGCGAAACATATGAAAAATACAACAGACAAACCAACCAACCAACTCAGTGACAACAAAACAGGTCTACCCTGGAGTCATACTCTAATTTTTTCTATTTTCCTCCCTTTCTGATCCTTTATCCCACTTTCTTTTTCTTCCTCTTCCTTCTCCTTCTTCTTTGTCAAATAGAGGATTGAGTTATTATCAGTGATCCATATAAAGTCCCTCTCTCATTTATTTTAATTCCCACCCCCCATTTCTATTCCCCGACTTCCCATGTGCAACCTTCCTAATATGTTTGATATGCACCTTTTGGTTTGTATGTATTTTTAGAAAATGTTTATTGTTTTGTGTGCAAAAAAATATTAATAAAAAAATTAAAAAAATTAGAAAAAAAAATTTGAAAAAGAAAAAAAAAAACGAATGAGTTCATGTCTTTGCAGGGACATGGATGAAGCTAGAAACTATCATTCTTAGCAAACTAACACAGGAACGGAAAACCAAACAAAAAAAAATTCTGAGAAGAAAGCACAGGGCAAGTGCTTCATGATATTGGATTTGACAATGATTTTTATTGGATATGACACCAAAAGCACAGACAACAACAACAAAATGCACATGTTGGACTTCATGAAAATGTTAAGAATTTTGTGCATCAAAAAACACTCTCAACAGAATAAAAAGGTAACCTAAAGAATGGGAGAAAATATTTGTAAATCATATATATGATAAGGAATTAATATAGAGCATAGATAGAGACCTCCTAAAATTTGACAACAAAAAAATTTTGATTTAAAATTGTGCAAAGAACTTAAATAGAAGTTTCTACGAAGAATATATACAAATGATCGATAAGCACATTAAAACATGTTCAACATCACTAATCATTAGAGAAATGCAAATCAAAACCACGAGATACCACCTCACATCCCCTAAGATGGCTTCTGTTTTTAAAAGCTGAGAATAAGTGTGGGCGAATATATGAAGAAATTGGAACCTCTGTGCACTCTTCAAGGGAAAATTGTATAGCAGTTGTGGAAAACAGTACAGTGGTTCTCCAAGAAATAAAAGCAGAATTATCATATGATCCAGCGATTCCACTTCTGGGAAAGTACGCGAAAGAATTGAAAGCAGGATCTCAAAGACACAGTTGTACACTCATGTTCATAGCAGCATTATTCCCAGGAGCTAAAATGTGGAGGCACACAAGTGTCCACTGACAGAAGAACAGATAAACAAAATGTGGTATATATACACAATGGAATGTTAGCCATAAAAAGGAAGAAAATTCTGGATAAAACTTGAGGACCTTAGGCTCAGTGAAATAAGCCAGTTGCAAAAAGACAAACACTTCATGACTCCACTTACATGAGGTACTTAGAGTAATAACATTCATAGAGATGGAAAGTAGAATGATAGTTTCCAGGGCCTTTGGGGGAAGGGGCAATAGGGAATTATTGTTTAATGGGCATACAGCTTCAGTTTTGCAAGAAGGAAAGTGTTCTGGAGATTGATGGTGGTGATGGTTGTACAACCATACGAATGTACTTAATACCACTGAACTGTACACTTAAAAATGATTAAGACATTAAATTTTATGTTATATGTATTTTTCCCCAAATAAAGAGAAAAATTTACAATGAAAAAAGATCATAAGTTAAAATTCAATTTGTAAAATACTATGTATTGAATTATCAGTTGTATTTTTTAGTATATTTTAAACATTTTTAAAATGTATAAATATAGTATAAACATATGTTTAGGTGTGGAATGATAAAGAACAAAATAGTATGCATGGTCATATCCAGGTTTTCCTTATATGTGTTTTTATAATGGACAGGAATTTATTTTGTAATAATAACACCATAAAATATTTTTCAAAAGCACATAAAAAATAATTATCACAAAGTTTCTTCAGGCAAAAAGTTTCCTTAATAAGGAAGAGAAAGTTAGAAACAGGATATCTCATCTGAAAAATGAAGTGTGACTGTTAGGAAGAAACAATAACACAAGTTACCATGGAATAAAAGTGTCTTTTTAAAATTTTTGTTTGTGTTAAAAAGGAACCAGCTATTTATCATTGCAGAGTTAATAATTTAGTGAAGAAATTATAGCTATTCCAGGTTTAGTTTTATTAGGCTGAAAGAAATCATTTTTAATAACACATCACCGTTGTAGAACTTCTTTTCTTCAACTTCATGTCTTCTAGAATGTTCTTGACAATAATTAAACTATATTTAACCACACATGGCAATGCACTTCATGTGACTATAGTTGAACAAACTAAGCCATTGCTAGGGCTTGAATGTTTGTCTCTTCCCAAACTCGTGTTGAAACTTAAATGTCACTCTAATAGTATTAAGAGATGGAAACTTTAAGAAGTGACAAAGCTGTGGGGGCTCTGTCTTCATGAGTGGATTAATGCCATTATTGCAGGAGGGAGTTTGTTATCATGGGAATTATAAAAAAAAACAAGTTTGGCTCGCTCTCTCACTCTCTCTCGCTCTCTCTCTCTCCCTCTTGCTTTCCACCATAGAATGATACAGCAAGAAAGCCCTCACCGGATGCCAGTCCCTTGATTTTGAACTTCCCATCCTCCAGACTCTGCAGATGTCAATTTTTGTTCTTTATATATTACCCAGTCTGTGGTATCTTGTTATAGCAGCACAAAACAGACTAAGACAGCCACTGTAAAGGCCAACTCATTTTCTCCTGGTGTTTAGATAGGATGGCATAGACTACTAGATGCCTACTCAAACATTCATTCTCTGATTTTTTTTTTTTTTTTGGAGAGCCCCAATTTTTAACTAAGAACATTGCCATTGCAAATCAAAGACCATTTCTCAAACTTTCTTAACAGCAAGTATACAGAAATGTGATGTGGGATATCTAGGAAAGCTTAAAGGGATTCTGTTGGTCTTATGCTTTTCTGCTTTTCTTACATTTTGCAGCCTGAAAAGCTAGCAGGAGAGGAGCTCAAACAAGATTGAATTTTATTTCTCTTTTATCTAACAGTCCAGCAGCGCACAGACCTGGGCAGGTGCAGGAGCTCTCCTCAATATGAGGCTCCCAAGCTTGCTCTGCTTGTCTCTGATTTCCAGCCAGCAGTCAGAAATATAGAGAGAAATGAAATTCTATTTTTTAAGCCACTGTATATCTCTTCTTGTCAAGAAGCTTAGCTCATTCTCTACTGATATTAGTCCTCAAAGGACTGCATGGAGCAGGGCCACTGCTGGTATGAAACTCCGGCACAGAGCTCTTCTGTAAAAACGAAATGAACTATCTTTTCTTTAAATCATTATGTTCTGGGGTCTGTAGCCTATTCTAAATAATGCATATAGCAAATAGATCAGGCACACCTATCTTGCACCAGCAGGAAGAAGGCTATGAAATCTGAACAGCCTTCTACAAGCACATATTTCTAATACTTGCAAAAGGTAGAGAATAATGAGTAAAAGACAATAGACAAAGAATTGCTCACAGAAAATGGAACAAGTTCTAACCAAGAATGTATTCCATTGCCAGGGTAAGGAGTCTGTTTTTCTGCCCATTAGAATTTCGGCATTGTTATAAACCATTGAGTCCTGCTCATTTCCCATTTCCCAATTTTCCATTTGTGAAAGAGAGATTTTATTGCAGATAAACCATTCTACAACATCATTACGTACTGGATGCAGGTGTGGGAGGCAAGAGTCACCCTGTCACTTGACGGAGAGGACAGCACGTCACCCAGAGATCCTGGACTTGGGGATGGATGCAGCACCCAGACAGGACTTCGGGTTGTTGGTATGTGGTGATTATGCTCCACTGCTGAGAAAAAAAGGTGAGCCTGGCTACATGGAGGGCCAAAGGAGTGGGCTGTGATGGATCACTATTTTCTCCAGTATCCATTCTCCTCTTCCTTTCAAAAATAGAAACGCCAAGTTTTAGCTAAATACATGGCCAAAAGCTACAGACCAGAATTCCCCAGCCTCACTGGTCTGTTCCTCCAACCAAGTCCAGGCCAACAGAATGTAAGCAGACATGAAGTGTGCAACTCCTCTGTTGCCTCTGTAAAAATGAAGCATTGGCTGGACGCGGTGGCTCACGCCTGTAATCCCAGCACTTTGGGAGGCCAAGGCAGGCAGATCACCTGAGGTCAGGAGTTTGAGACCAGACTGACCAACATGGCAAAACCCCGTCTCTACTAAAAAGACAAAAATTAGCCAGGCATGGTGGCAGGCACCTGTAATCCCAGGTAATTGGGAGGCTGAGGCAGGAGGATGGCTGGAACCTGTGAGGCGGAGGTTGCAGTGAGCTGAGATCACGCTGTTGCACTACAGCCCACCAGCCTAGGCAACAAGAATGAAACTTCATCTCAAAAAAAAAAAAAAAGCATTGTCCCCAGGACATTCTCATTCCTCCTTCCCAGCCCCTGGAAAATGGCAGCTGCTGGACAACTAGGAAAGCCTTAAATAAGTTGAAATTTTAATTTACAGCCAATAGTTCAGGTACACAAGCTGGTACCAAACTGTAAAGGAATGAGAAACAATAAGGATAATGTACTAACTCTGTAATCTGTCTCTGTCCGTTCCATTTTAAAATTCTGAGATATCCTCCTTTTGTTACGAACATAGCCTTTCTTTTGTAAAATGATGGTAATAACAGGCCATAGATTATTTTTGATGTTCTTGCTTTATAAAATAAGTGTCAGCATCCCAGTTTTTAAAAAATGATATTAATCCATGAAATCCAAAAACCTGGGAACCATCACAATAGGATACAGTGACAAGGAAGGCTTTAGGTACAGAACTTTCAAGATTAAATGTATTCTCTAGGAAGTCAACTCAAATGTCAGTCTAGTGAGTTATGAATTCTCCTATCCATAATCCTGTCAGAAAATGGTGGGAGAGCAGTGCTAGCAGACAAGACTATAAAAACTATTTACTAAGACAGCAAAGTACCATCAAAGAGAAATTCCTCCTTTCATGTGATTTTCTTCACTATTATTTACAAGTCTGTTTACAACATATTTTTAGAAGACGTAATTAATATTCAGATATTTCATCAACAATGAAGTCCTTATAAATAAATCCAGAGAATTACAATTTGTTCTGAGAACCACACAGGGAATGTGATTTCACTATTATTCTTAGTCATTCAACAAGCATTCATTGAGCCAGGAACTTGGGGAGTGAAGAAGGATACAAAGATACAAAACACACAGATCCTGCCTTCAAATATCAAAGTCTGATGAATAACATGGCTATGTAAAAAATAACTATAACACATTTTGGCTGGGCGCAGTGGCTCACACCTGTAATCACCTCACTTTGGGAGGCCAAGTGGGGGGGGGTGAATCACTTGCGGTCAGGAGTTCGAGACCAGCCTGGCCAACATGGCAAAACCCCAACTCTACTAAAAATACAAAAATTAGCCAGGCATGGTGGGGCACACCTGTAATCACAGATACTTGGGAGGCTGAGGCAGGAGAATTGCTTGAACCCAGAAGGCGGAAGTTGCAGTGAGCCAAGATTGCACCACCACTGCATTCCAGCCTGGGTGACAGAACAACACTCCGTCTCAAAAAAAAAAACAAAAAAAAACTATAATACATTTTCAGAGTCATAATAGATGATATACAATGTGAGAGGGAGAAAGTCCTAACACTGGGATTCTATAAGTTGTTTTTTTGTTTGTTTGTTTTTTGAGACGGAGTTTCGCTCTTGTTGCCCAGGCTGGAGTGCAATGGCGCGATCTCAGCTCACTGCAACCTCTGCCTCCCAGGTTCAAGCTATTTTCCTGCTTCAGCCTCCTGAGTAGCTGGGATTAAAAGCACGTGCCACCACACCCGGCTAATTTTGTATTTTTAGTAGAGGCGGGTTTTCTCCATGTTGGTCAGGCTGGTCTCAAACTCCCAACCTCAGGTGATAATGCCTACCTCAGCCTCCCAAAGTGCTGGGACTACAGGCGTGAGCCACCGCGCCCGGCGTGGGATTCTGTAAGTTGTTTTTATGGGTTTCTAAGCTACATTCTATCAATTCCAGCATGCCGCACACAGGTCCAAAACTCCAGTTTGATATAAAGTGTTTGGGATGAGCAGACTTTTCCAACAGGTTTGAGAACCTCCCCTCCAGCACCACAGCCTGGAAAAACTTTATTTTCTTGTGAGATAGCCTAAGACTCTTCTTGCCTAATCTTTCTTCCTTCAGATTCCAGACCTGCATCAGAGTCTGAAAGCTCTCCCTACCTAGTCCACTCCTTCACCCGTTATCCTTCACAGGTGTTTCCCCAAAAACCTCTTTTATGTCGAATCCGATCCTCTTGGTATCAGCTTTTAGAGAACTTGAATTAACAGAAGGAGTGTCCAGTTATCTAACACTGCATAAAAAGAACCCGAAACCGTAGCTCAAAACAACAATCATTTCATTATATCTCATGATTTTGTAGACCAGGAGTTCAGGCAAGGCTGCCCTAGGTGATCCTTTTGTTCTGTGGGGCCCACGGGCTGGTTGGGAGGGGCTGGGATGGCTTCAATCACACTTCTGCTGCGTTACTGGAGATAATTGGAAATCTGGGCTCAGCTGGGACTGTCAACCATATTGCCTGCTCATGGCATCTTCTCCACCATGGAGGCTGTATGACTTTTAAGATCTAGCCATAGAAGTCATATAGCCTCACTTCTGCCATACTCTACTGATAAAAGTAACCGGAAACACAACCACAGTTAAAATGAGGCAATATACACCTCCTCCTTGAAGCCGGGAATGCCAAAGAATTTGCTGTTATGTTTCTAAATCGCCACATGAGGGCACCCTTTCTCTTATGAAACCACTAAGTTTCATCAACTTCAGGAGACGATCATTCAAACCAGAAGAGATGTATTAATTCTAACCAAAAGAATACTTGCTACCACAAAAATGCTGTATGGATCAGCAAAGATACGTTCTAGTTTATACCCTACTTTGTCATTACAGTTCAATTGTCAATGCCCCAATCAACAAAAAGGGAATTCAGATCTAGTGCTTTACACTCCAGATGACGTGAATCTAAAGACCATGACCCTGGTGACCACAGTAGTTTATTTAAAGGTAAAGTCTGTATTTCCTACAAGTATAGAAGGCTGTATGCAACGTGAACCCTGGCCACTGACTCACTGATCATTCTTGGTGTGTGAAACTGTTACTCCTTTGGTTACTAGCAAGCATACGGAGGAGAGTAAATTGCACCTGAGCGTAATCTCCAACTAAGGGGCTGCTGTGACCTACTGTTGCCTTTTGGAACTTTAATTGGGGAGGTAAAAAACACGGAGTTATGATTACCAAAGGATGATGAGTTAAACTTCAAAGGAATAACACAGTCATATCCCTGTCATCTTTTGCTGAGGCATCTTCATAAAGATTAAGCACGTTAGGACCATGCAGCAGTGACTTTCCTTGGTTACAAAGCAAGAGTGGATTCGCCATCCTAGTCACTGATGATGGTGAATGTCAAGTTTGTTTTGTGTGCACGTGTATGTGCTAAACATTCACTTGAAAGATACCTTGAGTACTACTTTGGCATAATACAAATGCATTTGACAGGCTTTTTTGTCTTGCCTCTCAAATTAGCAAATTTCCCTAGCCCTGAATAAAACCAAGCAACTACAGTATATAGAAAAATTTAGGAACCCTAAATAACGGATTGAAATTCTATTCAAACTTAACACCTAATTGTACTTTTTTAGTTATCAGTAACCAGACCATGTCATTCAGGGATCTATCTACCTCAAAGTAAATAGATTAAAATATCTTAATCTAAGAAATCATTCAGTTATAAAAAATATGATTAACCTAGCACTTTTTTTCAAGTTTTTCCTCCTCTACCATAATTTTGATATGAAAAGTGGAGTTTTTGGCAGAAAAAGCAGAGTCTATGTCTGAATCGTTCAGAGAAACAATGGTTAGCACGGTTTAGGACATAAAAGTTGTCCAACAAATATTTGTTGAAGCCAGGTGCTGTGGCTCACGCCTGTAATTCCAGCACTTTGGTCAAGGTGGGTGGATCACTTAAGACCAGGAGTTCGAGACCAGCCTGGCCAACATAGCGAAAGCCCGTCTGTACTAAAAATACAAAAAAAAATTAGCCAGGCGTGGTGATGCACACCTGTGGTCCCAGGTACTTGGGAGGCTGAGGCAGGAGAATTGCTTGGATCTGGGAGGCGGAGGTTGCAGTGCGCTGAAATCATCACACTGTACTCCAGCCTGGGTGATAGAGTGAGACTACTCTGCCTCAAAAAATAAATAAATGAAATAAAATAAAATATTTGTTGAATGGTTGAATGAATGAATGGATGAGTGGTACTTATTTGTGTTAACTTAGGATTTTCATTTACACATCTTCCAGAAGGTAGTGGTATAAATTAAAAATAATAGGTAAGATAGAGGCTAATTTAAATTTGAAATCGCTATATGGTGTCTATTCAGCTTGTTAACAATTAATACTTAGATGTTAATTATAATTTAGTTAGGACAGATTTCCTTTGAACTTCATTTCTTACGTGTCCATATTAGACAATTAGGTCTTTTTAGCTAAACCCTGATATTCTGGTTATCTTAATAACCATTACGTCACCAACAATGATTAAAAGGTATTACCTTAATTACTTTCAGGCAAGGAATTTATTCACTTTGTTCAGCAGCAAGAAGGGCACATGACACAGAGTAAGCACCCATTAAATACCTGTTGAATAAGGCAATTAAGTATTAAACTCCGTTTCTCAATGTGAGTACATAACAAAGAATGTGCAGCCATCCCCAATCCACCCTACATACCTACATTCTGATCATTACAGCAACCCTGAAAAGTAGGTATTATTTTATTCATTTCATAAATTAGGAAATTCCCATGGCTGGGATGTGACAGCACTTGCATTTGAAGCTATATTTGTAAGTTCCCAAAGTCTTTTTAATTGCCTCTCCAGGCGCAGTGGCTCATGCCTGTAATCCGAAAACTTTGGGAAGCCGAGGTGGGTGGATCACCTGAGGTCAGGAGTTCGAGACCAGCTTGACCAACATGGTGAAACCCCATCTTTATTAAAAAAGAAAAAAAATACTAAAATAAATTAGCCTAAAAAATTAGGTGGTGGCATGTGCCTCTAACCCCAGCTACTCAGGAGTCTGAGGCAGGAGAATCGCCTGAACCCAGGAGGCGGAGGTTGCAGTGAGCCAAGATCGTGCCACTGCACTCTAACCTGGGCAACACAGCCAGATTCCGTCCCGAAAAAATAAAATAATAATAATAATTGCCTCTCCAATAAGATAACCTTAAGGACGTATACATACAGAAAACAAAAACAAACAACAATTACTGGATATCTGACTTTGTGTCTGGACTTAGTCCTTTGCCTCATGATTGTCCCTGATAGCCATGTTCAGGGACAATCTATTTTCATATAGAATCATCCATCAGGGCCCTGTACTGCCTTTTGGCTCCAAAATCTGCCTCTTGGGGTTTTCCTATTAATTGTTGTCAACACAAAGACCAGACCACCATTCCCTATTCAGCCTGGCTTTCCTGTCTTTGCACAAACAAATCATTCAGCCACCAACAAATAACCAGTCTTTCTTTTTTTTGTTTTGTTTTGTTTTTAGTAGAGACGAAACCACACTCGGCTAGTCCTTGGTTCTTTGAAGAAAGACTGTGATTACCCGAACTAACAACACAGAATTGAGCTCTAGGCGAATTCGTCCTTATAACCCAATCACTTTCTCTGATGTGTCCTCAGAGAATGAAAAATATTTTAATACTGGCCTGATGATCATAATTCTTCTCTACTCCAAAATCCTAAAGATATTCTATGTTTTATTTTTAGTCGTTGAGACAGGGTCTTGCTCTGTCACCCAGTCTGGAGTGCAGTGTAGGCTCACTGTTGCCTCAACTTCCCAGGCTCAAGTGATCTTCCCATCTCAGTCTCCTGAGTAGCTGGGACCACAGCCACATGCCACAACACCCAACAAATTTTTGTATTTTCTTTAGAGACAGGGTCTTATTATGTTGCCCAGGTTGGTCTTGAACTCCCGGGCTCAAGCAATCCTCTCACCTAGCCTCCCAAAGTGCTAGGATTACAGGCATGGGCCACCGTGCCTGACCTATATATTTTTTTCTAGCAGTTACAATCTTTAATATTTAAGTCCTTACTTATTTTTATATTTCTCCCTTAGGTAGGAACCTAATTTTATTTTTCCATAAAAACTAATTTTTTCTCCAAAATAGACCAAATTCTCATGTGCCTGTTTCTGGGTTCTACTCTGTTCCCTGGTCTATTCGTATGTTCCTGTACCTGTACCACATTGGTTTACCTACTATGGCTGAGTAATGTGTTTGAATATCTGGTGGGAAGGGGCTGTCCCCTCTTTTTCTCTTTTTTTTTTTTTTCTGATTGTCTTAGGCAGGGGTTAGGGAATTAGGGTTCATGGACCCAACCCTATTCACTAACTATTTTAGTAAGTTTTATTAAAACACAACTACTCTCATTTGCTTCTTTTGAACACTGCAACAGCCAAATTGGGTAGTTGCATCCAGCCACCAAAGATTAAAATGTTTAATATCTGGTCTTTTGTAGAAAAAGTTGACCAATCCCTGGTCTTAATTTACTCATGGACATGTATACTTTTATATGAATTTCAGAATCATTTTGTAGACATTCCCAGTTCCAAGTTACGATTGTAAGGAACAGAAACTGATTCCAAATTAATACAGAAATGAATTTTATTGGGAAAGATATCAGAGAGCTCACAAAATCAGAAAGAAGTTTAGAGAAACAGGCTCAGAAAATGGGCAGGAATCATGGGAGGCCTGACAACAGAGAAGGCTACACTGCCGCAGAGAGCCTGGTTAGGACACCACCAGGATGCTGCCATCCCTGCATCACCCTGCCACTCACACAAGCTTCAGAGTTCCAGCAAGGAGAATGTTATGTCCAAGTTAGGATTACATACTCATATCCTAGTCTCCAGAGAGAAAGAAGGTTCTGATTCTTCTCCCACTTCCACAGAGAGAGGCAGGGCTCTGCCCTCTATCAAGACTTACTCAATGGAGGGTTCGTTCAAAATATGAGAAGGCACATTCTCCCTAAAGGTGGCTATAATTTTGCTTGGAATTGCCCTAAATTGAGGGAAAATGGTTATCCTTGAATACTGCTGCCTCATTCATGAAGATGATTTTTCTGATTATTAATTCACGTTTCTTTTTACCCTTTGGTAGAGTTTCAAAATGTTCTTCTGTGGTAGTCTTGTGAGTTTTTGTCTATTAAATCCTTGATATTTTACAGGGATTTGTGGTTGTTTTAGACAGTATCTTCTTTTCTATTATCTTTTTAATTTTATTATGTCTAGTACTGAAAAATGTTACTGACTTGTGTATATTGATCTTGCAATCCGCAAGCTTCTTATTACTTTGAAGAGTTTGTTGATTTACTTTAATTTTCTGTGTAAATGGTCATAGCAGTCATAACACTTGCAAATGACAATTTTATTTCCTCCAATCCAATCGTTATATTTCTTAGTGTTCTATGCTCTGTTATTACATTGGCCTGAGCCTCCGGTGTGAGGCAGAACATTATCACAGCCAGTATTCTTGAATTATCCCTAATTTTAAAGCAAACATTTTTCAAGATTTTCCAGGTAAACAGTAAATACCTTTTTATCACATTAAGGAAATTTCTTTCTGTTCCTAGTTTTCTGCTAATTTAAACTGTAAATAAATATAGCACCTTATGGAATGCTTTTTATGCTGTGTTGAAATGTTCTAAGTATTTCTTTCTTTAGTTTCTTAGTATGGGAAATCACATTAATAAATTTTTCAAATGTAGAATTATCTCTTTGCAGTCCTAAGAATTAACTATAACTGGTTGTGGTATGCTATATTTTTAAATCATGATGTATTATTTTAGTAATTACCAAATTCAGTTACCTAATGCATATTAGTATTCTTGCATTTATGTTCAGAAGTGAGAACGATCTGTAATCTACTTTATTGCACTACTCTTATCAAGTTTTGATATTAGGGTTATATTGGCTTCATAAAAGGAGTTAGAAGTCTTTTTTTTTTTTTTTTTTTTTGGCAGAGTCTCGCTCTGTTGCCCAGGCTAGAGTGCAGTGGCATGATCTCAGTTCATTGCAACCTCCACCTCCTGGGTTCAAGCAATCCTCCTGCCTCAGCCTCCTGAGTAGCTGGGACTACCAGCATGCACCACAATGCATGACTAATTTTTGTATTTTTAGTAGACACAGGGTTTTGCCACGTTGGCCATCCTGGCGAATTTTTAAAAGTTGAAATGATTACGAAGATTACAGTTTGTTCTTTAAAAAGTTAATACAAATAAAGAAATAGCCAAGTTGACTGACCACACAGGAAAACTCCAGTTTCACTTATAGTCCTGAGATAATTATTAATAGCTGCCCCTTTCATTCTCAAAATATCACTATTGGGAAATAAATTATCCACTAGGATAAACCTACAATAACTGACATGGATTTGATGTCACATACTAGCTGTATTACTGTGATAAATTCCCCTGGCCTCTCTGAGTTTCAGATTTCCCAACAGCAGAATGGAAACTGTGACATTTACCTTCCTGGGTAGTTTGAAGAACAAATGAAATAAAGCAAGTAAACTGACTAATTATTTTTTAAAGTTAGTTAATTTCAGCCATGGGCATCCACAACAATTCACAGATTAAAGCAAAAATTCAGCACCCAGATTCAACCCCCAACAGAATTCCAAAGCCTTCTTGACTAGAAGCAGGAAAGTTCATACGAGGTTATACCACCAATGCCCAGCCCCCACCCCTGCCACCTGCAGCCCTATCTACTAGGTAACTGGGGATATTCAGGTTTGATCTATGGACCCTGAATGCAGGCTCATTGCAATGCTCCATTCTGAAAATCAGGGAAGCCCAAGTTTAAAGACATCACCTTCAGCCACTCCTCGGACCCATCATATGTCCTGCCAATTGTCTCATTCATCAAGTCCTTCTCCTGGGTATTTCCTTGCACTTGCTGATCCTCCTCTCCACAAATATGTGGCAGGGTGTAAATGCTCACTATTTCAGTACAAAATCTTCACTGTTTTTGCTTTTCTTCCCTTTTTTTGATGGACTAGAAAGTGAAATGCAAATATTTTCCCTCACTTTGAATTAGTAATCCCTCCCTTTCCTGGAGGAAAGAGGAACATGTTTTTCAAGTTATGAATCTGACAAACTATAAAAGCATATGGTAAAAGAACAAGAGGGAGAAATATCCATGCAAACTAGAGATTACTTTAGCGGTCCCGAAGAGAAGAGATCTGTAGATCTAGAAGCAAGATCTTTGTAGATCTAGAGGTCCTGAAGAGAAGAGATCTGTAGATCTAGAAGCAAGATCTTTGTAGATCTAGAGGTCCTGAAGAGAAGAGATCTGTAGATCTAGAAGCAAGAGAATCTGTAGATTCTCTGCTTGGGTCATTACTACAGGAAGCAAGACTCCGGGCAGGAGGTACTCAGTTCATCTAGGAAAACAAAGCCCTAGGCAATGGGTTGCAGAGCTATGCCCAATAGTCCAGTGTCCTAAATATGTCACAGAAACTGCCAGATGCTGCCAGACCTGCCAGTATTGTGCAGACACAGACAATGGGCACATCAGCATTGACTGATGTGGGAGATGACCAATGACTAAGGAAGGCCTCTGGAGCCTTGGCAGAGTAAGGGAGTGTGACTGAGGTGGGACCCAAACCTACTGGAGTGATTTACGTTCACCTTCCTACCAGCCTAATGCATGGCAGCTTAGAGTCAAAATTAGGTGGATTCATAAGTCATAAACGTTATGCTTCTCTCACACTTGAGCTTTCAGACTTAGAGTCAAACATTATAATACACGAGACTCCTAATTCAGGGCGTAGATCTAGTAGTTGAGAGACTACCCCCGGAGGAAAGATTTCTCTGCTGACCATTCCTTGGTCACCCTTCCAGATTTATTTTGGCCACACTCCAACCATGCTTCAGCCTCTCACACCACACTGCTCACCAGCCTCAGCCTTGACTGTCAGCCCCAGAAGCTGGGCCAGGTTTTCAGGGTTGGGCTTCAGTATCTCCTCTCTTGCCCTGTCTTGATCTGGTTCATCTCAAGAACAAGACACTTGTAGGACACAAGGAGTTTCACCTCTTCAGTTTCACCTTTCAAATGCTCTGGGGTGGCTGTGTGTCTTCTTGTGACTCTCAAATCTGTATCTTCAGCCCTGTCCTCACTACAGAATAGCAACTTGTATGTATGAGAATCTACTGGACATCCCCTTGAGTCTCCTACATAAAAATCAAGAACCAGATACTAAAAACAGAACCTATTAGCTCATGCTACCCTGCCCTTTGATGTCACCATCTCAGTGATTAGAATCATGACCCAGTTGCTTTGATCAAAAACCCAAAGTCACTAATTCCTTTAAAATGTTCTTAAGTCACTAATTCCTTTAAAATGTTCTTAATTCACTATCTTCTCCAGTCCCATTCCTGCTGAGTTAGGTCAGGACCTCATCATCTCCTGTTTGAATTATTACAACAGCCTCCAGTTTGTCCAGTTTCTATATATGCTCCACAAAGCCAAACTGATCGTTCTAAAACACAAAGTGACGGTCAGTCCCCTTTTCACACTCTTCAGAGATGCCCTACTACTCTTGTTGCATGTCATACAAATTATGACCCCTGGCCAAATCCAACCTGCAGCCTGATATTGTACGGCCCTCAAGCTAAGAATGGATTTTGTATTTTTTAATGCCTGCAACCAAAACAAAACAGGAACATCCAATGGTGGCCATATCTGTCCTTCAAAGCCTAAATTATTTACTAGCTACTCCTTCACGGAAAAAGTTTGCTACCCCACTAAAATTTAGATAGCCCCACTCTGGCCCTCCTATAACCACTTCCCCCCTCACTCAGGACAGGAGTCTCTATGGGTCCAAAGGGCTGTTCTTCCCAGAGCCTGTGTCCTCCCTACTTATAGACAACACTCCTGGAACACCCAGCCCAAAGGATCTGAGTCTGCTTCCAGACCCATGAAGCAACCAGGCTGCCAAGGCTCATTCTTAAGCCTTAGAGGAGGCCAAAAGGCAGATGTTTTCATGAGGATAGGACATGCTTAGACATGCAGGCTGGGCTACTCACAGATGTGTGTGAGGATCTTTAAGTTGGAGGAGAGGAAACAGGAAGACAGCCAAAAACCTGTACTTCTGCTCTTGCCCTGAACCTCACAAGTGTTACAACAAGCCTGCTTAGGATGCAATACTTTAAAATTCCCTTGCATGGTAGCTAAGGTTCTTCATGATATAGTACTTGTGGACACTGCACTCAAGACAAGTGTGAACCAGACTGACTCTTCATACACCGTGCTGTTTTATCAGCTCCCACCTACTGGCCTTCCTTTCATTGCCCATTCTCCTAGTAGAATCTTCTTCAAGACTCAACTCAAAGGTTAACTTCTCCATGAAGCCTTTCCTACTCTTTTGTAACTGAAATGCAGGTTCAGTTGCTCACTGCTTGCAGAGTCCAAAGAACAAGAGCAAGTTCTGGTATAAAAAAAGTAACTTTTATTCCAAAGCTAGTTTAGGGGAAGAAGTGTAGGCTTCCTGTCTTAATGGTATTGCTTTGCTTTTCGAGAAAAAAGTGGGCACTTTAAAAGCCAGAGGAGGAAGTAAGCAGGCAGGGAGGGTCCGTGTGATAACTTGGTACCTGATCTATCAGGCAGTTGAGTTGGCATCTTCATAGGCAGAAATAGATTGTAAAGGTGGCTGAAAACTCTCCAGGTGGGAGAGCATTTCCTGGAGGGACTTTGGGTTATAATTCAACTGTTATCTCTCAAGGCAGCCTCCTGGTGGGTGAGAGGCTATAATTGCATTTCTGAAGAGCTAAGTAGGAAGTAGGGGAAAGGAAGAAAGAGAAAATAAGAGAGAGAGAAAATAATTAAACTATCTCTTAGAAAAATGGGGGTTCTGGGTTACATTCCTCTCATAATCTCCCATCTCTTCTCCTCATTTAGTCTTAGTAGCCTCAGTGCCCCTATGAAAATATCTATCATAGCACCTATGACAGTATTATACCTAGTTCATTGTGTCTGTTTTCCTCCATTAGGCTAGAATCTCATTGAGGACAAAGACTTGGTCTAATTTGTCTCTGTAACCTAGTCAGTGTAGTTGAGTATACACATAATATATCCTCAATGACTGTTGAAAGAAATTTATGAATAAATGAATATGTATGATCAGTAAACCTTACCACATCCTGGGATCCATTCTTAAAGTACATAGATACTTATAGACCCCAAGTGACCATGGGGTCCCATTTTTATCCATACTAAATTAGAATCAAACTAGAGCCATAGAGCTATAAGGGAGCAAAATTTTACCTCTACTCCCTGGGGTTTTTCAGCTGGGTCTGAGAATTAAGTTGACATAAGACAGATCAACAGAAGAAAAGCATACACATTTGTTTAATACAAGTGTTATGTAGCACAGGAGTCTTCATAAGGAAGTGAGCACCCAAAGTCACAGTTAGAGTTGAACACTTATATTCTGAATTTAACAAAAAAATTCAAAAACTTATGAAAATGTGACAAAGTTAAAGGGCTTGATCTAGGGTATTTAACGGGTAGAAAAGAAACTAGGAAGATAAGGGTTAGTTTAACAAGGTTTGATTGTACAGATTTCCCTCCCTATATTTTGCTTCAACTTCTCTTCCTCAATGATAAGAATAATGTTTCCTTCTGGTATAGGGAAGACACCTTTCACATGGGAATTTCATCTCCTGCTTTCAAAGGTAGAAAGAAAGAGTGATCTTGCACCTGCTGTTTTTCAAGCACCTTTATTTCACAATAGTCAATATGCCAGAGGAGCATATTTTGAGGCAGCATGTTTTTAACTCCTTTATTTCTCCCATCTGAAACTTCCCTAGAAGTTTCATACATTAAAAGCTGAGCAGGTGGCAGTGGAGAGAAAAACTGGGTTAGTAGCTGAGTGGCAAGAGATCTGCAAAGGGAGAGAAGAACATAGATTACAAGTATGAATCATCAGAAAAGAACAAATCTAAGCACATTTCATCATATCCCATTAAGCCAGTCTCCCATCCCTAGAAATAGGTCAGTCCATTAAAATCATGAGCCTCATTTATCTGATGGAGAGGATTAATATTGATCTTGCCCTTTAAATGGTGCCATTTAAACACTGTTTGTCCTAAGTTCTTTATATAGAAGCAGCTTTCTTCACCAATGATCGAGCAAGTTCCTCCTAGTTTGACTGTTAGTGAATCTAGTCCGTGACAATTTTGGAGTGAAATAGCATGATCACAGCTCACTGCAGCCTTGAACTCCTGGGCTCTAGCATAAATTTAACTTCTGACTGGAGTGCTTCCAATGTTTGCATAGTAATACTGAACTCCACATTCTCATGTCCGTTACTATGGAAAGACTTAGAACTGCCTTTTCCAAAAAGTAAGTTCCAAAGCCCAGGAACAAGATCCCAATACTGAAGAGAACTTAGAATTGTGATACGCAAATGGGTTTTCCATAATGTCACTTCTGATACATTTGTGTGGCACTACTTTGCGAACAATTGAGCCCACACTTGTAATCTGACTGGCATTTAAAGTGGAGTATCTGGCGATGGGAGGCATCAGGTATTCAAGTCTGCATCATCCTGGCCATATAGATGGGAATATTTTATATATTTTGTTGCCACATAAGATAAAAAGATCAGTGTTGTTCATGGATGAGGTTAGAGTGGAACTTGTGACCCACCAGTCTGGGGTTTGTTATGTTTTGACACATGTCATGTTGGCATCTGCACATCTCCATCTTCCTATGTCCCTGTTAGTCTGTAGGAGCAGAACTGCTACAAAATACCTGATATAGGAGTCCTGCAGTTTGGCTTTGGCAGCTATAAGGTGTGGTTTTGTCATCTGACCAAGTTAATCTACATCTTTGGTCTATCCATATATAATCTTTGGTTTTTGGAAGCCCAGTTAGGGTAATAGCTGAACTACCCCGGGTTGCACAGGGCTGGCTTATAGGCCAGCTATGACATCCGGTGATTTAGCAAGTCCTTGTATCATAAGAGTCAGTGTCAGGACCATCTATGACCTTCATGAGAGGTTGAAGATGCCACCTATAGAACAAACCACAAGGTTTGGTTCCAGCATACCCTTGGTATGTCACCCAGGAAGGGTCCAGCACCATGATTATTTTCCATACAAAGGAAAAAATTTCCCTTTAATGACTTTACTAAGCTTTCATAGAGATTTTTCTGTGTCAAATTAACTCACCAAAAGAAGTGGAAAGATATTATTTTCTTTTTTCTTCTTTTCTTTGAGACAGGGTCTCACTCTGTCACCCAGGCTGGAGCGCAGTGGCATAATCACAGCTCATGACAGCCTCAGCCTCCTGGGCTCAAGCATCTTCCCACCTCAGCCTCCCGAGTAGCTGGGACTATTTTTTTTTTTTTTTTTTTTTTTGAGACGGAGTCTCGCTCTGTCGCCCAGGCTGGAGTGCAGTGGCGCAATCTCGGCTCACTGCAAGCTCCGCCTCCCGGGTTCACGCCATTCTCCTGCCTCAGCCTCTCCGAGTAGCTGGGACTACAGGCGCCTGCCACCACGCCCGGCTAATTTTTTTGTATTTTTAGTAGAGACGGGGTTTCACCATGGTCTTGATCTCCTGACCTCGTGATCCGCCCGCCTCGGCCTCCCAAAGTGCTGGGATTACAAGCGTGAGCCACCGTGCCTGGCCACTTTTTACGTTTTTTTGTAGAGATGGGGTCTCACCAGGTTGCCCAGGCTGGTCTTGAACTCCACTCGCTTAAACCTCCCAAAGTGCTGGGATTACAGTTGTGAGCCACTGTGCCCTGTGATATTATTTTCTTGGTCATGGATACCATACCCTGTCATACATCCATTTGCCAAGTTGGTCCACCAGGTACTTGCACTGGCAGAAATGAGTTAGGTTATTTTGCATAATCTGGACGGCACTGGCATAACCAGCAATCAGATTAGTTAATGTGGCCAAGTTTGGAAAACTGGTGTAAGGGGAGTTAGGTCTGCACTTAACCTGTTGAGAAAACTGTCCGGGTTAATAAAAGAGAGACACAGTTTCAAAAAAAGGTCATAGTGGAGGATCAGCGGGCCAATCGAAGAGACTGAGACAATAATCTCCACAGTCAGTCCTTAAATAAAAGGCCAATAAGTCAACACGATGGAGGGATTGGTGAACAGGTCTGTTCATAGGTAGTCTGTGACGAAGGAAGAGGGTTTGTTTGTTGTTTTCTGATCTCTTGTTGTTTTTATATTTATTGAATTTGAGAGGCTGAAAAGAGGAAGAAAATATTAATAGGTGCAAGCAAAGTTTCTTGATCTGTGATCTTGGGAAAAACTGTCTACTTCATGATGTTGTTTGCTTCTTGGGCCTGGGTCTTGACTCTGGAAATCCTTACTTAAAGGTCACCTGTAGGGACGGTCTTCCAATTGCCCTGGGAGTGGTCATCTGGGTCTGGTTTGGCATGACTTGCACGAATCCAGGAGGATTTTTCTTTTATTTTGATAGCAGTGTAGGTGATCAGTGGTACTTTGCAAGGGCATTCCCAGTTAGGTGACAATGTATGTTTTCTTCTACAAGCCTTGATGTACTCTGATTTCCCAATCAAAAGGTTTATGGTAAGGTTTGTCAGTCAGCAGAAGCCATCCCCGTTTTACCTGTTGATGATATGCTCTAAATATAATAGGGTCTGTGTATAGCTAGTCATAGCATCAAATTGTTCACTGAAGTCCTTGTAATGTTCATTCAATCCAGAAGTGGAAGGTTTAGAGCTGCCAGTAGGCATGGGGCAACAAACACTATTTCAAAAGAGGTTAATCCATGTCTTCTATTTGGAGTATTCTAGATTTTTATAAGGGGTAATGCTTTTTTTTTTTTTTTATGGAGTCTCGCCTTGTCTGGAATGCAGTGGCAAGATCTCAGCTCACTGCAACCTCCACCTGCCGGGTTCAAGCAATTCTCCTGCCTCAGCCTCCCAAGCAGCTGGGATTTCAGGTGCCCACCACCTCGCCCAGCTAATTTTTATATTTTTAGTAGAGATGGGGTTTCACCATGCTGGCCAGGCTGGTCTCAAACTCCTGACCTCAAGTGATCCACCTAGCTCAGCCTCCCAAAGTGCTGGGATTACAGTGTTGAGCCAGTGCACCCTGCCCATTTTTTTTTATAAGGTGTAAGGCTTTCAGCCAATTAAGTCCAATTTCTTGACAGACTTGTCCTAAAGTTACTTTTGTGTCTCAGTGTTGCATTCCACTTGCTCTGAGGATTAAGAATGATATAGGGTATCATTCTAGGATATTTCAATGAATATCCTAGAATTTTTACAAACAACTGTTTTATTTCTGCTGTAAAATAAGTTCCAGTGGTCCGATGCAATCTATAATGGAATGTCCAAATGACGAATGATCTGTTATTTGTTATTTATTAATTGATTAATTTATTTTTGAAACAGAGTCTTGCTCTGTCTCCCAGGCTGGAATGCAATGGCACGATCTCAGCTCACTGCAACCTCCATCTCCCAGGTTCAAGTTTCCTGCCTCACCCTCCCGAGTAGCTAGGACTACAGGTGTGTGCCACCACGCCAGGCTAATTTTCGTATTTTTTGTAGAGATGGGGTTCTGCCATGTTGGCCAGGCTGGTATTGAACTCCTGACCCAGATGATCCACCTGCCTCAGCCTCCCAAAGTGTTGGGATTACAGGCATGCACCGCCAGACCAGGGTAATTTTTGTAGTTTTTGTACAGATGGGGTTCTACCATGTTGGCCAGGCTGGTATCAAACTCCTGACCCTAAATGATCCACCTGCCTCAGCCTCCCGAAGTGCTGGGATTACAGGCGTGAGCCACCACGCCTGACCTGTTATTAATTTCTTTACCACTGTCATGGTGTCCGCACATCTAGTCAGATAGCATTCAATCCATCCACTAAACATACAGACAACAACCAAACAGTAAGAAGAGCCTAAAGCCTAATGTCTTAGAGGACTTGCTGAGGCATGTTGGTCTCCTCCAAAAATTTGATGGGATTTATTAGAAGTGCACTGAGAATAATTCAGTTAGAAATTTTGTAAATACCAAGGCAAAACCAATTATCTTTTCATTCCTTAACTATCCTCTGTCTGTACATATGTCCCATCTGAAGGGAGATAAGTGCTTCAAGCCAAAAAGTCAAAAAAAGGGGGGCCACGGGAACTCCATTGGCCCCATGTATAATACACCAGATAATTATCTGACATTCTTTTGTATTCATTTGTGGGCTGGTTTTTTTTGTTTGTTTGTTTGTTTTTGGCATTGTGGGGCATTCTCTGGTAATCAATAACACCAGTAAGCAATAAAGGCAGGTTAACAAAGGGTGGAAAAGAATAGGAGGGTTCTTTGGGGCTGCATTCTTAGTAGCCTTCTCCACCCTCTCATTCCCTAGAGATATAGTATCAGTCTCCTTAGGATGAGCTGAACAATGAGCAATAGCAATTTGAATAGGGAGGTGAATAGCCTGTAATAGAGCAGCAATTATATGCTCATTGGAAATAGGATTATCAGCAGAAGTTAAGAATCTGCTGGACTTCCGATTGCCAATAGTGTGGCAGACGCCCAAGGCATATCTGGAGTCAGGGTAAATAGTGGCAATTTTTCCTTTTGCCATTACACCAGCTCTAGCAATATCTATACATTCAGCAGCTTGGGCTGACTTTACAGAGGACAAAGAGGATGCCTGAAGTGTTTCACAAGGGAAAACCATGGCTTCAGAGCTCTGTTTCCTGGAAATGTCATTCACAGAAGCCATTACAAAATAGAAATAAGTCTGGATTGTCTAAAGGAGTATCTAGGAGGTCTTCTTGTGGCTTTGAGACCTTTTCTATAGTTGCAAGGCAATCATCAAATGGAGTGAGGCTCTCCATCATCAGGCAGGGGCAGTAGAACAGCCGGGTTTAAAGTGTTACAACAATGCAACGTGATGGAGGAGCTGGTGAACAGGGCCTGTTCGTAGGTGGCCTGCCACCTGGAGAAAGGTGCTGTATCTTACGAACTTGTAAGCGAACAGACAGCATGGGGAACATATTGATGAATGAAGGAGTGTAATATCAGAATATAGTGGCTTTGTCAATTATTAGGGTGGTAGCTGTGGCTACTACACATTGGCATGGGGGTCCAATTGACATGAGAAATATGCTACAGGGTGTATCAGAGAGGCAAAAAATGGTTCCGAGTATCTGCAGCAATCTCATTATTTCATGGCAAGATGGGCGAAAAGGTCTGTCAAAATCAGGTTAGCTGAGAGCAGGGGATGTGGATGTTAATTTTAAGGCTCCAGAGGAGATTTATGGATCTGCAGGCCAAGAAAATGGGCTCAGAATTAGTATCTGGGAAGAGGGTATATAGGAGCTTAGCAAGGGCAACAAAATTAGGAATATATTGGTGGCAATAACTAGCTGCCCCTAGAAATTTACGTAGAAGTTTTTTTGGGAGGGGAATGCACAAAATTGGCTCTAGGCATTTTGGGGTGAGCTTTTGAGTGCTCTGAGATATGACAACCTAGCAATTCAATCCTACATAAGTAACAGTTATTTGCACCCACTGAAGTTTAGGTCGGAAGGCTTTATGGCCTCTGTTGAGCTAGTGCCTTTAGGAAAATGAGGGAGTCTAGAAGAGCGGGTTGCTTAGTTCAGTAACAAACTAAAGGATCATATCAGAATAATGAACGAGAGTGGAGCCTTGGGTAAAGGACACAGATTCTAAGCTGACTTTAAGGACTCGGGAAAACATTGAAAAGGACTCACGGTATCCCTGAGGTATATGAGTTCATGTTAATTTTCTCCCTCTAAATGTAAATGTAAAGAGAAATTTTGAGTCAGGGCGCAATGGAATTGAAAAGAAAATTGAGCAGATGTCAATCATTGTAAATCAGGCTGTATCAGCAGAAATTGAAGTAGAAATGTCAGCTGGATTAGGGACTAAGGGATGGTGAAAAATCACAAAGGAGTTTATGGGCTCTTAGATCTTGTACAAATCAATGGATTTTATTCCTGTCTGAATCAAATGTTCCTTCTTTCTTTACTGGCAAGATTAAGGTATTACAGAGTAAGAAAGGAAATAAAGATAAGAACACCCTCTATAAAAGACAGTCTATTATAAGTTTGTTGATCTAAAAGGATGAAGCTGAGGCAAAATTAAAGAGTTTATCTGCACCAAGGCTGAGGATTGCAGCCTGATTCCAGGTTGCCTCCGCAAGCCTTTGGGAGAACAAAGGAAAGGCTCAAGGTTTTAAAGAAAAATGACAAATCAGGAGAGGGAGTGATTACAAAATACGTTCACCAAGAATTCTCACTGATTTACAGAAATACATTGGTTAGTGATTGGCTATACGTTGTTGAACTATAGGGTATATGACATCTTATGGCTACATGGCATCAGTTAGTCTATAGCTCATATAGCACATATACCTTCAAGAGGTAATTCTTTAGCTCAAGGGTGAATGAAACCTGACTGCTGTTATATTATAAATACCCCTCTGGGCCTGATAATTTAAAGGGGTTTGCATTCCTTAGATAAAAAGGGGTTTTTTTCTTTCTTTCTCAGGTTTAATTTCTTGCTCTGCATTTTGTAAGAGGGCATACTGAGCTACTAACAGAAAAGATTTATTCTTTTCCAGGCAATACCTACAGGCTCCGCACACAGTAGCAATTCAACCTCATTGGCATGTGAGGCTGGGAGATGAGTTGAGACATCTTTAAAGGTTGCTTGCTCTTCAGAGGATTTAAAATCAAGATGAATTTCCATTAGGGAAAGGAGGAAGTCTAAGGCCAGGGAAATAAAAATGCCTCTCTCTTTACATTGTATAACACATCTCCACCTAAAAAGTTTGTTGGTGAGGACTCAGAAACTAGAAAATCTTGACTGAAAACGCTCCCACAGGGTTGACAAGCATTGCATATTTGTTTCTAGAGAAATATAATTATAATTCAGCATTAATCAGGCTGCACTTTGGCCCATTTCTTTGTTGCTGAAAGGCACATAGCACTAGAAACTGAGCATCTGCAGATGTAACCACATTGTTCCTCTGGATAGGATTGCTGACATTAGGGTTGTAAGACTGTTTAAGAATTGATTTGCATCCCCATTATTCCTACAAACAGGATCTCTGACATGAGAATCATACGTTTTGTTTCATACCCTGAATTCCAGCAACCAGTTTAAAGACCAGCATAGAGGAATGGGATCAGCATGAAAATACAGCGTCTTCACCTCCCATGTCATTAGTTTACCCTGTACCCTTCAACCAATCAACAATCTCCACACTTTGGCCTACTCCGAAATCCTTAAAAACCCTAACCCCAAATTCCTCAGGGAGGTGGATTTGAGGTTTCCTCTCATCTCCTCGTTTGGTGGCCCTACAATTAAACCTCTTTCTCTTCTGCCCCCAATATATGTCTCTGCATATTGATTTGCTGTGAACATTGGGCAATGAATCTGTTAGAGTTCCATGATGGGTGTTAAGAAGGCCTAAGGGTATTGCAGTGGCCTGATACATGGGCAATGAAATACGTTGCCCAGAAACTCCAATAGCTTGAATAGAAGCAGAGGTGACAGGGAGAGAGATCCTCTCAGCAGATGGTAGGGACAGTTGCACCAGTGGCAATTAAGTATTACAGTTCCCAGCTGGCCCTGTGGCCCATGTCTATAGTCTGAGGCTGAGACAGGAGGATTGCTTGAGCCCAGGAGTCCAGTCTGTGCAACATAGCTAGAGTTTGTCTCTTATAAAAAAAAAAAAAGAAACAGAATTTCGGTTCCCAATCCTCTACTGTAAGTTTAATAGTGGGATCTAGGGTGTAACTGAAAATTAGCTGACCCCATCAATCGATGGGGTATTGTCCCGCAGAAGAGAGAAAGCTGACCTTGTGAAGGTGCTGGGGTCTAGGGAGATTGTTATTTAAGCTTTCCTTTCTCATAAGTCTAGGACAGTTGTTTTTCCAATGCCCTTGTTTTTTTACGATATCTGCAAACATCTGAAGACAAAGCTCTGTGGGTGGGGAGAAAGGTGAGTGGGTTTTGAGTTTTCCCTGGAGTTATGATTTTGTTTTTATAAAGAATCAATTTTCTTTTTATTTTATTTTTTTTTTTTGCACACAAAACAATAAACATTTTCTAAAAATACATATGAACAAAAAGATGCGTATCAAACATATTAGGAAGGTTGTACATGGGAAGACGGGGAATAGAAATGGGGGGTGGGAATTAAAGAAAATAAATGAGAGAGGGACTTTGTATGGATCAATGATAATAACTCAATCCTCTATTTGACAAAGAAGAAGGAGAAAGAAGAGGAAGAAAAAGAAAGTGGGATAAAGGATCAGAAAGGGAGGAAAATAGAAAAAATTAGAGTATGACTCCAGGGTAGACCTGTTTTGTTGTCGCTTGGTTCGTTGGTTGGTTTGACAGTTGTATTTTTCATATGTTTCGCCATGTTGGCCAGGCTGGTCTCGAGCTCCTAGCCTCAAGTGATCAACCCGCCTCAGCCTCCCAGAGTACTGGGACTACAGGCGTGAGCCACCACATCCGGCCCCCACATTGCTTCTGGCCTCCGTGGCAGACCTCCCAGACGGGGCGGCAGGGCAGAGGTGCTCCCCACATCCCAGACGGGGTGGCCAGGCAGAGGTGCTCCTCACTTCTTCCCAGATGGGGCGGCCGGGCAGAGACGCTCCTCACTTCCTAGACGGGGTGGCGGCCGGGCAGAGGGGCTCCTCACTTCCCAGACGGGGCAGCCAGGCAGAGGCGCTCCTCACTTCCCAGACGGGGTGGCCAGGCAGAGGCGCTCCTCACTTCCCAGACGGGCGGCCGGGCAGAGGCGCTCCTCACTTCCCAGACGGGGTGGCCGTGCAGAGGCGCTCCTCACTTCCTACATGGGGTGGCGGCCGGGCAGAGGGGTTCCTCACTTCCCAGATGGGGCGGCCGGGCAGAGGCGCTCCTCACTTCCTAGATGGGGTGGCAGCCGGGCAGAGGGGTTCCTCACTTCCCAGATGGGGTTGCCGGGCAGAGGCTCTCCTCACATCCCAGACGATGGGTGGCCGGGCAGAGGCGCTCCTCACTTCTTCCCAGACGGGGCGGCCGGGCAGAGACGCTCCTCACTTCCTAGACCGGGTGGCGGCCAGGCAGAGGGGCTCCTCACTTCCCAGACGGGGCGGCTGGGCAGAGGCGCTCCTCACTTCCCAGACGGGGTGGCCGGGCAGAGGCACTCCTCACTTCCCAGACGGGGCGGCCGGGCAGAGGCGCTCCTCACTTCCCAGAAAGGGCGGCCGCGCAGAGGTGCTCCACACATCCCAGAAGGGGCAGCCGGGCAGAGGCGCTCCTCACTTCCCAGACGGGGCGGCCGGGCAGAGATGCTCCTCACTTCCTAGACGGGGTGGCGGCCGGGCAGAGGGGCTCCTGACTTCCCAGACGGGGCGGCCGGGCAGAGGCGCTCCTCACTTCCCAGACGGGGCGGCTGGGCAGAGCCGCTCCTCACTTCCCAGACGGGGCGGCCGCGCAGAGGGGCTCCTCACTTCCCAGACGGGGCGGCCAGGCAGAGGCGCTCCTCACATCCCAGACGATGGGCGGCCGGGCAGAGACGTTCCTCACTTCCCAGACGGGGTGGCGGCTGGGCAGAGGCGCTCCTCACCTCCCAGACGGGGCGGCCGGGCAGAGGAGCTCCTCATAACCTAGATGATGGGCGGCCAGGCAGAGGCGCTCCCCACCTCCCAGACGGGGCGGCAGCCGGGCAGACGCTGCAATCCCAGCACCCTGGGAGGCCAAGGCAGGCGGCTGGGAGGCGGAGGCTGCAGCGAGCCAAGACCACGCCACCGCACTCCAGCCCGGGCAACACCGAGCACTGAATGAGCGAGCCTCTGTCTGCAGTCCCAGCACCTCGGGAGGCCGAGGTGGGCAGAGCACTGGAGGTCAGGAGCTGGAGACCAGCCTGGCCGACATGGCCAGGAGAAAAACCAGGGAGGGGTGGTGGCGCGCGGCGGCAATCCCAGGCAGCCCGCAGGCCAGGGCAGGAGAATCACGGGAGCCGGACGCAGGGAGTCTGCAGCGAGCCGAGTTTACTCCAGCCTGGGCCACAGAGGAAGGAAGGAAGGAAGGAAGGAAGGAAGGAAGGAAGGAAGGAAGGGGAATCAATTTTCAAAGCAAGTACTACTGACTTTAATCCCTTTTTCCTCTTATTTTCCTGCAAGTTATTTTTAAAGAATTGCACAGCTCCTTCTATAATAACATTCAGAGAATGACCTGTCCAGCCAATGACACTGTTTTGGATTTGCCTCTTTGTATCAGGGTGATTTCTAACCAAGGCAGAATTTAAAAATTTTTTATGTCCTAGGACTTCAGGATTTAATGCAGTGAACCTTTCAAAAGTTTGTATAAATCATTCCATATAGGCCTTAAGATGTTCCCCTTTCTTCTGAGTACATAATTCAACCCTAGACCACTTCACCTTAGAGGAAAAGGCCTCTAATATTGTCCCTATCAGGCCCCATAACTCAGCCATTTCCTGGTCAATTGTAGGAGGACCTGGGAGAAGTTCTGGCCACTTGTTCCCTCTAGAGGTAAGACATTCATTTGGGGGCTTTCTGGAACGTCTGATAACCACAGTATAATCATGGGTGGAAAGAACACCCCTTAGTAGCCACTGGAGGTTCTTATGAATGGGGTTATAAATGGCCACTAATCTTTCTAACTCCTCTCTAAATTTGATAGGCTCTTTCAAAAGTGGAGACAAAAGGGCTTTGTAATTTACAAGATCTGTTTCTGTCCAAGGGACATGAATTCTTTGCAGTAGGGATCCAGGATATATTCACAGGAGGCATTGTATAGGAAGGTCTGTGGCTGAGGGTCTGATTACAGAACACCAGGAAGTAGGAGGAGTTGTAAGGTACAGCAAAGCAAGACTAGCTGCACGTACCAGGGCCTGTGCCAGGTTTATTTCCTGGCTGTCAGCATTGACACAAGTGACCTGTGTACTCTGAGCCTAGAGATCAGGCTGGAGTGCTCTCTGAAAATTTTGCAAGGAAAGGAAAGATAAAGCAGGCAGTTGATGTTTAAAGGATTTTCTAGGGAAGTTGGAGTTTTAGAACTTACATAAAAATTTGTTGAGGAGGTGGGACTGGATTTTGAGGAGGAGAATTTAAGCCAGTGGCCCAGAGATCAAAAGATCTTCTGGAGGATCAGGGACTGGAAGTTGGAGATAAAGGGGTATATAGGAATTGAAATTTTCTCCTTGCAAGTTTCACCCATTGTTCTTGGAATACATGTTTGCCTTCTTCACATGAGAGATTCCATATTTTTCAGAGAAAAAGATCTCATATGTCTCCCACCCTGAACCACTTTTCCAAGCTCCATTCCTCCAATTCTTACTAATATGTTCCTAGACCTTTCACCATCTCCTTACATGCCCTGTTCTCAATATCCTTCTGATATTGAACAAAATATTCAAGAAGAGCTGTGAAACAGATGAGTACAACATAATTGAAACTGATAGCCTTAGGCCTATTCTAACAGTGTAAACATTTCAGAGCTCAGGGAATCCCAAAAGATGATCTAGTCTACGCCCTTTACTTCACAAATGAAGAAACTGAAGTGAATTACTCATCAGAGCAAGGCACAAGACCGGCTCCTGGTCCAGTAGATAGTCAGGAGTGGACCCAAGCCTAGAATTTCAAGTTAATTATCTTATTCTATTTGAATTCTTATTCTGATGCAACACGGAAAACCCCCTGTTAGATTTGCAAGATCTAGCTCCCTGCCAAAGACTATTTCTTCTTTCTAAAGAGATGATGAAATTATTTTAGAAAGAGGGCCAAGTGTCCTATTTGAGAGGAATAATTTATAGTCATTTTATCTGTTTCTCATGAATTATCAGCTTTTTGGTAGCCTTTAAAAGAAAGGGTTAATAAAATAGTTTACAACTTGTTAAAAGAGCTATAGAAAATTATATTAAGTTCTTATATAAACTCTTTGTATGATACTTAAATTTTTTAGGTCAAACATAAACTGAATCTCAGTAAAAATTATAAGACAGAGGCAATTCAGCTTAAACCGTAAGTGGTCCATGTCACACTTCTTTTATCTCCTATAGAGAGAAAAATAAACTTAAAACTAATTTTTCAGAACAAGAAAGGACAACCCATTTGCATCCCTATTTATCACTTCCTTTCACTGTGTTCACTTTTTTCAGGAAAAAGTAAACCAAATCAAGTAGAAAATGTCAAATTTTTAGTGAAGACATTTAAACACTTCTAAAGGGTGAGCAGTCACGTTCCTTTTAAAGAATTCTATCTTAATATTGATGAGAGAATAGTTAAAAAAGGATTATAAGGCCTCTTTTGCATGTAATATGTATAATGTATAGTAAGACAACTTGTAAATAATCTAGTGGAAAACTGGTTTTACTAATCCATTTCCATAAAATAAATCTGCCCATTTGTAACTGAGAACTTCCTGGAAAATGAACAATAAACACATAAAAGTTTTACTTTTATGTGCATTACAAACTTCGGCTGTCAACAATTTGCACAAATTATTTTGGGAAGAATCTTCTTATATGCTATTCCCTCTGAAAGACTGGTAATTTAAAATAGGAAAATGCACAATCATACAGTGTTAGAATTGCATTAGAGAGTAACATAGAGACCACTCTACATTTTTTTTTGTTTGTTTCTGAGATGCAGTCTCACTCTTGTGACCCAGGCTGGAGTGCAGTGGTGTGATCTCGGCTCACTACAACCTCTGCCTCCTGGGTTCAAGCAATTCTTCTGCCTCGGCCTCCCAAGTAGCTGGGATTACAGGCATGTGCCACCATGCCCAGCTAATTTTTGTATTTTTAGTAGGGACAGGGTTTCACCATTTTGGCCAGGCTGGTCTCGAACTCCTGACCTCAGATGATCCACCCGCTTCGGCCTCCCAGTGTGTTGGGATTACAGGCATGAGACACTGCACCTCGCCCGCTCTAGATTTTTATCTTGGGAATTGCAGATAACTCTATTGGGTCAGTTTTCTTACACTGTAATCATCCTCACTTTTGATACTTCCATCTACTTCAGTGGTTTTCAAAGTGTGGTCTGGTGGCATAGACAACACCTGAGGACTGGTTAGAAATGCAAATTTTCAAGTCTCACATTAGACCTACTGCATCAGAAACTCTTGTTCTTCATAGGTTTCTGCCAGGAGATTCTGATGCACGTCAAAGTTTGAGGATCATTGCTAGTCCTCTATAGCAATCCACCACATTTTGTTCCTTTATCCTTCCAATGGTTTTACCCTTGCAAGAACTATATGACCACACAGAGGTAAGAAAGGAAAAAGCAGCCCCTGACAACTGGAAGTTGGCCTGGCACTCACATTTAGGCCTTGGTGTAGAACATAAACAGTTTCACTGAACATCAACATCAGATCAGAGCACTCCGTGATCATGACAAAAACAAGAGCACTCCATCATCATGTCTGAACAGAAAAACAAACATATCCAAACCACAAAAATAACCAAAATATCCCCCATCCTAGCTAATATGAGAGGATCTTGCCTCTGCCAATTAAAGCTTTAGACTCAGTTTATTCCTGCTCCCTTCAATAAGATTTGTTAAAACACCCAGTCATAAAATTGCCTCTGCTCCCTTGACAGCAACCAATCCAGGCAAAGCTCCACTTCTCAGTATCACCTAATACAAGCCCAAATCCTAAAATAAGCCTTTCTCACTGGCTTCTGCTAAGATGTCCCAGGATGTGCAATCTGCCTTGCTATGAACGTAACCACCTAATGGGCTTGTTACAGTAGGTAACTAGTCAGACATGAGCAGGGCAACAGAGGACCCCCACCCCCAACACCACCGGGGATGTCAGGCAATCATCAGGTGATGGTCAGGTGGTTGTTAACTATCTCTCTAAAATGATAATTGTTCACAGCCAGTGCCAGGGGAAAGGCAGTTCCCCAACAGGTAGAAAAAAATCTGAAACTGGTGATCAGCAACTTTCCAATAAGATCTTAGGAACTGAGCAAATGGGTCCAAGCATGTGCACTAAGAGGCAAAATGGTGGAGCTTAACTGCTATAGGACCTTCGTCTAGGAACACTCTACTGGTAAGGGAAGAACGACTTAAGTGAGCATGCGTACAACTCCAGTAAACACACTATGTATGCAGCCTCTCCCAGGCATCGGCAGGGCACTGCGCATGTAGACAGCACGCCCCAAGGGAAGAATCAGGGCAGAAGTAATGCAAGGCCCTGGAAGTATGCCAACATATAAAACCAAGTCAAGAGGTCAAATCCTGCACTTGATCTTGAAACTGCCTTTGTAAAATTATGACTGAGCCAGTGAAAGAGATCTAACTTAACAGACTCCATCTTGCTTCTAACCTCCAAACTGTCCTTGTTCATTCCTGGGCATGGACTGAACTAACTTTGAGAGAAACTTAGTTTATAGTTTAAACAAAGATAGTAACAGCCCTTTCCTAAAGCAGACCTCCTTCTTGCCTGGGGACTAGACTGCCTTTGTAGGACTAACATTAGCCACGAGTTTATAAATTATGGTTTAGGAGTCATGCAGCTGGACGCTACAACATTCTGACCCTCCCTAAACTGCTCCTAAGATCAGCGATTGAGATGTTTTGCAGACCCTGCACTTGATGGATCAGCCGGCACCACCCAGATCAATAAACTGGCTCTTCTGATCTTGTGGCCCCACCCAGGAATGGACTCAGTACAAGAAGATGGCTTCGACTCCCTATTATTTTTCATCTCTGACCAATCAGCACTCCTGGCTCACTGGCTTCTCCCCACCCACCAAGTTATCCTTAAAAACTCTGCTCCTCCAATGCTTCGAGAGACTGATTTGAGTAATAATAAAACTCTGGTCTTGGCCGGGTGCGGTGGCTCATGCCTGTAATCCCAGCACTTTGAGAGGTCGAGGCGGGAAGATCATCTGAGGTCAGGATTTCGAGACCAGCCTGACTAACATGGAGAAACTCCATTTCTACTAAAAATACAAAATTAGATGGACGTAGTGGTGCGTGCCTGTAATCCCAGCTACTCGGGGGGCTGAGGCAGGAGAATCGCTTGAACCCGGGAGGCGGACATTGTGGTGAGCCAAGATCACGCCAGTGCACTCCAGCCTGGGCAACAAGAGTGAAACTCTGTCTCAAAAAAAAAACAAAAAACAAAAACAAAACTCTCGTCTCCTGCACAGGCAGCTCTGTGTGAATTAGTCTTTCTCTATTGCAATTCCACTGTCTTGATGGATCAGCTCTGTCTAGGCAGCGGGCAAGGTGAACCCCTTGGGCGGTTACAATCTCTCAAGTCACCTGTTTGGCCCTCTTCCAAGTGTACTTTATTTCCTTTCTTTCCTGCTCTTAAGCTTTTTAATAAACTTTCACTCCTACTCTAAAACTTTCCTTGGTCTCTCACTCTGCCTTATGCCCCTCCATGGAATTCTTTCTTCTGAAGAGGCAAGAATTGAGGTTGCTGCAGACCCATGTGGATTTGCCGCAGCTAACATACCTCAGTGCCGTGTCACTAGGATACATTCTGCTGCTAACAGGTTCTTCCCGCCCACTGCACAGACAAAACCAATTCACTGTGACCATGACGTTGCAATAAAGAAAGAGTTTGACATGATGCTGGCCACCACACATGGGAGACAGAGTTATTACTCAAATCAATTGACATGAAAATTTGGAGGCCAGGGCTTTTCAAGTATAGTTTGGCAGGCCCTGTTGGTGAGGTTTGGTGGGTCCAGGTGAACCCATTGGTCATCAGAAATGCAAAAACCTGAAAAGACATCTCAAAAGGCCAATCTTAAATTCTACAATGGTGATGTTATCTGCAGGAGTAATTGGAAAAGTTGCAAATCTGTGACCTCCGGAATAATGGCTGGTAATGTTTGCGTCTATCCCTTAGCCGAATTTAGGCTCCTCACAGCCTCCTAACCTAGTGGCCTTTCATAAGCTTTACCAAAGTGGTTTAGTTTTCGTCAAAGGCCATTATCATTTAAACTGTAAACTAAATGTCTCCCAAAGTTATCTTGGCCTAAGCCCGGGAGTGATTAAGGGCAGTTTGAAGGTTAAAGGCAAGATGGAAGTAGGTTAGATCAGATCTCTTTCACTGTCATAATTTTCTCACTTAAAATTATTGCCAAGTGATTTCACAAACCCAACTTGATCAATAATAGGTGTGCTCCTGTTGGTCTTTGTCTGGAGGGCATTGACAGAGGGATTATTGCACCAGCTCCTGGCCAGTGCTACTGTAGAGCAGTGCCCTTCCATGAACAGCTAGTTCCCAGTCCAAGGCAAGTACAGAAATTGGGAGTTGTCAGAAGAATTGACAACAATTTGACAAAGTAATTTTATGTCTGTTGGTTGGATCCAAAAATAGAACACTAGGCTTGTGTTTCCCTATGCTAGTTTAAATTTCATTTTGCTAATAAGTTTTAATTGTATCTTACAAGTGACCTGCAGTAGATTAAAAAAGAAAGAAAGAGGTAAGGCGTGGTGGCTCACACCTGAGGACTTTGGGAGGCTGAGGCAGATGAATCACCTGAGGTCAGGAGTTTGAGACCAGCCTGACCAAAATGGAGAAACCTCCAAAAAATACAAAAATAGCCAGGCGTGGTAGCCTCAGCTACTCCGGAGGCTGAGGCAGGAGAATCACTTGAACCTGGGAAGCAAAGGTTGCGGTGAGCCAAGATTGCGCCATTACATTCCAGCCTGGGCAACAAGAAAGAAAGAAAGAAAGAGAGAGAGAGAGAGAGTGGGAAGGCAGGCAAGCAGGCAGACAGGCAGGCGGGCGGGCAGGCAGGCAGGCAGGCAACAGAGAAAGAAAGAAAAGAAAGAAAGGGAAGAAGGAAGGAAGGAGAGAGAAAGAGAGAGAAAGAAAGAGGTTCCTCATCAGAAATAGTTTGAAAAGCAATGTCCTAAACTGTGTCCTAACACTATCCTATTCTCTAATGCTTTTCTTTCCAACACTGCTGTTACATTAAGATTCTTAAAATTCTGCTTTTAATGTGTAACATTCTTTCTCAAGCATCTTTAACATTACAATCTCCTCTGTTTTCTAGTTGAAGATGGAGAAAACTAATATATTTTGAGTACCTACCACATGCTATAAATTGTGCAAATCTAAATACACTCCAATACCCATGACTTTATTTTTTTAAATTGTCTTAAATAAATTTTATTGTGTATGTGTATTTAAGGCATACAACATAATGTTGTGGGATACATATAGATAGTAATACGGTTACTATAGTGAGGCAAATTAACATATCCATCATCTCATGCAGTTACCCATTTGTGTGTGTGTGTGTGTGTATGTGTCATGAGGAGCTAAAATCTTCTCATTTAGCAGAATTCCCAAATAAAGTACAATTTTATTAACTATAGACTTCATGTTGTTCATTAGATATCTAGATTTGCTCATCCTACACATCTGCTACTTTGTAAACTCTAACCTACCTGTCTCCATTTCCTCTCTCCTCCCAACCCCTGCCCTTCCCCTGGTAACCACAACCACAATTTTTTTTTCTCTCTGTATATTTGACTTTTTTTTTTAAGATTCCACATGTAAGTGAGATTTTCGCTGGTGGAGGGTGTCAATGCCTGAAGGGTTGAAGATCAGGAGCAATGACTGGATTACCGAATGAAGAGGACTTCCTGAACAATTTGCTTCCAAAAGAAAAGGGAGAAGAAGAAATCCAAGAAGACATCAGCACTTTCACCTTTTATGTCTTCTAGGTTTGACAGGGGTCTGCTATTCCACCCTCAATTCAGGCGAGTCTGTTAGCAGTAGTGAATCTGAATCCGTTTGGGTCTGCAGCAACCTCAATTCTTGCCTCCCCAGAACAAAGAATTTGACTGAGGGGCATAAAGCATAAGGACAGATCCAGGCAAGTTTTAAAGCAGATGTGAAACTGTATTTAAAAGTTTTAGAGCAGGAACAAAAGGAAGTAAAGTATACTTGGAAGAGGCCAAGCAGGTGACTTGAGAGATCAAGTGCGTGGTTTGACCTTCAACTTGAGGTCTTATACGTTGGCATTCCACATGCACAGTGACCTGCCAGCACTTGAGAGGGGCCGCTTGTGCACTGTGTTTACTGGAGTTGTACGCATGCTCACTTGAGGCATTCTTCCCCTACCAGTCGAGTGTTCCTAGAAGGTCTTATACCAGTTAAACTCTGCCATTTTGCTGCTTGGTGAACATGCGTGAACCCGCCCGCCCAACTCCATCGGGAAGATGCTGATCACCAGTTTCAGGTGTTTCTATCTATTGGGAGACTGCCTTTCCCTGGCGCTGGCTGCAACAAATTGTTATTTTGCAGAGGCAGTTTAACTACCGCCTGACCATCACCTGATGGTTGCCAGACATTCCTGATGAAGGGGGGCCTCTCCGGCCCTGTTCATGTCTGCCTGGCTACCTACTGTAACAAGCCTTGGCTCTAGGTCATTTGTGCTCCTCAAGGAAGAAAACCAGAGTTTGCTTTGGTAAATGTCTCCATGGTAAAAGCCAACCTCTTTGACCTTTTTGTGTTTCTGCTTTCACTTACTTTTTAGCCTCTGAAAAATCCTAACTTCCTCATCGATTTATTGAAGACTTCTTCATTAAATGTCATTTTATATTATACTTTCTCCAGTGTTTTTATGCATTTTCACTGTGGGTCAGCCAAGAAAAATGACTCACTGACTGGTAGTTCTATTTACTGTTCATCTGGAATTTCACTGTTTTCATTTCAAAAATGTCTTCTTTATTTAGTGTGTCAAAGCAAACTAAACATGGCCTGAGAAGGACTCCATACCTTTATATTTGAGTCCTTGTGGATGAACTGCTACCTAACTTAATAGGTAGGCAAGATTGAAAACCTAACTTAGGAGTATGTGCCTGTAATAATCGCTGAGTCTTGGCCAATCCCAGCAGCCATGGTTCAACCAGTCATTTACTGCTGAGTGTTCAAACTGTGTTCAAATAAGGCAAATGCTGAGCTGTAACCAATCCAGCTGTTTCTGTACCTCACTTCCAATTTCTGTACATCACATTACATTTTTGTCTATAAATTTGTTCTGACCGCGAGGCACCCCTATGACAGAGGTACTGTCAGAGGTGCTTGAACCAGAGCAATTGTATCTTAAATAGGGGTTTGATAAAATAACGCTAAGACCTGCTAGCCTACATTCCCAGTAAGTTAAGGCATTCTTAGTCACAGGATGATACACGAGGTCAGCATAAGATACAGGTCATAAAGACCTTGCTAATGAAACAGGTTGCAGTAAAGAAGCCTGCTAAATCCCACCAAAATCAAGATGGTGATGAGAGTGACCTCTGGTCGTTCTCACTGCTACACTCCCACCAGCACCATGACACTTTACAAATGCCATGGGCATGTCAGGAAGTTACCCTATATGGTCTAAAAACAGGAGGCATGAATAATCCACCCCTTGTTTAACATATAATCAAGAAATAACCATAAAAATGGGCAACCAGAGGCCGTCAGGGCTGCTCTGTCTATGGAGTAGCCATTCTCTATTCCTTTACTTTCTTTGAATCTCTTTTGATTTAGGCTAGAAATCCAATGCGCTATCCATTGCACCACAGAGCCTGCTTGCTATTCCTTTACTTTCTTAATAAACTTACTTTCACTTTGCCATATGAATTTTCCTCAAATTGTTTCTCGTATGAGATCTGAGAACCCTCTCTGGAGTCTTGATCAGGACCCCATTCCGGTAACAGTACTATTATTTTCCTTATATTACAGTTGAAGAAATGGAAGTTCCAAGAAGCTAAAGGACTTAAGCTTGTAGATAGAGGAGAGGACAAATTGAAGGTCATGCTGTCAGGTGGCACAGCAAATGTATAACCAGGAAGATATGCAGCCACGCATCTCTGGGGTCAGCACACACTTGTGTCTCTTGAAGTCATGGGTTTGGTTCCGGGGTGGCTATTGTTTTTGGCAGCTGGATGGGACACTAAGGACACCCTTCTCAATTGAACTCTCCCTATTTTACCTAAGAGGAAATAAATTTGTGGTTTGTGCTCCACAATTAGAAGTGGCAGAAATGAGATCAGAAGCCTTACCTTCCAACACTTACCAAATGTCTAACCACCGTACTACACAGCTTCCTTAATCCTGAAGTCAGACATTTTATTGGTGTTTTATAAACTATCTGAGCAAACTGATGTGGGAGATACACAGATTGTATTATTTATATAGAAATCCAGCAAGTTGAAAATTGTTCTCACCCTGGGTCAGTTTGTTATTGTAACATTTACAATTTACAGCTAGCAATAAAACAAGATAATACAAAACAAAATAATCTGAACAATATGAACCTTGAAAGAAGTAACAGATGTCCGGTTAGATTCTATTATAATGCCACCATCATTAGAGCCACTCCACCTTTCTAGTATGCCAGAGGGCCATGTGAACTAACTGGTTCAACAAGAAAAAAAAAATATTTTAAGTGTAAGTAAAACTTCCTCCATCTGCTGAGGCATACTGATCTTCTGTAAACAGGTACAATAAAATATAATATAAATAAAAGCCAAGGCTTCCCTGAATGAGAATGTGAATTATCACCTCCCATTCTCAGCTCATCTCACCAGTCTCTTGTGTCTCAGGCACCAGCAAGCCACCTGTTGGTCCTTCCCAACAAGGCTATGCAGGACAGGTCTCTGGATGACCTTGACCCACCCAGATTTCTTACAGAATGTACTGAGAATATGACATCCTGGGATAAGGAAAAAGGCCCGGAACCACCAGGCTATATTCTGCAACACTTGAGCTCAGCAAGCCCGGTGGCACCCAGGATGTAAAAGCCCAGGGTGATGTGCTTTTGGTGTCCTTAGCTGTAGTGTGACATGGGGTCTGTGCAGATGAGACTCCACCCAGCCTGGACGGCTTTCCTGAGCTCTGGAGGACCAGCTTGTCAGGAATCCTAGGCTTCGGTTTATCCTTGCTGCTTATCTGTGAGTATTAAATCTGTTTGCCTAACTTGGTATGTATGAGTGTTCTGTCCCACCAGACTCATCCAAGTGGTAGAGAACCTTTGCAGGCTAACCTTTATTAACAAGAGTGAAGATCAGGCCTTGAAACAGATTCAAATCCGGACATACTACCTCTGAGACTAGGGTACTCACATGTTCTAGCTAAGTATCTAAGTACTCCACTTATGCCACCTGTGATAAACTTGAGGTTACATAAGGGAGGAAACCTGCCATGTTCACCTTTGTCTCCCTATTACCTACCACAGCCCTAATGCATACTGGGAGGACAATACCTAACTTTGGAATGCAGTCACATTAGATAATAAAGGACTCAATGAGTTAGTGGATGTCATGGTGACTAAAAATCAGGGATAGAATGGTTCACATGTAGCGTATTCCTCCTGTGGTCAGAGACAATGTCTGTGTGGAAACATCAGAAGATTTCAGTTCATCTCAAACCCCAGATAAACCACTAGTGAGATACGGCTGATAAAAATCACACAGCCTTCAGATTGACTTAACAGGAGTATGGTGCTCAGAAGAAAGAAGGTTAATAGGGGAGTCTTCACTCCTGTGTCACTTCCCAGGCATTCTAAATGCTGTGCTAAATGGGTGCTGGTCCTTCTTTTGTCCTTTCTCTTCACATTGTTTATCTTCCACTTCGAAGAAGGCTTTCCGTCCCATCTTTTATCTCTCTACCATCTTTCTTGGAATTCTTTCTGGTTCCACAATACCAGTCCCCACACTCTCAACTTCCATCTGTTTCCCCTGGAATCCCTATTACAATGCTATAGCACTTACCTTTTTGCTTAATATTTTAGCTATTTATATACACATCTTCTTTAACACTGCAAAGCACTGCTCAAAAGAAAGCAATTTTCATTATCTTTTGTTAGATTTACTCCATGTATGTTTTATATCTATTACTTCTCTTTGCATCATTAGATTGTAACCTCTGCATTTCTTTGTAAATTACGCGTTGCCCCTAGCTAGTTGTTCTGAACAAAGAACAAATGTTGCTAATCTGGTAATCTACAAGCCATAATAAGAGGAAGCTGACATGCTAGGAAGGAACAAGAACATACACTCCAAGACAGGGGTGAGGTTTTGAAACATCCCTTAGTATATAACCACATACATGTATTTTCTGGTTACATTATTTTCATGTCCACAGCTCTGTAAGCAACTCAGGATATAAACAGATAATTCCCAGGAGAGGAAATAAAAATGGCTAATAAACATAGGCAAAGATGTTCCATCTCAGTGATTAAGAAGGGAAGTTCAAATTAAACAAAATGAGACACCGTCATTTGCCCATCACATTGCCAAAAAGTGTCATCGCATTTATATTAGTAAAAATCAGAAATAACTGAAATATCTGTCAACAGTGAAGTGCTAAAATAAATTACATGCATGCTCTGAATACTACATAGCCATCACAATGAAGCATATACATTTATGTATACATATGGAAAAATGATTATGACATATTGTTAAATTTTTTAAAAGCAAGTTGCAAAGCATGTATTTTTGGGAAAAACCCATATGTTCTGTTTCTATGTTCATATAAATACATATTCAAATATCTATGTAATTGTAGGTGCAAAACTTAAAAGTAAAACAAAGACACAAATGGAAACAAAGGTCTGGAAAGAAAAACACTCAAATGCTAATTGTGGTTACCCCTAGGGAAGTAAAACAGGAAGGATTTTTTCTTTTTATTTTAGGTACTTCTGTGCATTTTTTGTTCAACACTAAAGTAATACTTTTGACTTTCCGTGAAATGAAAAATGAAACCAATAAAATTTGTGGTCATAAAAGTAGTTATAAAATGTTTTAACTATTCTAGACAACAGTGACCCAACTTCAGGAACTGCACGCATGAGTAGTCTACGTATTCTTTATAACTCTATGCTCGCAAAATTATTTACACATATTTGTGTCAGTTACAGAAATCTGAAGCCCTATGTGGTAGCCTAGAAGAGTTGTTTCCATATTGTAGATGAGGCAAGAAAGAAACTAAAAAAAAACCAAAATATTTAATGCTTTATATAAATTGACAGCCCAGGGACAGGGCCCTCAGAAAAAATTTACCTGATTATTGTTTTATGTTAGGGATCAGAAATTAAAATGCAAGTATCAGAAATTAAGAAGCCAGCTGGTAATAAAACAATACGGAGAGTATGGAGAGTTCAAATACTGCCTAAAGGGAGCAGCCATTTCATAATTCCTGTTGAGAGGATGGGTCTGGTATTACCAGATCGTTCAATGTTTCCAGAGAAACCAGGAATCCGAATTTTTATATCGATACCCTCAGGTTTTAAATTTTAGCAACCAATTTTTTAAAATCCTAAATGCTGTGTTGATAAACACTGTGAAAGCCAAACAAAACTTACCTCCCGGCTGGATGTGGCCTGCAGCCTCCTGTTTGCCATTTTTGGGTTTTCCCGTCTTTGAAGCGTTCTAGTGGACAAATTCTAACACGAAAGTCCCCAACCTTTTTGCCACCAGGGACCAGTTTTGTGGAAGACAATTTTTCCACGGAGAGGTGGGGGATGGTTTCAGGATGAAACTGTTCCACCTCAAATCAGGCATTAGATGCTCATAAGGAGTGCACCACCTAGATCCCTCATGTGTGCAGTTCACAATAGGGTTCATGCTCCTATGAGAAGCTAATGCTGCAGCTGATCTGACAGGAGGCAAAGCTCAGGCGGTAATGGCTTGCCCACTGCCACCTCCTGCTGTGCCGCCTGGTTCCTGACAGGCCATGAACAGGTAATGGTCTGCGGCCCAGGGATTGCGGACCCCTATTTTAACACATCCTTCAAGACTCAGGTCAATTCCCTCTTCTTACACTAGCCCTTTGCCTGTGGTATTACAGAATATTAGAATTCAAAGTCAGGTGGATTGCTTGAGCTCAGGAGTTCATCAGCCTGGGCAACATGGTGAAACCCCGTGTCTACCAATAATAATAATATATGTATGTGTGTATATATATATATATATATATATATATATATACGTATATATATATATGTATATATATGTATGTGTATATATATATGAGTTCAAAGATATTTCAGAAATATCTTGTTAAATCTCTCATTTTTTTATTGTAGTAAAATATATAACATAAAATTTGCTATATTAACCAATTTTAAGTACACAATTTAGTGGCATTAATTACAGACGCAATGTTGTGCAACCACCACCACTAGCTATTTCCAAAAATTTTTCGTCACCCCAAACAGAAGCTCTGTACCCATTAAACAATAACTTTAATTATTGCCACCCCCAGTCCCAGACAACTTCTAATCTGTTTTGTTTCTATGACTTTGCTTATTCTAGGCACCTAACATAAATGGAATGATTCAATATATTTCCTTTTGTGTCTGGCTTGTTTCACTTAGCATAATATTTTCGAGGTTCATCCATGTTGTAGCATGTATCAGAACATCATTTTTTCATGGCTCATTAATATTCCATTATATGTGAATACCACATTTTCTTTTCCTTTTCTTTTTTTGAGACATAGCTTTGCTCTGTTGCCCAGGCTGGAGTGCAGTGGCGCGATCTCAGCTCACTGCAAGCTCCACCTCCCAGGTTCACGCCATTCTCCTGCCTCAGCCTCCCGAGTAGCTGGGACTATAGGCGCCCACCACCACGTCCAGCTAATTTTTTGTATTTTTAGTTGAGATGGCATTTCACTGTGTTAGCCAGGATGGTCTCGATCTCCTCACCTCATGATCCACCCACCTCAGCCTCCCAAAGTGCTGGGATTACAGATGTGAGCCACTGTGCCGGCCCACATTTTCTTTATCCATTCATCTTCTGATGGACAATTGAGTTGTTTTTACCTTTTGGAGATTGTGGGTCATGCTTAAAACATTTGTGTACAAGTATGTTTGAATCTCTGCTTTTGATTCTATACCTACGAGTAGAATTACTGGATAGTGTATACTGGGTATACTGGGTATTACTGGGTAATGTATACTGGGTAATTCTATATTTAACTTTTTGAGGAACCACCAAACTGTATTCATAGTGACTGTATATTTTACATTCCCATCATCAATGTACGTAAAATGCTCATTTTTAAGATGAAGAACCATGGGCAATGCCAGTGAGATAGCTCAACCATAGACACAGGAAGTCCGCTGCAATGCACAGCTAACAACAGAAACCAGGTATCTTGACTCTCAGTGTAGACACAGCCCTCTTTCCAAGGTTAAATCCATTAAGATTTAAACCAGATGATCAGACAAATGGCTGGAATGTCTATGCAAAGACTGGGTCGCTACAAATAGATCACTTGATATGTTTAGAAGAAAGAATTTGAGTAAGTTCTAGACTTTTTTCTCCATCGTGGAATGTGGTTTTCTTTTATCCTTTTCTTCCTCAGGCCTAGGCTCTAAAAGTAGATTAGATCATATTTGTTTTTAGCCTCGTACCTAATTGTAGGATAGTCAGAAAATGTCTTTTATCATTATTAGAACTATAATTCTAAAATAACGGCTTAAAAAAATTCCTTGAAATGCAATACATATAATTTCAGAAACGCTGAAGAACTCAGAAAAGTAGAAAGGAAAAAAAAAGATCACTCAGAGAATGGTCAACCAGAAATATGACTATTCATCTTTACCTTTTTTTCCAGACTTTTTTTTTCTAGGAATGGTATTTTTGTTTGGTATATATTATTGGAATTATAAAATCTTAAAGCTTAAGGAAATTATTACATTTTGGGGTGAAGTTTAAAAATCAAATAAGGAAAAATAGATATTAAGTTCTACATTTAGTTAGTACTTCTTCCTACCAACTTACAGCCCTCATAGTCTGGTGACAGTTTGGGTGGAGTGCTATTACTTACTTGTCCATGTGGAAATGTGTCATTTACTTAAATATAACACCTGCAGGAACATGGCCACACATTATACTATTTTGCTTTTTCTTCCATGGCTTATACAATGCTGCACATACAACAGATGCTCAGAGAAAAGCTTTTGGATGATTTTTACTGATTTCATGCCATCATTAAGGTTAACACACTCAGAATCTCCATAGGTAATAGTAGCCCAACCCAGGCCCTGCAGAGCCCAGTCTTGGCAACTTTCACATTCCAAGAAACTTGGTTTAGAAATCAAAGGTAATTTAAAAGTTATTTGAATCTTTACTTTCATTGTTTGAAGAATATTAAAAAGAATTCAACTTGTAACCCATAATGGTAGTCTTAAATCTTCCTTGGACCCATTCTTCTTTTTTTTTCCCCCTATTCTTTTTTCCCTTTATCCCTCTTGCTTCAGTATGTCCATGGCTGACTTAAAGCCCCAGTCTCAAAATCTCTACCAAAATTCTCTCCGAACTTGATTCCTTGTGATTCTTGGTTTTGCTTTTCATCCTCCTTCCTTTGGCTTCTATTCCTTCTTCCTTCCCGCCAGGAAATCACAGCCCTTGGCATCATCTTGGCACTCACACTTGTTTCTTCACTCAGCCCTTCTCTCCTCAGTCACTGATTCTGCTCCATGAGCAGTCAGAAGTGGAGCTGGCAAGCTCAGCCTCTCAGCTGGAGACACTGGATTCAGGACTGAAGGGAGGAGACAGGAGAAGATCACAAATGCTTATCATCTAATGTCCTTTCTTTTATTCTCATTATACAGTGAAATTCTAATATATTTACTTATTGAGGGTGGGCTACACGTAAGGTCTCTGGAAAAAATATGTGGCAATTATAAGGGTAAAATGATAAAATTTTCTTTGAGGAGGGAGAACACTGCCTACCCATCCTCCCCTCTTTAGGGTGTCACCCTGACCTTTCGATTTTACATGCAAGGTCATGGGCCTTCTGTCCTTTGAAACTGTCAACACTCACCTCTGGGATTTTGCTGAGGTCTCTCATCGGTATAATGATGGGCATAATGAGACATCACACAGTACATCCGTTTGTCTCTCATAGAAATAAGAGGTTTTAGGCCAGGCGCGGTGGCTCACGCCTGTAACCCCAGCACTTTGGGAGGCCGAGGTGGGCAGATCATGAGGTCAAGAGATCAAGATCATCCTGGTCAACATGGTGAAACCCAGTCTCTACTAAAAATACAAAAATTAGCTGGGCATGGTGGTGGGCCTGTAGTCCCAGTGACTCGGGAGGCTGAGGCAGGAGAATCGCTTGAACCCGGGAGGCGGAGGTTGCAGTGAGCCGAGATTGCGCCACTGCACTCCAGCCTGGGCGACAGAGCGAGACTCCACCTTAAAAAAAAAGAAAAAAAAAAGAAAAAAAAAGAGGCAAAATGGCAAAGTATACCTGGTATATGACCGCTAGACTGGTAAGGGAAAAATGCCACAGGTGAGCGTGCATACAACTCCAGTAAACACAGTGCACATGCGGCCCCTCCCAAATGCCAGCAGGCCACCGCACAGGCAGACAACCCCCACAAGGGAAGAATAAAGGGAGAAGTAATGCAGACCCCAACAGAATGCCAACATATAAAACTCCAAATCAATGGTCAAACAGTACACTTGATCTCTCAAGTTGCCCGCTTGGCCCTCTTCCAAGTGTACTTTATTTTCTTTCATTCCTGCTCTAAAGCTTTTGAATAAACTTTCAGTCCTGCTCCAAAACTTGCCTCATTCTCTCACTCTGTCTTATGCCCCTTGGTCAAATTCTTTCTTCTGAGGAGGCAAGAGTTGAGGTTGCCACAGACCCATATGGATTCACCACTGCTAACACAAGTAATACTCAAAATGCAGTATTCCTGGGTGACAGCAAACTTAGGGAGCACCCAATAGTGCTTATTTCCCTCTTGACCCATGTAGATACCAACAGATGATCACTGAAATATTGTGTTCAATTTGGCTAACTCTGTATGCATTCCTGATGAAGGTTGCTATAAGAGATTCAGAAATGACAGAAGGACAGTAGGACAGAATTCAAAAAGTGTGTGTTAGTATTTCAGGATATGGGATGTGAAGCTACCACTCACCCAGTTGTTCAAGCCGCAAACCTAAGAGGCTTAATTTCTCTTTCCCTCAGCCATCATATCCAGTTGACTCTACTCTCAATCCACATCCTAAATCCATTCACTTCTTCCATTGTCACCACTTCTACCCTAGTTCAAGCCCCCAACAATAGCCTCATAACTGGGCTGTTTCTACTCTTGTTCCTCCATAGAAGCTGGTGTGATGTTTTTAAAAATATATAAAGCATAAGATGACTTGCCAACTCTCAAATGGCTTTTCATCACATTTTGTTTTGTTGTTCCTGTTCTTTCCATACATCATATTTAAAATAAAATCTAAATTCCTCATCTGAAAAGGTCCAGATCTCCCCTTGGACCTCTCTGTTCTTATTCACTGAGCTTGAGGCACACTGGCTTTCTTTTTATTCCCCCAACACACTATGCTGGTTGAAATGTACTTCCCCCTGGTTTTCACATGACTCCTTCTAAGGACTCAGTTTAACTGTTACCTACTACAGAGGACTTCCCTGACTGCTTATTCTGAAGTCACCACCCAGTTGTTCATCACATCGGTGTGTTTTCTCAGCACTTATTTCTAGTTGTTTCTTGTGTGTGTATACGTGTGTGTATTTGTGTGTTCAACTGCTCAATTTTTGTTGAATGAATGGACTGGTAAGCCCTACTTCTCCAATTTTTTAGATGAGCAACAGAAAATATTGAGCAGGGGTTAATACTAACAACTTTCATCTTTTTTTAACCTTCTCCACAACAGCAATTTTATCTTTTGTCAATTTCTCTGTCATGATTAGCAATGAAACTTTTGCTATGGAAAGTGGTTATGTTCAGAGGCAGCAAAGAGGAATGGCCTGGAGACTTGCAACTCACTCCATATGTAGACTTGAAGAAATAAGAACACCAAAGGATCGGGGTGGAGAGCAGTGGCTTTAAACAGAGAAATAAAACAGGCTGAGTTCCTATAACCTCCTACAGAGAAGAAACAAAAAAAAGTCAAAGTAGGAGCTGATAAACAACAGGATTTAATTAACACTGGAAAGGCCCATGAGGCTTCCCTACATGCTCCCTACAAAACCTCTGAACTCACATCTCTCCTCTTCCTACTGTCCTCAGAGCACAACATAATCCTGCCTAGAATTGACACTGAAAACTCACATCACCACCTCTCATCTGGCCAAATCCTTCAGATTCAGACGAAGCTCCCCCGCTCCCTTTCTGAGAAGTCATCCTTAACAAGCTTCAGTCCACACAGAACTCTCTCTTTCTGATCTCGTTTCAAGAGGAAAATCCAATTGCATCAGAGTTCATTGCTCTCTGCTTATTTTTTTGTTTTGTTTGTTTGCTTGCTTTTTTGAGACAGAATATCATCATCACTCAGGCTGGAGTACAGTGGCACGATACTGATCACTGAAGGCTTGACCTCCCAGGCTCAAGTGATCCTCCCACCTCAGCCTCCTGAGTAGCTGGGACCACAGGCACACACCACCATGCACAGCTAATTTTTTATTTTTTGTAGAGATGAGATCTTGCTATGTTGTCCAGGCTGCTCTTAAACTCCTGGGCTCTTGTAATCCTCTCAAGTAATCCTCTTGACTCAGAATCCCAAAGTGCTGGGATTATAGGCGTCAGCCACCATGCCTGGCCTGTTTGCTTTATCTTTGCTTTTACTTGTTTTATTTTTACTTTTGCTCATCTGAATCTAAGAATCCCATAAGTGTTGAAAACAAAATACTCAATAAATTCTTTTTGATTAATTATATAGATTCACACCCTGTCTGCAGTTTCTACCATAAAGGAGGAAACAAGAAGGAAAAACCTAAAGGTGAGGGAAGAAGAAAGTGCAAGAAAAATAGGGGCTCTAGAATACAGGAAAAGAAGCAGAGGTACAGGAATAGGGAAGATACCCAGCAAATGAGCTTTCATTGTGAAGACTTAATTACAGTTTATAACATGTTGTCAATCTGGTAAAATGGAAGTTGACAGGAAATTGGCAGAAACAGAGAAATGGACACAGGCCAATTTACTCTCTTTTGTTAAATCTCTCCAGTGCCTTGCCTTATTTGCAACTACTTCAGTCTCAAAGCCAGGCAGATTCTGGTTCTTTCCTTATGCAAATATTGATTATTAACAGACTAATTCATACATAGCTAGAAGATAATTATCTGTGCACATTAAGCCAGATCAGCCATCCTCTATCACCTGCTTCTTTTTAAAAATGAATCAAAATTTACTGTGGGATATAAGTAAATCTCACTGAGAAAACATGAAATCTCTATATCTTTTTACAATCATAACAGAAGAAGCTTTTACCATTCATTTTTAGAAACCAACTCACATTTTTTCTCTTAACATTTTTTAATTTATTGTTCTATTTTTGGGGGTGGGGGGTGTAATTTTTTTCAATTGTGGTTATATATACATAAAATATATCATCTTAGCCATTTTTATGTGTACAGCTCAGTAATATTACGTACATTCGAACTCTGTGTAACCATCGCCCCCCCATCAATCTTCATAACTCTTTTTGTCTTGCAAAATTAAATGAAAACTCTGTACCCATTAAACAAAACTCCCCATTCTTCTCTCCCCAGCCTTTGGTAACCACCATTCTATAATACTTTCTGTCTCTATGGGTAGTGGGTAGAAACCAACTAACTTGTAAAGGACTCACTGGTGTCTATCATTTTGTGAGGCAGATAGACTTGCGTTATTCTCTATTGTTTCCCAGCACCTAGCATAATGCCTGGTACATGCCATGTGTTCAATAAATATTTGCACACTGACTAAGTGAATGAATGATAATTCCAACTCCTGGTCCCCCTTCAGGTGACCCTAAGTTAAAGACTCGGACATACAGGAAATACAGGTTGGATGCAATGAGAATATTATTGATGGAGAAGGACACCAGCATCTTGCTGCTCTATTTGTCTTCACCCAAAATTCATTCCACAAATATAAACTGAATGCTTCTATATGATGGAAGTGCATTAGAGCCTCAAATACAAAGATGAACACGTAGACTGTGCCTCCAATGTGTGCTTTCCCATGATCACTTCATAGCATTGATTACACTCTAGTAATCGTGTATGTATCTGCCCTGCCACTATACTGTAAGCTCTGGCCAGGACATTGTCCATCACATAGTAAGCACTCAATAAATAGTTAGCGAATCATCTAAAGGAGACTGTAACTCACTGTGGGGAAAAAGATGCACAATCATACAAAGTCAGGATCCTTAGTTGTACGAAAGAAAAGCTGCTGACTCTTGCTGATATAGCAGAAAAGGATTATATTGAAGATATTGGGTAGCTCTCAGGTGTGTTGGAAGGTGTAGAGATTCAGGACTGGGGCCATGCCTCTGGGAATAATGCACAAAACCACTGCAGAACTAGCCCAGCGAGAAAACTATCACCATTGCAGCTCTCCGTCAATATCACTATTACATCAGAAACTCAATGTTGCAACCACTGAGAAGCTAATGTCACTGCTAGTGCTGCCAACAAAGCCAGCCGCCTGGCTATTAGGGCTATTCACACCAGCAAGGCAAGGAGCTCCATAACGAGCCGCTTTCCTCTGGTTGCTCATACCTGAATTTAAGTTTGACATGGATGAGCCTGACTGGCAAAGCCTAGGTTATATTCTTGAGCCCAGTTGTAATGGAGGCTGGGAATCTGAGTTCTAAATAAAAGAAAGTAGACTGGGTGCGGTCGCTAGCGCCTGTAATCCCAACACTTTGAGAGGCCAAGGCAGGCGGATCACTTCAGGTCAGGAGTTCAAAAACAGCCTGGCCAACATGGGGAAACCTCATCTCTACTAAAAATACAAAAGTTAGCAAGGCATGCTGGCACATGCCTATAGTCCCAGCTACTCAGGAGTCTGAGGCATGAGAATCGCATGAACTTCGGAGGCAGAGGTTGCAGTGAGGTGACATTGTGCCCCTGCACTCCATCCTGGGCGACAGAGCAAGACTCTGTCTCAAAAAAAAAAAAAAAAGGAAGTGATTCGTATGACATGAATCCAGTAGCAATATGCGATAGGCACTAGGCCAAAATATACATTCACTTTTTTATTCTCATGGAACTTGTATTTTTGTAGGAGAGACAAACAATAAACACATAAATGAACATAATGATGGATAGCACTAGATGCCACAAAGAGAAACAGAGCTGTAAACTAGGGTATTCAAGAAGGGCTTTTCTCAGATGAGCAGTCTTGAAGGATGTGAGGAAGCAGCAACTACAGAGGCTCCGGTATGGAAACTGACTTCACATTTCTAAAGTGCTGCAAGGAGGCTGGAGCTGAGAAGTGAAGGAGAGGGTAGAAAATGAAGTGGAAAGGGCAACCACGGACCATGTCACACAGGCCTTGCAGGCCATGGTTTTGGACTCCGTTAAGTGGCAAGGGAATGGCATAATCTGACATATTTTAAAAGAATCACACTGGCTGCTATGTGGAGAATATTTTATAGAGAACAAGGGTAGAGACCCAGCTGATCAATGTATGAGCAGAGGGATCCAAGCACTAAAATCTGCCCAGATGGTTGGGGAGATGGGATACGAAGGGAATCTTGAGAGAGGAGTAGAAACTGCCCAAGAGAAAAGGTTAGAGGGCATCTTGGGCAAAGGGAAGAACAGCAGCAAGAACACAGGGGCGTGGAAGGCCCCAGCATATTTGGAAAACTTTGAGTGGTCTAGTGAGGTTACAGAGAGGGATCCAGACATGAGGCTGGAAAGGAGGAGAGACATAAATGGCCAAAGGCTGCCCATGCTGTTCTTTTAACTTTTCACATCACCAAAGTAAAATGTTGGTACAGTGATGGGGGCTGAACCTGAGGCACAACTGGGGATACAACTTCCCTGGGAGGCTAGTCCTCCCAATAGAGTTTCCAAGACAGCAGGAAGGCCACACAGTTCCTTGCTCTTTCTCCTCTCCTCAGACTAGAAAAAACATGGGCAACCCACAGTACTGAGCTGTTAGTATTAAAGCAAAGATGGGCACACCCACTCACTGTGGTGCGGCAATCAGAAAGCAGAGATCTCAAGGTGTCTCCAACAGTTCAGTCCCCGGGAAAAACCGTCCAAGTAAATAAATATCTTGTTTTCCACACTGTCTTAGTCCGTTTCTGCTGCTATAATACAAATACCTTAAATGGGATACTTTATCAACAAATTTATAAACAATAGAAATCTATTTGTCCCAGTTCTGGAGGCTGGGAAGTTGACAGAGCAAGGCCTCAACAGATTTGGGGTCTGGTGGGGGCTCTCTGCCTCACAGATGGCGTCTTCCTGCTATGACCTCACAGTGCAGAAAGGTGAAACAAGTTCCCTCAGGCCTCCTTTACAAGGGCACTAATCCCATTCATTAGCAACCAAATCACCTCCCAAAAGCCTCACATCTTTTTTTTTTTTTTTTTCTTCAGATAAGTCTCACTCTGTCTCCCAGGCTGGAGTGCAGTGGCGTGATCTCGGCTCACTGCAACCTCCACCTCCCAGGTTCAAGCGATTCCCATGCCTCAGCCTCCCGAGTAGCTGGGATTATAGGCACGTGCCACCATGCCCAGCTAATTTTTTGTATTTTTAGTAGAGGCGGGTTTCACCATGTTGGTCAGGCTGGTCTTCAGCTCCTGACCTCAAACGATCTACCCTTCTCAGCCTCCCAAAGTGCTGGGATTACAGGCATGAGACACTATGCCCGCTCAAGTCCCACATCTTATCATTATCACCTTGAGGATTAGGTTTCGACACATGAATGTGGTGGGGATATAAACATCCAGACCTCTTATTCCACCCCAGATTCCCAGGCTATAAGTACACTGAGCCTTAAAGGAAGTATTAGCTGTGGGTTGGTGAAGAGAATAGAGGACAGCATTCCAGAAGGAAAGAAAAACGTATGCAAATGCCGGGAACCAGAAAGCACCTTTCTCCATGGGCAACAGAACCAAGGCTAGAAAGACAGGTTGGGCCTAGATTGTGAAATGCTTGGACAATGGGGTAGTCACCAGAACGGTTTATTCCTAAACCAGATTCCCCAGTTAAATAGAGTAACCAAAACGGAAATGTGCAGTGCTTGCTTTTTGTCCATGATAAGATGCTGGGGAAACATTTGCAGTTAGCTGATTGAATCCACAGATGGAAGTCTCTATAAATTTAGGACAGATTGTCTCAGTTAATCTCTAGGACCAGTCAGACCTCTGTAATGATGGATTTGCCTGACGTGAGAAACTTCTACCTCTCATAACACAGTTTTGAGAAGTTAACTGCCATGTGGCCTTTATGTGATGAAATCTGGCTCAGGTGCCAAAGATCTGCAACATTAAGACCTTTACAGGTGGGGATTCACTGTGATTTTAGGTTCCCTGGATCCTTCAGTCTTCTACTTCAGCTAAGGGTTCCCACCCAAGCCAGGACTCAGCCTTTGTTATTCTCATGCATTAGCCACAGGTCGCTACCTGTCACTTCAGAGTTCTGAGCACAATGAAAATGCAGACTTTACAAGCACTTCAAGTCAAGACAAGTGATTAGCATTGGATCCAAGGGTTTAAGAGGAACTCAAGCCAAAAACTGTTCAAAACTGGCCATTTCATTTGAACTGGGACAGCAGGGCACAAGGAGAGAAGACGCTGGTTGGATTAATGCAGCCCCCGCTTTCCATGGCTCTACTGTATTTCAGTGAGAGTTGCTACCAACTCCTGCGCGCGCCCCCACCCGCCCACTCCACTAATCTCTTGTCTTAATCAGAGATACGGGCAACCCGTGGAGAAGATGAGGTACAACTGGGATAAGATCGTAGGTGTTTTACGTTTGAATTTAATTAACAAATCTGTCGAGCTGTTTTTCTCCACCTCCCCCTTAGGCTGGGTCAGGCGAGGGGAAAGCTCCGACCGCCCTGGACTCCTTAGCGTGAATCCCATCCCCTCAAGTTCCTCTCCAGAATCTCCCCCTTCTCCCGCCTTTGCCCTGCAACTCCTCCCTCTCACTCTGAGTGGCACGCACCCCTGTCCCCTCCCTGTCCGCAAAACTACTCTTCAAAGGCTTCCTTCCGGGCACCGCGAGGCCAGCGTGCGCAGCATTCGGAGAGGCAGCGGCGCTCGCCTTCATCCAGGACAACAAAACTGCCATTTCCGAAGAGAAAGGAAACCGCTCGCGGCTTCTGGGGTTCCCAGGCGCGCGCCTGCGAGGGAGGCCGCGAGCCGAGTCGCCACGCCCAGGACCCCGAGCCCGCCCCCGCGCCACCCAGCCCGGCCCCGCCGCCCCGGCTGCGCACGCGACGCCCCCTCCAGGCCCCGCTCCTGCGCCCTATTTGGTCATTCGGGGGGCAGGCGGCAGGAGGGGAGACGTGCGCGGCCGAAGGGGAAGCAGAGCCTGCGCCGGCTGCTCAGAGGAGCCGCTCTCGCCGCCGCCACCTCAGCTGGGAACCCACGAGGCCGCCGCATCCTGCCCTCGGAACAATGGGACTCGGCGCGCGAGGTGCTTGGGCCGCGCTGCTCCTGGGGACGCTGCAGGTGCTAGCGCTGCTGGGGGCCGCCCATGAAAGTGCACCCATGGCGGGTAAGTGGCTGCGGGGGTCGCCAGCCCCGTTCGTGGGAGGCAGCGCGCTGCCGAGGCTTCGGTTCCCAAGTTGGGCTCTGGTACAGAAAGTTCCGCGTGTCTCTGGCCGAACGCTCGGGGCGGACCCAGAGGTGACCGGGCGGGGTGGGGGAAACTGAGGCTTGGACCAGTCACCCGCTGGCCCCGGGGCCGCCTGCTGAGGAAATTGCCTGATGCTTCCCCTCTCGCTTTTTGGAAGCGGCGGTCGCAGGCCGGGACGGGTGCGCATAACCTGTTGAGTTACCGCAAGTTGGTTTTTACAGCCTTTCCCTGAAGTTAATGTTTGCCGAGGTTGGAGTTTATCTAAGGCTTCCGTTTGTAAACAAGATTAGCTGAGTTGAAAAATATGTCTACCGAGGCCCGCGGAAACGTCTGCCATTTAGTTGGGGAGCTTTTCAAGCGTCCCCCCGGCATTTCATCGTCTAATATTATACAGTATTATCCAGATGAATTACAGTCTTAAGGTCCCCCTGACGCTCGAAGTTAGACTTCGGGGCTCTTGGAACTAGTTGGGAGCTTTTGGGGAGCGCGCCCCGCCCTCGCGGTAGTTGAGGCGGCCGCCCCCATGGCGGGGCGCTCTCCACCCCTCGTGTGCCATAAACACCCGGTCGAGGCGCGCGGCAGCTGCGCAGCGTTAAGGGCACAGCTGCACGGTCGCCGGTGGCTCACGTCGTCGATAGTAAGGTCGTAACAGGATGATGTTGACTTTGCTCTTCTGTGTAGGGCGGAATTTGTTTCGTTTTAGGCCCTTGGCCCTTTGGAGACTTTAAACAGCCCTTTTTGGATGAAACCAGGAAGTTGGGATTTGCTGTGTAAATACTGTTTTCCTTGGTCAACTGTTAGAGAAGTCAGGTCCCTAGGTAATGGTCAGTAAACTAGGATAAGTTAAGTGACCCAAGGTTTTCATGGTTTTAAATTCTATTCATCCACTGTATATTTATCCAGCAAGAGAAAAAGAAGGCAGTTTGTATATGAAGACTACGATTAACAGTTACTAGCTTTTTTGAGAAATCTTCTATTGTATACCTTTTAGTCTAGTTGCAAGGTGACATTATAGTCCGTAGAAACAGATTCCACCTCTGGTTGGTTATACTAGTTTATCAATTCAGGGATCTCCTACTGTAGAGCATTTTAAGTTTTCCAAATGGGACTAACCTCTAGTAAGACATTAAGTAATAAACAGAACAAACAGTGAGTGCTAAAATAGGGCAAAAAAAAAAATCTGTGTTACGAGGGCAAAGAAAGAAAAGCATGGTCACTCACAGTTTCTCTAATCGGTAATTCATTGGAGAAACAGTAAGGTTTATCTTCACAAACACAGCAACAAATTTTTAAAAATGGAGACCTCACCTCATGAAATAATTGGTATAAAATTAGGACCAAGATACACGATGGACATGATTTTACCACTTTTTTCTTAAATGATCTCAAAATTAGGTCTGCGAAGCCAGTTTGTCACATGCACAATTAAGCAAACAAAAAAACTTCAGCAAAACAAAGAAAAATTGTTAATTCACCCAGGTTATTCCAGAAAAAGCAAGTGTTGTGCCTGAACCTTCCAGATTTACATGTTTGGTTTCAGATCAGAATCCAAATTTTCAATTAACCATTTCACCACTAAGCCACGTTAGGTGATGATGGCTCTTGAAGTAGATAATGCTTTTATTCCACAGTACTACCATTGCCTAGAATATTGTGGGAGAAGATAAAAACATTATTGAAATTCTGCTTTTAAAATATTCTTCACAGTCTGCTGCATAGCTTTATAAATATCAGTTGGAGGAGGGAGACTATGAGCAAGTTTGCAAATCAGCAAACAGGATTTATTGTAGTATTCCAATGAATGACATTAACATTAGCAGGATGGGAGGGGAGGCTATTAGTCATTACTCTTAGTGGCAAGTGACAGAAACCCACCTTGAACAACCTTTGTGGAAAGAAGGGACTTTTTTGACTTGTAACTGAAAAGTGCAAGGATTGAGGTGGCTTGAAAATGGCTGTATTCAAGGGTTCAAATAAGTTGCCAAGAAATTAAGAAATCGTGTAAGAGTGACAATAGCAGGGAAACAAAAACAGGCTTTTGTGTTAGCCCAGCCAAAAGATGATGGTGAGTGGCAATGGAGATGAAAGAGTGGATTCTAGATCTGTTGGGGGTTGGGACTAATCACTTGCTGATGGATTGGAGGGTGGGATGAGGAACAGAGAAGAATCAAAGGATGACCTCTTGGTTTTGGGGTTGAGCAGCTGGTAATGCAACAATTGGGAAGGTTGGGGGAGGAGCAGGTTTATAGTAGAAAATCAGTAGTTCCATTTTGGCACTCATATCTGCAGGCTTAGGAATCAAACAATCCGGTCCAATTCCAGTCTCTGCCACTTTCTATCTGGGTGGCCTTCTCTGGGCCTCACTTCTTGTCTGCAAAACAGTACTCCTAAGAATTGTTGAGAGGGTTAGATGAACTAATGCACATAACCCTGGCTTGTGGTAAGCACCTAATAATGCTGGCAGTTATTTGCTATCTGCTGCTAAATACATCTACGTAGTCTATTGACCTTGATCTTTTTCAAGTTAATCTTACACTGTATCCTTTTGTGATAAATAGATGATAGTCTCATCAAGAAGAAATTCTCACAAAGAAGAAATTTGCCCAAGAAGTAAAGATAAATCCTTCAAAGTTACTGCTTTTGTTTGTACTTGGAGGATTTTTTTTAAGTAGGGGAGAGTTCATCTTTGTGAAAAGGACACAATAATACAGTTGCTCTCTCCCTATGTGTTATACATATTTAATCTTCATTAGACAAAGACTCAAAACGAATAAAGCACTCTGAAAAGTTGCTTAATTGGGACATAGAAATCTCTTAACATTTTTTCCAAATCTAAAGGTACTAATTTAAAAATTAAAACTGTACTGAGAAGGTGCAGTTAAATAAGAAAATCCTATTTTATCCCTCCATTGTATGAAATCAGGGGTGTTGGTGGGGTGGTGCAAGACCTAGAGATGCCTATGAGTAGAAAGGGCTTCTCCTGAAATGGTCCACTCCACTTAGAAGAGCAGAGCTGTCAGTGGCAGAAATTGGTCCATCTGTCCCCAGTTGTGTGGGTAAATGAATTCTGGCAAAGCTATTGCATTCAGTGGCTGATATATAGTAAGTACTGTGTAAGCGTTTGTTACATAAGCTAGATGTTTATCTTGAAAAACCTGATAATACAGTCTCTTTTACTGACAGCTTCAAGATATGTTTCATAACAACAGGGGCAAAAGTAGAACTTCCTGTGGAATAATCTACCCCCCCCCCACAGCACTACCCCCCCTCCCCCTAGGCAGAAAACCACATACTGCCAGTATTCTTAGTTAAATGTTCTTTCATAACAGGATATTTCTTTATTTTTACAGCATCTACAAACATAGAGAATTCTGGGCTTCCACACAACTCCAGTGCTAACTCAACAGGTGAGTTTTAAAAGATTAAAACAACAAATTTTCATTTGTCTAGGGTACATGAAGTAATAACAGCCAAGGAAGTAGGCATAAGCTGGTTCACTGACCTGTTTTAACCCTGAGTTCTTCACCCATGAATCCCAATAACCTGCCCTAGTGCCCTGTAGTAGACATCAGCAAGTGATAGTTCACTGGATTAATCTTTCTCAGTCTTGTAAAGATGTGAATAAATTCTAAAACAAAAAGCATATCGGAATTTCATGTTACGAATTTTTGAAGCACATTTTTAGATGTGAGGGTTTTGTAGTTTGCCTGTAGATATGAAATGTCAGCACAGAAGTCTGCAGGTCTTGCTGATGAAACAAGTCACTCTAAACTAGTCAGCCATGGCAGCCTTAATATTACCTCTGCTGACTCTAAGGAGACCCTGCTTACATTTCACCCATTAGGCAGACTCAACCCAAACACTTGGTGAGGCCCTTACCCTGTGATTTTAGTTTGGGACAAAGCCTTGGGCCTCTGAGTTCACTAGCATGTAAAGATGCAAGAACCAGGCTGATGTCATCAATATCAGTAGTAAATCATCACGGTATGTTTCTTGTAAACAATTTTTAAGTTATCTTCTCACTGCCCTTAATCTTCACAGTCGACTGAGTTGGAAACTAGAAAAAGGTACACTGATCCTATCACTAACTTGTTTTGTTTACTTTTATTCAGGGAATATTTATTGACTCTAATGAGCTAGCACATTCTAGGTTCTAAGAATACAAAATGGACCAAGCCTTAACTTTTAGGAGTTTTTGGTTTTTGTTTTTTATTTTGTGGCAAAATATACATGACATACAATGTATAACTAACCATTTTTTTTAAGTGTAAAGCTCAGTGGCACTAAGTACATTCATGCTGCTTTGCAACTTGCTGGAGTTTTTATCCCTGTGGGGCATCCCAGTGTTTCACTTAGTTTATGTTTTTGGTTTACTGCTGTTCTTTGTTTCATTATCTCTGCCTTTTCGACTGGTGTCTGGTGGTACGTAGTCAGGACATACTTTAATTCTAGTTTTAGTAATTCTACAGAAAATGTTTTCATTGAGAGGAAAAAAAGTCTAGAGGGATTACTCCAAAATGTAAAGTGGTTATCATTGGGTAGTTGTGAGAGGGTCTTAGTTAAAAACTATTTTATTACACTATTAGATACCTTTTCCTTTTGTCCTTTATTGAATCTAATTCTGCACTACTAACTTTAACCTTGGGTAAACAAAGGAGGTAGAAGAAACATAAAGACAGTAATATTAGCAATAGACACCATTTTTGAATGCCTGCAACTTATAAGATACTCCTCATACATTTACTAATCTAACAGTGGTGAGGTAGGTGTCATTTCTGGTTTACACATGGGGAAATTGAAACTCAAGAGTGGTTAGAAAATGCCCAAGATCACATGACACTAAGTGTCACATTCAGGATTTGAAACCCAGTTGTATTCTAAAACCTATGGCTCTTTATCACACTGTCTGAAATGTGGTGTGGCCTTACTTTTAAAAAATGCTTTTCACTGTGAATGATTATTAAAAATCGACTGAATACTTTGAGGGCAGCTCCAGAGTCAGTGGGATGATTTCAAATGCCCCTTCTAGCACAGGGAAATTTTTTGAGAAAGAAGAAAAGCATTGCCTCAAATTTTTCTAGAAGGAGAACAGATAATACAACTATTAAAAATGTTTTTGCACAGTGCATTTTACTTCTCATAACTGTTGCATTCCTCTTTGTATCTTGAAAACACTTTTGAAACATGTTAAGTTTGTGTATTTTTATAGGATGGATGCTTAACTGTTTTTCTTTTTAGTTACATAGACCATTGTTGAAGCTTTGTTTCTTTGAACATACTGTTTACCAGTTTATTTGGTGCTATTTATTTAGTGCAGTTTCTGTGGCGCCATTATTTCCTCTCACTAGGAAAATAGTATCTTTGGCAAATTCCATTATGATGTGTATTCCAGGAATGTACTGTTGGAAAAAGCGGAGACCGCCTGCAATACTACTTAGAATGTTGGGTGTCTGTCACTTTTATAGGACTCACCACGTTGGAATTTCAGAGAATCTTTTTTCTCTTGTTTTGGTCTCCATCTAAGTTCCTTGAGAGTGAAATCTATGATTTATTCATCCTAACATCTCCCTCTATGCCTGATGCATAGTAGGTATGCAGAATATGTATATTTTTGGTTGGTTGAACTCAGTTGTGGAACGAAGTAGACATTTTGTAATTGCTGACTTGCCTTATCAAAACGCTTTTATATACATTTTGCAGATATGTACTGGTTTGTGCTCCAATCCTATCCATTATTACAGCTGTTTTTCTGTTTATACAGTAATATAGGTACTTGAAGTCAAACAATGGGAATGAAGGTTGCTTTCCAGTGTGCCACTGAGTTACATGTAACAGTTCTATTTTTTTATGTCCTCTAATCATTATTTGAAGACAGCTATACTTTTGACATTCTTGTCTGCAGGGACTTGTTTGACACACTTTCAGCTTATAGAGAAAATAATTTCCCCTTATTTCATTTGCAGTCAGAGTATTTATATTTTAGATTCTGTGGATGGATGAATTTACACTTTATAGTGCAAGGAAGACACATGCCCATATTATTTTTCATAATGGGTTTGGGCAGGGATGTAAGGAAATGTGGCATGGTCTAGATTGGGGCGCACATCTCATCAGTAACTAGAACAGCAGCTCATTATCATTCAGGATACAGCTGTCTCCTTGATCACATAGCACTGATGCTTCCCAACAGAGGGATCTGAGAGGATTGGGTTACCATCATCCAATCTGAAGCTCTTTTCTTGGACATAACTTGCACCAACTCCTTTCCAAAGCCGTTTATCTCTTAATCGTGTATGTACCATTTGTCACGATTGCCATTAGTTTGGTTACTCATCCTTGGCCTAGTCATTTGGGCCACTCTAGTGGGGTTAGTTTTTTCCATAGACATGGCAGGGATGGGTAGTTGTGAGAGGGTATTATTTTAAAAATACTTGATTACACTATTAGGTACCGTTTCCTTTTCTTCTTTATTGAGTCTAATTCTGCACTACTGAACTTTTAACCACAATTTTGAGCACTTGGACCTGGGTTGCATTTAGATTTCTACAGAAGAAGGCAGTAGAAATTTGGGAACAGCTTATTCTGTATTCCAATTTTTACCCCCAATTGCAACAATGAAAGTCTTACTGAAGTGGAAAGAATTTATCAGGTACATAATCCCATATGTCACACTACCTTCTTCTATTTATTTTAGATAAAATGTTCTATGTGTGAAAAGAATATTAGATGGAAACTTTCTGTGAGTTTGTAAGTCAATCGAAGACAGGAACCAGTTGGCCTGACAGGTTGCTTTAGTTGCAAATGGTGATACAGATGAATGATTGATTGATTGATAGATGCAAATGGTGATAGATACAAACAGTGATAGATAGATATACAGACAGATACCAATACTAGTTTTTAACTAGAGATTTGATGTAGGAAAGAATTTTTCTAACTAAAGAATTCATAGTACACTTAACTGCTTCAACTCCTCAGAAAGTTAATTGTGTTCAACTCATGTTTTTGAAATTGCATCTGAAAATTGGTGGTAATTTTTTTATACTTCAAGTTCTAGGGTACATGTACACAACATGCAGATTTGTTACATATGTATACATGTGCCATGTTGGTGTGCTGCACCCATTAACGCGTCATTTACATTAGGTATATCTCCTAATGCTATCCCTCCCCCCACCCCATGACAGGCCCTGGTGTGTGATGTTCCCTGTCCTGTGTCCAAGAGTTCTCTTTGTTCAGTTCCCACCTATGAGTGAGAACATGTGGTGTTTGGTTTTCTGTCCTTCAGATAGTTTGCTCAGAATGATGGTTTCCAGCTTCATCCATGTCCCTACAAAGGACATGAACTCATCCTTTTTTATGGCTGCATAGTATTCCATGGTGTATATGTGCCACATTTTCTTAATCCAGTCTATCATTGATGGACATTTGGGTTGGTTCCAAGTCTTTGCTATTGTGAATAGTGCCACAATAAACATGCGTGTGCATGTGTCATTTATTTATTTATTATTATTATACTTTAAGTTCTATGGTACATGTGCACAATGTGCAGGTTTGTTACATATGTATACATGTGCCATGTTGGTGTGCTGCATCCGTCAACTCGTCATTTACATTAGGTATATCTCCTAATGCTGTCCCACCCCATCCCCACCCACAACAGGCCCTAGTGTGTGATGTTCCCCACCCTGTGTTCAAGTGTTCTCATTGTACAATTCCCACCTGTGAGTGAGAACATGCGGTATTTGGTTTCTTCTTTGCGGTAGTTTGCTGAGAATGATGGTTTCCAGCTTCATCCATGTCCCTGCAAAGGACATGAACTCATCCTTTTTTATGGCTGCATAGTATTCCATGATGTATATGTGCCACATTTTCTTAATCCAGTCTATCATTGATGGACATTTGGGTTGCTTCCAAGTCTTTGCTATTGTGAATAGTGCCCCAATAAACATACGTGTGCATGTGTCTTTATAGCAGCATGATTTATAATCCTTTGGGTATACGCCCAGTAATGGGATGGCTGGGTCCAATGGTATTTCTAGTTCTAGATCCTTGAGGAATCGCCACACTGTCTTCCACAATGGTTGAACTAGTTTACCCTCCCACCAACAGTGTAAAAGTGTTCCTATTTCTCCACATCCTCTCCAGCACCTGTTGTTTCCTGACTTTTTAATGATCACCATTCTAACTGGTGTGAGATGGTATCTCATTGTGGTTTTGATTTGCATTTCTCTGATAGCCAGTGATGATGAGCATTTTTTTCATGTGTGGTGTTGGCTACCTAAATGTCTTTTGAGAAGTGTCTGTTCATATCCTTTGCCCGCTTTTTCATGGGGTTGTTTGAATTTTTTTTCTTGTAAATTTGTTTGAGTTCTTTGTATGTTCTGGATATTAGCCCTTTGTCAGATGAGTAGATTGTAAAAATTTTCTCCCATTCTGTAGGTTGCCTGTTCACTCTGATGGTAGTTTCTTTTGCCATGCAAAAGCTCTTTAGTTTAATTAGATCCCATTTGTCTATTTTGGCTTTTGTTGCCATTGCTTTTGGTGTTTTAGTCATGAAGTCCTTGTCTATGCCTATGTCCTGAATGGTATTGCTTAGGTTTTCTTGTAGGGTTTTTATGGCTTTAGGTCTAACGTTTAAATCTTTAATCCATCTTGAATTAAATTTTGTATAAGGTGTAAGGAAGGGATCCAGTTTCAGCTTTCTACATATGGCTAGCCAGTTCTCCCAGCACCATTTATTAAATAGGGAATCCTTTCCCCATTTCTTGTTTTTGTCAGGTTTGTCAAAGATCAGATGGTTGTAGAAGTGTGGTATTATTTCTGAGGGCTCTGTTCTGTTGCATTGGTCTATATATCTGTTTTGGTACCGGTATGATGCTGTTTTGGTTACTATAGCCTTGTAGTATAGTTTGAAGTCAGGTAGCATGATGCCTCCAGCTTTGTTCTTTTGGCTTAGGATTGTCTTGGCAATGCGGGCTCTTTTTTAGTTCCATATGAACTTTAAAGTAGTTTTTTCCAATTCTGTGAAGAAAGTCATTGGTAGCTTGATGGGGATGGCATTGAATCTGTGAATTACCTTGGGCAGTATGGCCATTTTCATGGTACTGATTCTACCTATCCATGAGCATGGAATGTTTTTCCATTTGCTTGTGTCCTCTTTTATTTCATTGAGCAGTGGTTTGTAGTTCTCCTTGAAGAGGTCCTTCTCATCCCTTGTAAGTTGGATTCCTAGGTATTTTATTCTCCTTGAAGCAATTGTGAATGGGAGTTCACTCATGATTTGGCTGTTTGTCTGTTACTGGTATATAGGAATGCTTGTGATTTTTGCACATTGATTTTGTATCCTGAGACTTTGCTGAAGTTGCTTATCAGCTTAAGGAGATTTTGGGCTGAGACGATGGGGTTTTCTAAATATACAGTCATGTCATCTGCAAACAGGGACAATTTGACTTCCTCTTTCCTAATTGAATACCCTTTATTTCTTTCTCTTGCCTGATTGCCCTGGCCAGAACTTCCAACACTGTGTTGAATAGGAGTGGTGAGAGAGGGCATCCCTGTCTTGTGCCAGTTTTCAAAGGGAATGCTTCCAGTTTTTGCCTATTCGGAATGATATTGGCTGTGGGTTTGTCTTAAATAGCTCTCATTATTTTGAGATACGTCCCATCAATACCTATTTATTGAGAGTGTTTAGCATGAAGGCTGTTGAATTTTGTTGAAGGCCTTTTCTGCATCTATTCAGATAATCATGTGGTTTTTGTTGTTGGTTCTGTTTATATGATGCATTACGTTTATTGATTTGCATATGTTGAACCAGCCTTGCATCCTAGGGATGAAGCCAACTTGATTGTGGTGGATGAGCTTTTTGATGTGCTGCTGGGTTTGGTTTGCCAGTATTTTATTGAGGATTTTTACATCGATGTTCATCTGGGATATTGGTCTAAAATTATCTTCTTTTGTTGTATCTCTGCCAGGCTTTGGTATCAGGATGATGCTGGCCTCATAAAATGAGTTAGGGAGGATTCCCTCTTTTTCTATTGATTGGAATAGTTTCAGAAGGAGTGCTACCAGCTCCTCTTTGTACCTCTGGTAGAATTCGGCTGTGAATCCGTCTGGTCCTGGACTTTTTTTGGTTGGTAGGCTATTAATTATTGCCTTAATTTCAGAGCCTGATACTGGTCTATTCAGGGATTCAACTTCTTCCTGGTTTAGTCTTGGGAGGGTTTATGTGTCCAGGAATTTATCCATTTCTTCTAGATATTCTAGTTTATTTGCGTAGAGGTGTTTATAGTATTCTCTGCTGGTAGTTTGTATTTCTGTGGGATTGGTGGTGATATCCCCTTTATCATTTTTTATTGCATCTATTTGATTCTTCTCTCTTTTCTTATTAGTCTTGCTAGTGGTCTATCAATTTTGTTGATCTTTTCAAAAAACCAGCTTCTGGATTCATTGATTTTTTTTTTTTTTTTTTGAAGGGTTTTTTGTGTGTTTATCTCCTTCAGTTCTGCTCTGATCCTAGGTATTTCTTGCCTTCTGCTAGCTTTTGACTGTGTTTGCTCTTTCTCTAGTTCTTTTAACTGTGATGTTAGGGTGTCAATTTTAGATCTTTCCTGCTTTCTCTTGTGGGCATTTAGTGCTATAAATTTCCCTCTACACACTGCTTTAAATGTGTCCCAGAGATTCTGGTATGTTGTGTCTTTGTTCTCATTGGGTTCAAAGAACATCTATATTTCTGCCTTTGTTTCGTTATGTACCCAATAGTACATAACTACTGGGTACATAGTCATTCAGGAGCAGGTTGTTCAGTTTCCATGTAGTTGAGCGGTTTTGAGTGAGTTTCTTAATCCTGAGTTCTAGTTTGATTGCACTGTGGTCCGAGAGACAGTTTGTTGTAATTTCTGTGCTTTTACATTTGCTGAGGAGTGCTTTACTTCCAACTATGTGGTCAGTTTTCAATAAGTGCAATGTGGTGCTGAGAAGAATGTATATTCTGTTGATTTGGGGTGGAGAGTTCTGTAGATGTCAATTAGGTCTGCTTGGTGCAGAGCTGAGTTCAAGTCCTGGATATCCTTGTTACCTTTCTGTCTGGTTGATCTGTCTAATGTTGACAGTTGGGTGTTAAAGTCTCTCATTATTATTGTGTGGGAGTCTGAGTCTCTTTGTAGGTCTCTAAGGACTTGCTTTATGGATCTGGGTGCTCCTGTATTGGGTGCATATGTATTTAGGATAGTTAGCCCTTGTTGAATTGATTCCTTTACCATTATGTGATGGCCACCTTTGTCTCTTTTGACCTTTGTTGGTTTAAAGTCTGTTTTATCAGAGACTAGGATTGCAACCTCTGCCTTTTTTTGTTTTCCATTTGCTTGGTAGATCTTCCTGCATCCCTTTATTTTGAGCCTATGTGTGTCTGCACGTGAGATGGGTCTCCTGAATACAGCACACTGATTGGTCTTGACTCTTTATCCAGTTTGCCAGTCTGTGTTTTAATTGGATCGTTTATCCCATTTACATTTAAGGTTAATATTGTTATGTGTGAGTTTGATCCTGTCATTATGATGTTAGCTGGTTACTTTGCTCGTTAGTTAATGCAGTTTCTTCCTATCATCGATGGTCTTTACAATTTGGCATGTTTTTGCAGTGGCTAGTACTGGTTGTTCCTTTCCATGTTTAGTGCTTCCTTCAGGAGCTCTTGTAAGGCAGGCCTGGTGGTGACAAAATCTCTCAGCATTTGCTTGTCTGTAAAGGATTTTATTTCTCCTTCACTTAAGAAGCTTAGTGTTTGGCTGGATATGAAATTCTGGGTTGAAAATTCTTTTCTTTAAGAATGTTGAATATTGGCCCCCTACTTTCTTCTGGCTTGTGGCGTTTCTGCCGAGAGATCCGCTGTTAGTCTGATGGGCTTCGCTTCGTGGGTAACCCAGCCTTTCTCTCTGGCTGCCCTTAGTATTTTTTTCCTTCATTTCAACTTTGGTGAATCTGACAATTATGTGTCTTGGAGTTGTTCTTCTTGAGGAGTATCTTTGTGGCATTCTCTGTATTTAATGAATTGGAATGTTGGCCTGCCTTGCTAGGTTGGGGAAGTTCTCCTGGATAATATCCTGAAGAGTGTTTTCCAACTCGGTTCCGTGCGCCGCATCACTTTCAGGTACACCAATCAGACATAGATTTGGTCTTTTCCCATAGTCCCATATTTCTTGAAGGCTTTATTTGTTTCTTTTTACTCTTTTTTCTCTAAACTTACAGTCTTGCTTCATTTCATTCATTCAATCTTCAATCACTGTTACACTTTCTTCCAGTTGATCGAATCAGCTACTGAAGCCTGTGCATGCGTCACGTAGTTCTCGCACCATGGTTTTCAGCTCCATCAGGTCATTTAAGGTCTTCTCTATTCTATTTATTCTAGTTAGCCATTCGTCTAATCTTTTTTCAAGGTTTTTAGCTTGTTTGCCGGGGGTTCGAACATCCTCCTTTAGCTTTGAGAAGTTTGTTATTACCGATCGTCTGAAGCCTTCTCTCAACTCATCATAGTCATTCTCCATCCAGCTTTGTTCTGTTGCTGGCGAGGAGCTGCATTCCTTTGGAGGAGAAGAGGTGCTCCGATTTTTAGAATTTTCCGCTTTTCTGCTCTGGTTTCTCCCCATCTTTGTGGTTTTATCTACCATTGGTCTTTGATGATGGTGACATACAGATGGGGTTTTGGTGTGGATGTCCTTTCTGTTAGTTTTCCTTCTAACAGTCAGGACCCTCAGCTGCAGGTCTGTTGGAGTTTGCTGGAGGTCCACTCCAGACCCTGTTTGCCTGGGTATCACCAGCGGAGGCTGCAGAACAGAAAATATTGCAGAACAGCAAAGGTTGCTGCCTGATCCTTCCTCTGGAAGCTGGGAGGTGTCTCCCATTTAGGCTTCCCGGGGGTCAGGAACCCACTTGAGGAGGCAGTCTGTCCGTTCTCAGATCTCAAACTCTGTGCTGGGAGAACCACTACTCTCTTTAAAGCTGTCAGACAGGCAAGTTTAAGTCTGCAGAAGTTTCTACTGCCTTTTGTTCAGCTATGTATGCCTTGCTCCCAGAGGTGGAATCTACAGAGGCAGGCAGGCCTCCTTGAGCTGTGGTGGGCTCCACCTAGTTCAAGCTTCCTGGCCACTTTGTTTACCTACTCAAGTCTCAGCACTGGCAGACGCCCCTCCCCCAGCCTCGCTGCCACCTTGCAGTTTGATCTCAGACTGTTGTGCTAGCAGTGAGCGAGGCTTTGTGGGTGTGGGTCCCTCTGAGCCACACGCGGGATACAATCTCCTGGTGTGCCATTTGCTAAGGCCATTGGAAAAGCGCAGTATTAGGGTGGGAGTGTCCCGATTTTCCAGGTACCGTCTGTCATGGCTTCCCTTTGCTAGGAAAGGGAATTCCCCAACCCGTTGTGCTTCCTGGGTGAGGCAATGCCCTGCCCTGCTTCAGCTTACACTCCGTGGGCTGCACCCACTGTCCAACAAGCCCCAGTGAGATGAACCTGGTACCTCAGTTGGAAATGCAGAAATCCACCTATCTTCTGCGTCGCTCACACTGGGAGCTGTAGACTGGAGCTGTTCCTATTCGGCCATCTTGGAACCCGTTGCTGGTAATTTTTAACATCATCCAATTTTGTTTAAAGGAATGAAATGTAGGAAAATAATGCAATATTATGCTCACTTACTCAGTGAACAGCTATTAGTTTGGACTGCCCACTCTGTTAGTCACTGTTTTAGGCACAAGGCATAAAGTGGTAAATAAGATGGATAAGTTCTTGCTCTCATGAAGATAATATCCAGGTGGAGAGACATAGACTATAAGGAAGTAAACAACTAAAAAGATGATTTTGGGTTGTGATTAAAAATAAATAGGCTGGGCACGGTGGCTCATGGCTGTAATCCCAGCACTCTGGGAGGCTGAGGGGAGCAGATCACTTGAGGTCAGGAATGCGAGACCACCTGGCCAACATGGTGAAACCCCCCGTCTACTGAAAATAAAAAATTAGCTGGGTGTGGTGATGTGTGCCTGTAATCCCAGCTACTCAGTAGGCTGAGGCAGGAGAATTGCTTGATCCCGGGTGTCGGGAGTTGCAGTGACCCGAGATTGTGCCCCTGTACTCCAGCCTGGGTGACAGAGCAAGACTTTGTCTCAAAAAATAATAATAATAAATAAATAAACAGGGTAAAACACCTCTCTACCCCCATGCATAAAGAGGGCAATGTGGAAAAAAGTGACTAGGAAGGGCTGCAGATTGGCTGGTCAGAGAAGCCCTCTCTGAGGTGGGATCATCTGAGCTGAGACCTGCAGGACAGGAAGGAGCCAGCCCTACAAATGCTAGGGGGAGGAACATTCCAGGCAGAAGCCCTGAAACAGGATGAGGAACATATATTTCAATAAAAGAATTATATTTTGAGACATCAAAAACAGAGCAAGCCCCAGCAGACAAGGTCAGAAATGTGGATTCTGAGAACTTAGAATGTGGATTCTTGTTAATGTCTCTAGGTCTTTTTAAATTTTATAGTGATTCTAAACCACTATGCACTTTCATACACTCTGTACTCTCAAGACAGCAGATACAATAATAAATTGGAACTGCACTGGTGCTTTCTTTCCTGAAGTATGCCTCCATTCTTAAAGTTGTAATTAGGACCCAAATTAAATGCTTCCAATTCAGATTAAGGACTACTGCTGTACTTCATTGCGATGTGAACTATGAAAGGGAACATGTAACATTTTAAATGTAAAAAAAAAAAAATTTTTTTTTTTTTTTTTTTTTGAGATGGCATCTCATTCTTTCACCCAGGCTGGAGTACAGTGGCTCAATCTCAACTCACTGAAACCTCCGCCTCTTGGGTTCAAGCAATCTCCTGCCTCAGCCTCGTGAGTAGCTGAGATTACTGGTGTGTGCCACCACACCCAGCTGATTTTTGTATTTTAAGGGTTACAGAGATGGGGCTGGGCTGAGTAACCAGCCTGTCATGTAAATTCTGGGAAAACCCAGGAAATACTGAATTTACCTGTGGGATGGCGGGAGTAGGGAGAAGAAGTCATGATGAATGGGTATTAGAGGAGATAAACAGTGGGGGAAAGTACACAAACTGAAAAAGCACGCAAAAATCCTAAAAACAAAGTGCACAACGGCAACCAAACTAACAGGAAAACAAAACTTGGGGGCATTTTTTAAATATTTGGTTTTTTTCCTTTTCAAAAGCAGGAAAAACAAAAGATGGTGTAGAAGATAAAACATAGGCCAAAAAAAGTAGATGTAGGCCAGAAAAATCAACTACCAAATTCTGGGTTCCTGTTGTTTTTCCATAATGCAGCCATCTGGCTCACAGTGGGTTCAGTCTAAATTCTAGTGTGAATAGGAGAATGAACTCAATTGGCATTTAATACTTGACATTCTTTTTTATTGTCTTTCTTTTGCATTAAATAGTCCTTTTTCACAGAGAACAGGCAGGCTTGCTCTAGATTCCCATGACTTCCTTCTTTCAGACTAAAATTGATGACTTACCCCAGCATGTTGAGTAACACAAAGATTTCTCGTAATAATTTTTCCCAGATGTATGAAGTTCTTAGGGAGAAACTTTGAGTTAAGCAGTAAGTAGAGTTAAACAATAATTGGTTCTGAACATTAACTGCATGGCTCTTCATCTCTTTGCGTGTCTGTATTTTTTAAATACATAATTTTGTTTACAGTCTATTAGTAAAGTAATGCATGCACCAGTCTTCCTGGCTTTGAATTACATTTCTTTATACGGAGTTAAATTGAGGCTGGGCGCGTGGCTCACGCCTGTAATCCCAGCACTTTGGGAGGCCGAGGCGGGCGGATCGCTTGAGGTCAGGAGTTTGATACCAGCCTGACCAACATGGCAAAACCTTGTCTCTACTAAAAATGCAAAAATTAGCCAGGCATGGTGATGCGCGCCTGTAGTCCCAGCTGCTTGGAAGGCTGAGGCGGGAGAATCACCTGGGAGGTGGAAGCTGCAGTGAGTCGAGATCATTCCATTGCACTGCAGCCTGGGCAATAGTGGGAAATTCCATCTCAAAATAAAATAAAATAAAATAAAAAATAAGGAGTTAAACCAAGAATATTTTCATAATGGCTTTTGGTTTCTTCGTTTTGCCTTTTTGTTAAGAAAACTTCATGCATTTTTTTTTAAATATCTTCACTGAGATGTAATTCACATACCATGTAATTAAATTTATATAATTTATAAATTTATATAATCACACACCCCATTTCAAGTGTACAGTCCAGTGATTTTTAGTATATTCACAGGTATGTTTAACCATCACCACAGTCAATTTTAGAACATTTTCATCACCTCAAAAAGAAGCCCTGTGCCTTTTATTTATCACACCCTTATCCTACCTGCTGTTGCCCCCACCACCCCTAAGCAACCACAAATCTACTTTCATTTTCCTGTTCTGGACTTTCATATGAATGGAATCATGTAGTATGTAGTCTTTTGTGACTGTCTTCTTTCCATACTTCATTCTCTTTTATGGCCACACAATTCACGCTATAGGTATGTCACATACGGTTTATCCATTCATCTGTTGATGGACATTGGAGTTGGTTCTACCTTTTGGTATTATGAATAATGCTTCTATGAATATTTGTGTAAACACTTTTGTGTGGACATATATTTTCATTTTTATTGGGAATATACCTAGGAGTAGAATTGCTAGGTCATATGGTAACTTTGTTTAATGAACTGCCAAACTGTTTTCCAAAGTAGCTACACCATTTTAGATACACACCAGCAGTGTATAAGGGTTTTATTTTCTTCATATCCTCACCAGTCCTTGTTGTTGTATGGTTTTTTTGGTTGTATCTATCCTAGTGGGCATATGATGTGTTTTTGACTTGGATTTCCTTGATAACTAATGAGTTGAACATTTTTTCATGTGATTATTGGTCATTTGTATATTTTCTGTGAAGAAATGTTTATCCAAGTCCTTTGCCATTTTTAAAATTGGGTTGTCTTTTTGTTAGGTTGTCTGTGTCTGTTATTTTTTCTGATTACAAAGATAATACAGGTTTCTAGTGGAAAATTATTATGTATTTATTTTCATAGAGACGGAATCTTGCTTTGTTGCCCAAGCTGGTCTCAAACTTCTGGGCTCAAGCAATCCTTCTGCCCTCAAGCAATCCTTCTGCCTTGGCCTCCCAGTGTGCTGGGATTACAGGTGTGAGCCACTGTGCCCAGCCTGTTGTAGAAATTCTGGAAGCAAAGTATATATTTTAAAATAATTATTCAAAGTACTCCCACCACAAAGCTATTATATATTGTGACTATAGCTCAGAATATGTTGTATACTTGAAAATTGTTAAGAGAGTAGATTTTAAGAGTTCCCATCACATATGGATGGCCAGTTGATTTCAGACAAAGGTGCAAGAATACACAATGGGAAAAGGACAGTCTCTTTAATGAATTATGTTGGGAAAACTGGTTATCTACATGCAGAATGAAATACACCCTTATCTCAGACCACATGATTTCCATATGGAAAAATCAACTCAAAATGAGTTAAAGATTTAATATGAATCCTGAAGTTGTAAAACTACTAGAAAAAAATAGGAAAAACTACACAACATTGGTCTGGGCAATGATATTTTAGATCTGGCCCCAAAAGCACAGGCAACAAAAACAAAAATAGACAAGATTACATGAAACTGGAAAGCTTCTGCATAAAAAGGAAACAACAGAATGAAGAGACATCATACAGATTGGGAGAGAATATTTGCAAGCCATATATTTGTTAAAGGGTTAGTATTAAAAATATATAAAGAACTCAACTCTATAGAAAGAAAATAATCCAATTTAAAAATGGGCAAGAAACCTGAATAGACAGTTATTTCTCAAAAGAAGACATGCAGATAGCCAACAAATTGCCGAATATTAAGAATCATTAGGGAAATGCAAATTAAAACCACAATGAAATGTCTTCTCACACCTATGAGAATGGCTATTCTCAAAAAGACGAAAGATAACAAATGTTGGTGATGATGTGGACAAAGGGGGACTCTTGTACACTGTTGGTGAGTATGTAAATTAGTACAGCCATTATGGAAAACCATATGGAAGTTCCTCAAAAAATTAAAAATAGAATTACCATATGATCCAGCAATCCCACTTCTGGGTATTTACACAAAAGACTGGAAATCAATATGTCAAAAAGATGCCTGCACTCCCATGTTCATTACAGCACTATTCACAATAGCCAAGTGTATTTATCTGTTCTCACTGCTATAAATAAATACTGGAGACTGGATAATTTATAAAGAAAAGAGGTTTAATTGAGTCACAATTCCACATGGCTAGGGAGGCCTCAGGAGACTTATAATCATGGTAGAAGGCACCTCTTCACAGGGTGGCAGGAGAGAGAATGAGTGCCAGCAGGGGAAATGGCCAGACACTTATAAAACCATCAGATCTCATGAAAAACTGTCACGAGAACAGCATAGGGGAAACCACCCCCATGATTCAGTTACCTCCCACGAGCTCGCTGCCATGACACTTGGGGATTATGGGGATTACAATTCAAGATGAAATTTGAGTGGAGACATAGCCAAACCGTATAATTTTACCACTGGCCCCTCCCAAATCTCATGCCCTCAGACTTCTTGCATTCCCAACAGTCTTCCAAAGTCTTAACTCATTCCAGCATTAACCCAAAAGTCCAAAATCTTAACCGAGATAAGGCAAGTCCCTTCCACCTATGAGCCTGTAAAATCAAAAGCAAGTTAGTTACTTCCCAGATACAATGGGAGTATAGGCATTGGGTAAATACACCTGTTCCAAATGGGATAAATTGGCCAGAACAAAGGAGCTGCAGGCCCCATGCAAGTCTGAAATCCAGTAGGGCAGTCATTAAACCTTAAAGTTCCAAAATGATTTCCTATGACTCTGTGTCTCATATCCAGATCATGCTGATGCAAGAGGTGGGCTCCCATGTCCTTGAGCAGCTCCACCCCTGTGGCTTTGCAGAGTACAGCCCCCTTCCCAGATGCTGTCACTAGCTGGCGTTGAGTGTCTGTGGCTTTTCCAGACACAGTGCAAGCTGTTGATAGATCTACCATTCTGAGGGCTGGAGGACAGTGGCCCTCTTCTCACAGCTCCACTAGGCAATACCCCAGTGGGGACCCTGTGTGAGGGCTCCAGCCCCACATTTCCCTTCTGCAGTGCCCTAGCAGAGTTTCTCCATGAGGGCTCCACCCCTGCAGCAAACTTCTGCCTAGACTTCCAGGCATTTCCATACATTCTCTGAAATCCAGTCAGAGGTTCCCAAACCTCAGTTCTTGACTTCTGTGCACCCACAGGCTCAACACTACATGGAAACCACCAAGGCTTGGGGCTTGCACCCTCTGAAGCAATGGCCTGCGCTGTACTTTCACCCCTTTTAGCCATGGCTGGAGCTGAAGCAGCTGAGACGCAGGGCACTATGTCCCCAGGCTGCATAGAGCAGGGGGCTCCTGGGCCTGGCCCAGGAAACCATTTTTCCCTCCTAGGCCTCCAGGCCTGTGATGGGAGGGGCTGCTGTGAAGGTATCTGACATGCCCTGGAGACGTTTTCCCCATTGTCTTTTGGTGGTTAACATTTGGCTCCTTGTTACTTATGCAAATTTCTGCAACTGGCTTGAATTTCTCCTCAGAGAATGGCTTTTTCTTTTCTGTCATATCATCAGGCTACATATTTTCCAAACTCTTATGCTCTGCTACCTCTTGAATGCTTTGCTGCTTAGAAATTTCTTCTGCTAGGTATCCTAAATCGTGTCTCTCAAGTTCCAGTTCCACAGATCTCTAGGGCAGGGGCAAAATGCCACCAGTCTCTTTGCTAAAGCATAGCAAGAGTGACCTTTACTCCAGTTCTCAACAAGTTCCTCAGATCTCCATCTGAGACCACCTCAGCCTGGACTTCATTGTCCATATCACTATCAGCATTTTGGTCAAAGCCATTCAACAAGTCTCTAGGAAGTTCCAAACTTTCCCACATCTTTTTGTCTTCTGAGCCCTCCAAGTCTCTAGGAAGTTCCAAACTTCCCCACATTTCCCTGTCTTCTTCTAAGTCCTCCAAACTGTTTAAACCTCTGCCTGTTAACCAGTTCCAAAGTCGCTTCCACATTTTCAGCTATCCTTATAGTAGCACCCCACTCCCAGTATTAATCTGTTCTTACACTGCTATGAAGAAATACCCAAGACTGAGTAATTTATAAAGAACAGAGGTTTAATTGACTCAGTTCCACATGGCTAGGAAGGCTTAGGAAACTCACAATCATGGCAGAAGGCACGTCTTCACAGGGTGGCAGGAGAGAGAATGAGTGCCAGCAGGGAGATGCCAGATGCTTATAAAACCATCAGATCTCCTGAGAACTCACTATCATGGGAACACCATGGGGGAAACTGCCCCCATGATTCAGTTACCTGCCACTGGGTCACTGCCACGACACATGGGGATTACAATTCAAGATGAGATTTGGGTGGGGACACAGCCAGCCCATATCACCAAGTTATAGAATCAACCTAACTGTTCATCAGCAGATGAATGGATAAAGCACATGTGATACGTATACACACAATGGAATACCATTCAGCTTTAAAAAAGCAAATGTGCAAATTCTGTCATTTGAGACAACATGGATGGAACTGCAGAGAGTAGAATGGTGGTTCCCAGAAGCTGCAGGGTGGGGAAAAAGGGGAGATGATGGTTAAAGGTTACAGAGCCTCAGAGAAGAGGAATACTTTTTTTTTTCTAGTTCTATTGCACAGCATAGTGAATATAGTTAATAGTGGTATGGTACCTTCCAAAATTGCTGGGTAAAATTTCAATGTTCTCACCACAAAAATAAGTATTTGAGGTGATGGATATGTTAATTAGCATGATTAAATTATTCTACATGTATTCATAAATCGTAACATCACTTTATACCTATAAATTTATACAGCTGTAATTTCTCAGTTTACAAAGATAAGTATGTGAGGTAATGCATATATTTATTTAGCGATTCCACATTGTGTACATATATCAAAATATCATGTTGTACACCATAAATAATACATAGTTTTTTTTTTAAGTATCCCACCAACTATTTTTAGTTTTTTTTTTAACCCAGCGACATAAGCACAGTTTCCTAAAATGGGAACTGACCCTCTCCTACAAAACATTTCATTATGGTTACATCTTTATGACATGAAAACAACTAGTTGAAAAGTGATTTTTTTTAGTCTATTACCTGACTGTTCAGTAAGAATTGGTTTGACTACTTTTTTCACCCCACATTGAATTTGGTTCACTAGTTTAGTGGTCCCTCCCCCGTGTCATCCCCACCCAGTGTGTGTATTATGTTGTATTTTGGGGAAGATACAAAAGAGAAAAATTGCTTTGCTGTTAATTGAATTTGGGCAAGCTGCTTAATCTCTGCCTTCTCACTTCCTGCTATGAAATAGAGCTGATTATAGAAAGATGGCTGTCTCATGCGGCTAAGAGTGTATAGCCATCTCATGGGTTAAATGAGGTAACATGTAAAGCACCTGGCACAAAACCAGGACCTAAATAAATGTGTTTTTCCTAGCTCTGTGGCCACACTTACCTTTTTGGTTCCTCCTTTCTCTGCCTTCTCTGCCATGAGACCTTTGCATGTTCTGTTCTCACTATCTGAAGAGCTCTTCCTTTCATCTTTGCCTTGGGCTACCAGTTACCCTTCTAGCCTTTAGATTGCCCAAGCTTATTTCCTCAGGTCCAATCCTAGACTTCTAGGCTTATAACTGGGATACCAGCCTTCAGAGGACTTTGTGGTTTGCTGGTTTATAGTAATGTAATGTGATGCTTCATCTCACTCTGCCTCCCCAACTAGAAAGTCAGCTCCTTCAGAGGGAAGGGTGATTTCACTCACCTCCACCTCCCCAGCACCCAGTGCTGTTTCTGTTGAAACAGTAAAGGATATGCGAATGCTATGGGAGGAGTAAACCAGTTTTTGAGTTTTTTGCTTGCTATACCAGCCTTAGTTGTGAGATGGAGCCCCTTGGTCAAAACAAATCACCACCTGCACTCTGGTCTTCTCACTTAACAGAACAGGGGAGAGTTGCCACAGTTGTCTTCTGTGATCCTGGGCAACTCTGTTATTTGCCTCTTTGTTTCCATAAAGATAAAACCCATCCAGAAAAGGCACTCATGCTGGCTGGGGGAGGTGGCATGGGGAAGGGGATGGACAGAGCAATTCAGAAGATCAGAGAGGCCTCTGCCCCCACCCAGGGCCATGCTTGCCACCAGTCTTCCTGCTGTGTGGTGCTCCCATCTCACAGGCTGCTTCTGGAGATGCTCAGGTTGTTCAGGCCTTGTGGCTTTTGGCAAGGCAGGAGCATCTGTGCTCCTGCTGACATAAAAGAGGGTAATAAAAGTGACACAGGAAAGGGGTGTTGTGAGGCTTTAGTGATGGTGAAGCAGTGTTGCTGAAGTCCCTCAGGGAGTTTGGATTTGATTGCAGTGAGTCTGGCTACATCTGAAGCCTGTAATAGTTTACAGTAAAAGATGCAATGTATAAGATGTCAAACATTTGCTTGGTAGAATGCTGTGATTGTCAGGAGTTTACTTTTGCACTGAAAATAGTCTTGTTGGTTTGGTGTAAGTAGAGTCACATTGCAGCACACACACAGGCATTCATGCTTTTATGTTTGTTAATTGTAAGGAAATGTTTTCTCAAGGCAAAAGTCAAAGGTTAGCAGAGGGCCAAAGACCTTCTCAAAGAGGAAAGTCTCATTTTAGAAACTTCATTTTGTACGCCAAAACTGGCCTTTCAGTAGTTTCATGCAATGTTTCTGTTGACATGAGTTGAAAAGTGCATTCTGTTGTAAAGGAGAAAAAAACTGAAGAGAAACTGTAAGCATGTTTATGAAGAAGAGAAAAGAACAGGAAGAAAGTAGACATCATCCCAGATTTAAATTTCATATTGTTAAAATCATTTGGTTGCAAGCAGTAGAAATTATCTATAACTAGCTTAGATAAACAAGGACTTGTTGGACACCTGCTGTCCAACATTCACAAAACCTAAAGAAGAAAACTGAACTAGATCTAGTGTGGCTAGGGACTTCAGGGACAGGAATTAACGAATCTCCTGAGGAGGTTGCCATCAAAATGACTGTGTTAACTGTTGTCCATCCTGGTGTATTCTACTCACATTTCAGACTCCTGCAAGAGGCTGATTGACCTGGTTTGAATCTCATGCCTACCCACTCGTAGTCCCTCCAGACCCCAGGGGGTGAAAGAAGGGTGATTGCCTGAAGGAAGAGTGGAACAGGAGCTGGGCAGGGAAAAAAGAGCAGATGTTCATTCTGCTGGCCGCATAGCCACAGTCAGTGGTAATGATTTTGCCTGGCCAGAGTTGGTGGCCAGTAGTTACTAGTCTCCTTTCTCTTCAGAAACATCTGCTCTTGTCAGAGTTATAGCCTATTCTTGATGAGCTGCAGCAAAAATGTTGTACTACTTAAATTGGAGATGGATCATTTCCTAAGGATCTCAGAATATCTTTTTCAGTTAGCTTTATAAAGTAATTGTCCAGATGGCCATTTAATTTATGATATGGGATAAAGTAATCTAGGGGAAAAAACACTTCTTTAAAATGACTTTTTTTTTTTTTTGGCTGGGCACAGTGGCTTACATCTGTAATCCCAGCACTTTGGGAGGCCAAGCTGGGTGGATCACCTGGGGTCAGGAGTTCGAGACCAGCCTGGCCAACATGGCAAAACCCCGTCTCTACTAAAAAATACAAAAAAAATAGCTGGGTGTGGTGGCAGGCACCTGTAATCCTAGCTACTTGGGAGGCTGAGGCAGGAGAATTGCTTAAACCCCGGAGGTGGAGGTTGTAGTGAGCTGAGATTGCGCCACTGTACTCCAGCCTGGGTGACAGAGTGAGACTCCATCTCAAAAAAATAAAATGACTCTTTTTAAATTGTGAAGAAAATAGGTTAAGATTATATTACAGTAGTAATGTAATAATGTATTCAGGATAAAAAATTGAAGTTAGGTCTGAAATATCAACATCCTAAACTAAGAAAAACCTTTTAAGTTAACGTACTCTTGTTTTTTTCTTCTTAGCTAATAGTAAATAACGATAGACTCACACTCCCAGGAAGGGTGAGGAAGGGATAATTCAGACTCCATGGATGGCCTGGTTAAATTACTTTTTTTATTGGCATTTCATTTTTTCTCCCAGCAAGTTTATATCCTTGTTGAAGTGTGTCTTGCCAGAAAATTATTGTGATAATTTTTATAAGATATGTATATTCTTTTCTGAATCTCAGAGTAAATATTCTTTGTCTTCCTAAATGAACTGGTAGAATGTTTGCATTTGAATTCTATTTCTGTAGAATATTTATTTTTTTTTTATTGAAACAGATTCTTGCTCTGTTGCCCGGGCTGGAGTGCAGTGGTACAGTCTCGGCTCACTGCAACCTTTGCCTTCTGGGTTCCAGCGATGCTCCTGCCTCAGCCTCCCAAGTAGCTGGGACTACAGGTGTGTGCCACCACGCCTGGCTAATTTTTGTATTTTTTAGTAGAGACGGGGTTTCACCATATTGGCCAGGCTGGTCTCGAAATGCTGACCTCGTGATCCACCTGCCTCAGCCTCCCAAAGTGCTGGGATTACAGATGTGAGCCACCACACCCAGCTATTTCCGTAGAATTTATAGCCTCCCTGTCGCAGTGAGCCAAGATTGTGCCACTGCACTCCAGCCTGGGTGACAGAGTGAGACTCTGTCTCCAAAAAAAAAAAAAAGAATTTATACCCTCCCTGTTTCTTCTCTTCCACTTCTGCCTTCTCTTCCGCTTCTGCCTTCTCTTCCACTTCTGCCTTCTCTCCTTGTTCCTCATAGTTCTTGGACATGTACTACTTCAGCAGAGACCTGGGTCCTCTTTTGTGAAATTCAGTCAACAAAAAGCTCAAGGAACAAGTCAAGACTGAAGACTGGTGGAGTTCATTTAAGCGTGGTAGGATTGCATGGTGCCATTTGATATTAAAAGGCATGTATTGTTTAAGAAACTAAACAAAAGCCAACTGTGTTTGAACAACAGTGTTTGTCAGTGAGCTAGCTAGATATGGAGGATAAAGATAGGTATAGTGTGTTCCAGCCACAGACTAGATTGTGAAAAAGAGAACCAGCACAAAACCCGCAAAACAAAAAACCCTGCAACTTAATCTCAGAGTTCGCTCCTGTAATAGACAGTAATACATTTATAGTTAGAAAACTTCAATTTGATTTGGCGATATCCTAACTATAGAACATCAAATAACTGATATATATACCCAGACACAAAACTTTTTATCAACTGAATAGCCAGTTGTGGATTTTGATCAATAAATGGGGTGGGGGGAGAACAACTTTAAAAACATTAAGCCATGAGTTTATTCAATCTGTATCTTTGTATTCTAGTAAGTAAAATTGCTTTCGTTGTTAAACAGCAGCAACAAAGGGACACCAAAGATCTTTGCATACCTTATTTGGTTGTAAACTTTTTGAAGTCAAAAGTAGTTTTTCTAACTTCTTTGCAGTAGCTAAAACTTACATAACAGCCTCTTTAAGCAGGGAAAATTGTAGTAAAGAAATTGCTCTTAGATAACTTTCCACTCAAGGGTTTTAAGCTTTTTGTTTTGTTTTTAAAATCTTTTACGATGAACACTTTGTAAGTCTACTAGTTAGCTCAAAGCAGTTTTCCTTGAGGACCCAAATCTACTCCAGGCTGGGAGACAGAGCGAGACCCCATCACTTAAAAAAAAAAAAAAAAGATAATAAATATAGAGGGAAATGAATTGTGATACGGGCATAAAAGTGCTGTGTGCCTGGCTCTCTTCTGTTACTGCTTCCTAAAGTTGTTGTGAGGATTAAATGAGTTAATGTAGGTAAAGCATTTAGAACAGTGCCTGGCACATAAGTGCTATGGATGTGTTAACTGTTATTATTGTTAAGAATGATCTAAACACAATGGTCAGGAATGGCAAAGTCAAGAGTTCTGATAGGATACTATGGTTATTTAGACTCAAAAGCAGAGCTGCAAAAATCCAGCTGACCTTCCTTTTGATATTTAGAGAAAATTCTGTTACCTAAGCCTCTGATATTTCGTTATAGCCACTCAACAAATGTTCATTTGGTACCTTCTATGTGTTGGGCATTGTGCCAGGTACTGAGGGAGCTACAGAGACGTGACATAAATATCACCATTAGGTGGTTAAAATTTAATTGGAAAGTTATATAAGAACAAAAATAACTGTAGTAAAAGGCCAGTATGCTAAATACAATGATAAAGGTGCAGATAACATAAGTGAGCACTCAGAAGAGGGAGAGCTTACTTTCAGTTAGGAAAATCTCGAGGGCCGGGCACAATGGCTCATGCCTGTAATTCCAGCTCTTTGGGAGGCAGATTGCTTGACCCCAGGAGTTAAGACCAGCCTGCACAACATGGGGAAACTCTGTCTCCACAAAAAATACAAAAATTAGCTCGGTGTGGTGGTGCGTGCCTGTAGCCTCAGCTTCTCGGGTGGGTGAAGTGGGAGGATCAACTGAGCCTGGGAGGTTGAGGCTACAGTGAGCTGCAACCATGCCACTGCACCTCTAGCCTGGGCAACAGAGTGAGGCCTTGCCTCAAAAAAAAAAAAAAAAAAAAAAAAACCACATTCCTGGAGGAAATAGTGCTTGACCTAGGTCTGAGTGGATGTGGCATTGATAGATGGACAAACGAAAAACAGACAATGCTTTTTATCAGTATCATTGGAGGACACAACATGAACAATGGTGAGGGGGGAAGGAAGTGGGTCTATCTATGCTCAAAAGAAGGTCCAAGCCAACCATCTTTATTATTTGCACATAACCTGTTGTAAAATGATACTGCTGGTGTTCATAACAGTGGTAACCATCTGTTGAGCATAATGCTGTTGCCAAGCATTGTCGTTCAAGGTGTCTCATCCTTGTTATTACATTCCATGCAATAACTAATATGAGTTAAGTGTTATTTTAGCTATTTTAGAGATGAAGAAAGAGCTACACACAAGATGACTGTGCCACAATTTAAGCATAGAACTGGTTTGTGCAAAAGCCTCTGTTTCTTTCTGATATTCCTGAGTGCTGCTTGGAGATCACAAGTATTTGATTGACAGATATTAGACACATATGCTATCATCTTGAGAATAGAAATGGATACAAATTAGGATATTCTTCATTCTCACTTCTGTATTTTCAACAAACAGATTTTCTGCCTCTAGTGTTTCCTGGAAACACCATATAAAAACATTTTTGTCTTTGACCAAGAGTGTGCTTCTGAAAAACTTGCTCAGTGAGCATGCAATCAGTACAGTATTGGGTGGTCTGGAGGGAACATTCATTCTGGCTGTAGTGGCTTGAGGACCCATATTACAGGCTTTGACCCTGCTCCCTTTTCAGTGCCGGATAAATAGTCTTATCTATATAAATCAAATTTGAACTCTTAGAATGGAACTCAGAGTCTTCTGTGCCCTGACTCCCCTCACTTCCTGAGTTTCTTTTTTTTGAGACAGGGTCTTGCTGTGTCACCCAGGCTGGAGTGCAGTAGTGCAGTCTTTGCTCATTGCAGCCTCTGCCTCCTGGGTTCAAGCGATTCTCCCACCTCAGCATCCCAATTAGCTGGGACTACAGGTGTGCGCTACCACGCCTGGCTAATTTTTTGTATTTTTTAGTAGAGATGGAGTTTTGCCATCTTGGCCAGGCTGGTCTTGAACCTCCTGGCCTCAAGTGATCCACCTGCCTCAGCCTCCCAAAGTGTTGGGATTATAGGCGTGAGCCACTGTGCCTGGCCCTGAGTTTATTTTCAAATCTGTAAAATGGCAGTAAGTGTATTTCTATAAAGTGTATGGAATACTTGATAAAGTACTCACTGCTTTATAAATACATGATAAAGTATTCACTGCTTTATAAATACTGTTTTTATAATCATAGTCTCGTGAGACAGTTACATCCTCAGAGGTTTCTTTATAAATACGTAGGGGTCTTTGTTCCTACACTTGAGTGGCTTCAGATGGCTTATATTAGCTCTTGTCTCCTTTTTGGTGACAAACTCAACGGTTGTGTCTTTGTATTGGCATTATGCCTCCCTCTAATAGCCCACTCCTCCCTCAATTTGCTGCTTTTAATCAGCAGTCAGCTAGGAAACCACATAATAGAACTTGTTAGCAATGTGTCTAAAATTAAAGTCATTTTGTTCTTTTCTTTTACAGGACATGATTTAAAAAAATCTGAATTTGTTTAAAACTTTCATATATTTTTTTAAATCTTGATAGCCTTTTAAAAATTGTAGGAGTTAATAATGCATGCACTTAATATTTTAAGTAATGCAAAAGTATATAAAAAAATAAGTATGCTGTTCCCCCCTCCCTTTGTCTCCCCAATACCTCCCTAGAAATAATCACTGTTAGCTGGTGTGACTGTACAAAAAAGGCATACACATAATATTGTACAACTTGCTTTTTTGACTGAACTATGAATTATTGATTTTTTTGTGTTAATTATTGGTTATCTATTGATACATAGCAGAACTCCAGAACTAAGTGGTTTAAAACTGCGCTTATTATCTTATGGTTCCTATGTGTCAGGAGTTTAGAAGTAACTTAGCTGGGGTCAGATCTGAGGTTGCAGTCATGAAGGCTTAACTGGGGATAGAGAATTTTCTTCCAATGTGGCTTGCCCACATGGCTGGCTCTTGGCAGACAGCCTCAGTTCTCTATATGAGGTTCCCCATAGGGCTGCCTGAGTGTCTTCACAGCATCATGGCAGGCTTCCCCAAAAGGGAGTGGACTTTAAAGGGAGCTGGGAGGGAGCTATCCTTATTATGACCTAGCCTCAGAAGTCATATAGCATCATTTCATTCTGCCCTGTTCTCAGAAGAGAGTCTGGTTAGGTCCACCCACAAGAGAAGTGGAATGAGGCTTCACTTTTTGAAGGGGGGCTTATCAAAGAACTTATGGACATATTTTAAAACCACCACAGTATGTATAGCTGTATCTCATTCATTTGCATGTTTGCACTGTGTTACATAGTATGGATATACCGTAATTTTTCCTTAGCCATGCCCCCATTTGTGGTTATTTTTACTCTTCTAAACAGTGCTGCAGTGAATATACGTACACACCTTTAGCAGCTTGAGCTAGGATTTAGCTAGATTCTTAGAAGTGGGATTGTTGAGTCAGTAGGTGTTGGGTTCTGAGGGCCTGAGAGGTAGCTCTCCTATAACTAAAAAACCTGAATGTGTACTAACATGTTTTATCTTTCAGGTCTGTTTTGGGTAGATTGTTCAGAAACGTATTGGAGTTAATCATTGCATGATGCCAGACTCATGGAAACATAAAACATCTTAAAACATAGCTCTTAGGATAAAAATTTTAAATACTGTGAGAAATGAATGAAATAGAGCTAAAGATGTCAACATGAGTGAAATTCATAAACATAATATTGAGTGCAAAAAGCAAATACATTTTGCATGATGCTATTTATGTAAAATTTAAATGTATGAAAAGCACGGTATTATGTTGCTTAGAAATAGATGGGTGTGAAGTAAAAATAAAGAGAAATGTGTGAGAATGATAAACCCAGAATTCAGGATAGTGGTTATTCTGAAAGGGGGATGCAGTTGAGGAGGGGCACACTTTTTGGGGATTTCCTAATTGGCCGACTGATGAGAACACAGATGTTTGTGTTATTCTCTTCACTTTTTTTTTTCTTCTATTTGGAGATGGAGTGTTGCTCTGTCACCCAGGCTGGAGTGCAGTGATCACGATCTCGGCTCACTGCAACATCCCCCTGCCAGGTTCAAGTGATTCTCTTGCCTCAGCCTCCCGAGTAACTGGGATTACAGGCGTGTGCCACCCCACCTGGCTAATTTTGTATTTTTTAGTAGAGACAAGGTTTCGTCATGTTGGCCAGGCTGATCTCAAACTCCTGAGCTCAAGTGATCCACTTGCCTTGGCCTCCCACAGTGTTGGGATTACAGGCGTGAGCCACCACACTCGGCCATTCTTTCCACCTTTACCATCAACATTAGTGATGAAGTGTGTACATTGTATTGATTGATGATGATTCTAGTGCAGTGAAGATAGTGGTAAAATTAATGCCTAATCAGTATGTACAGTTAATATCAAATATGCCAGACTCTAGAATTCACGTAGATTTTTGTTAAGAAACACTAAACTAATGACAAGAGCACCAGGCTCAGAGCAGCTCAAAGACCTAAGTTAAAGTGTCTTCACTGCCACCTCCAACAGCACTTCAGGGCATTTATTTAACCATCTGGGTCAGTTTTCTCATCTGCAAATTGGGAGGAGCAAGCCCATCACCCATTGCTGTTCTACAGATCATGTGAAATTTTTTAAATATTAAAAATATGAAAAGCACCTAGCATGGTGACTGCACACAGCAAATATTCAATATTTGCTTCCTACTTCCCCAGATTACTGCCATCTTCAGTTTGGTACCATTACTAACATTAAACAATATGTGTTTTTAGTAACTGGCGAAGTTTCCATTTTTCCTTTATCTTGCAAGAAAACATGTTCAGTATTAAATATTAAATTTTCTAGTGCCTTTACACAATGAATTAAAATTATTTACTAGTATACTAAACTGTACAGTTGTCATCTCTAGGGGTTTCTTTTGTGCTGACATTTGAGCAGACAGTTTTTTTTTGCTGACTGAATATCTCTTTGTTGTGGTGCTTTGAGCTTGTTAATGACCAAATTCTTATGTGGCAGCTGCACATTACACATGCTTATTCCCCGTGTTTAGACCATAAATCTTCTGTAACTGAGTGACAGCACCACCTGCACAGCCTTTCAGGGTTGCAACTATAGCTCTAATAATGTTATTTCAAAATATTTCAGATGTGTTTTTTCACACATTTTAGTCCTGCTGTGACAATAAAATGATATTTTTAAGTATGAGAAGTTGTTGTTATTATTTCATGTGGATTTTATAATGGAGACAGACTGATAGTATGTCTTGTACGCAGGTTTATAGAACATGGGATATCAAGAGTATTTGGTACATACCCAGTGGAGGTTTATAAAATACTTGGAGTAATTCTGGGCTTGTTTATGTTGTTATTTTTCTGCCTAAAATCTATTTATTCCCTAGTTTTTTTGTTGTTGTTTTCTTTTGATATGGAGTCTTGCACTGTCACCCAGGCCGGAGTGCAGTGGTGCCATCTTGACTCACTGCAACCTCTGCCTCCTGGGTTCAAGCGATTCTTGTGCCTCAACCTCCAGAGTAGCTGGGATTACAGGCACGCACCACCCCACCTGGGTAATTTTTGTATTTTTGTAGAGACAGGGTTTCACCATGTTGGCCAGGGTGGTTTTGAACTCCTGACGTCAAGTGACCCACCCGCCTTGGCCTCCCAAAGTGAGCCACCAGGCCCGGCCCCCTAGTTTTATCATTCTTAGCCAGCAGTGTGTTAAAGGTTAACAGTGGAACATTGACACATTCACTCATCTGTCCTAACCAAAGCTTCTTGACTTTGTGATACTGCTCCTTGTGACTGGCAGCCTAATAGTGATGAAGTGCAGGGACTCCTTAGCCAACCTGAGGAAGTCTAAATCTTGGCTCCTCCCCTTACTAGTTTGTGACCCTAGGCAAGTAACTCAACCTCTTTATGCCTTAGTTTCATCTGTAAATGGAGATGACAATAACATCTGCCTCCTAGGGTTATGAAAATTACAAATGTTTATAAAATATTTAGAACAGCGTTTAGTGCAGAATGAGCACTGTTGAAGTATTCATTGAATACTGCTGGGACAGACAGATACCTATAGAGCACACAGGGCTCAGCTTTTGTGAGCTCATTCCAGGTCAGATCTATGCCTAGACAGTAAAAGACATTTGCTGTTCTCTTAGTCACATTAGTAATACAAACTGATAAGAATAGTGAGGAATATAAAACATTAACAATGATGCTTTCCGTTTGGCCAAACCTAACCAGAAGCCTTGGGGGGCAAGGGAGCCTGTCAGTGCAGTCTATAAGTGTCACCTCTCAGGGCAGAGAGCAGGCTGGATGAGGGTGGGGAGGGGATCTGGAGATGCAAATAGTTTCTAAGACAGAGTGTCTTAATTCCTATATAATTCATATGTTTGTGCATATTTTTATATAAAAACCATTCTTCCCCATTGCCTTCCAATATACTTTCTAAGTTTCTACAGAAAGAAATTTGGCCTCAGCATGTAACTGGAAGGGAATATAAAAATTCTGAGTTGCTTACAGTGTATATCCTGGATTAATATTTCAAGGCTTAAAACAGGGGAGAAACAGTTCATTTTCTGCCTAATCCATAAAAGCCATTCCAAGCATGGGAGAAATGTTGAAGAGCTGATGGATAGAATTGATAATGCTGCCTTGCAGCTAGAAATGCAGGCAGAACTACCCACCCCATCTTAATACTTCTAATCCACACTAATAACTTCTGTTCATAAATAGAAAAATTGAATTCTCCTTTTAGGTTAAATAAATCTGTTCCTTATTCAGCCATCTCATTATTCTTCTAATATAGACCTATTGAGCTCACTTTACTATTTATGTCTTCAAGGGTATAATGCTAGTGTGGAATATACTGAATTATAAAAGTAGTTTAAAAAATGCTTTTAAAAAGCCATTGTCTAACAGACTGGACACACAGTTGCCCTGAGGAGTTTAGGTAGCTGAGAGCTGATGAAGGAGGAGAATTCTGGTTCTCTTGGTGATTTCTTGCTAGAGTACCATTTAAAACTCCTTCTGGAGGTTTGTGAAAGAGCCTTTCTTGCCTCACACCATTGGATTAATTTCATGTCCAGGTAGGTATACGAGGTACATGATTAACTCTGGTTTGACAATTGATGTTGGTAGCTAAAAGTACTTATTCAGGATATGAGGAAACATGAACAAGGATTGAAATTAAATATGGATGAATGAATGAATGAACTTTTTTAGTACAACATGTACCTTAATTTTTAGAATAGTAAACGTGAAAAGCCATAAACTTGAATGCATGCACTTTTTGTTTTTCTTTCCAACTTTTAAGCTCGAGGGTACATGTGCAGATTTGTTACATGGGTAAATCATGTGTGACGGGTTTGGTGTCCAGATTATTTCATCACGCAGGTAATGAGTGTAGTACTCAATAGGTAGTTTTTCGATCCTCACCCTCCTCCCTACTCCTACCCTCAGGCAGGTCTTGGTGTGTTATTCTTCCCTTCTTAGTGTCCATTGTGTACTCATTGTTTAGCTCGCACTTATAATTGAGAACATGCAGTATCTGATTTTCTGTTTCTGTGTTAATTTGCTTAGGATAATGCCTTCCAGCTGCATCCGTGTTGCTGCAAAGGATGTGATTTCATTCCTTTTTATGGCTGTGTAGTATTCCATGGTGTATATTATTAATACCACAATTTCTTTATTCAGTCCGCCACTGTTGGGTATCTAGGTTGATTCCATGTCTTTGCTATTGTGAACAGTGCTGTAGTTAACGTATGTGTGCATGTGTTTTTATAATATAATGATTTATATTTTGGGTATATACCCAGTAATGGGACTGCTAGGTCAAATGGTAGTTCTATTGTAAGTTCTTTGTGAAATCTTCAAACTGCTTTCCACAGTGGCTGAACTAATTTACATTCCCACCAGCGGTGTATAAGCATTCCTTTTTCTCCATGGCCTTGCCAGTATCTGTTATTTTTTTATTTTTTACCATTCTGACTGGTGTGAGATGTTGTCTCACTGTGGTTTGATTTGCATTTCTCTAATAATTAGTTATGTTGAGCATTTTTTTTATGTACTTGTTGGCTGCATGTGTATGTCTTCTTTTGGGAAGTGTCTGTTCATATCCTTTCAATAAGGGTTGTTTTTGCCTGTTCATTTAAGTTTCTTATAGATTCTAGATATTAGACCTTTGTCAGATGCATAATTTGCAAATATTTTCTCCCATTCTATAGGTTTTCTGTTTACTTTGTTGATAGTTTCTTTTGCAGTACAGAAGCTCTTTAATTAGGTCACACTTCTCAACTTTGTTTTTGTTGCAGTTGCCTTTGGTATCTCTGTCATGAAAGCTTTGACAGGGCTAATGGCCAGAATGGTGTGTCCTAGGTTTTTTTCTAGGGTTTTATTTTTTTTTTCTGCCTCCCTCCCTTCCTCTCTTCTAGGGTTTTTATAGTTTTAGGTTTTACATTTAAGTCTTTAATCCATCTTGAGTTGATTTTCATATATGGTGAAAGGAAGGGGTCCAGTTTCAATCTTCTGCTTATGGCTAGCCAGTTATCCCAGTACCATTTATTGAATAGGGAGTCCCTTCACCAATGCACATTTTTGTTAACTTTATCAAACATCAGATGGCTGTAGTTGTGAGGCTTTATTTCTGGGTTATCTAACCTGTTCCATTGTTCAGTTTATCAGTTTCTGTACTGATACCATGCTGTTTTGGTTACTGTAGTCTTGTAGTATAGTTTAAAGTCAGGTAGCATGATGACTCTAGCTTTGTTCTTTTTGCTTAGGATTGCTTTGGCTAGTTGGGCTCTTTTGGTTCCATATGAATTTTAGAAGAGCTTTTTTCCACTTATGGTGGTTTGATATCAATAGCACTGAATCTGTAAATTGCTTTGGGCAGTATAGCCATCTTAATAATATTGATTCATTCTCTCCATGAGCAAGGAATGGTTTTCTATTTGTGTTATATCTGATTTCTTTGAGCAGTGTTTCATAATTCTCATTGTAGAGATCTTTTACCTCCCTGGTTAGCTGTATTCCTAGGTATTTGTATGTTTGTGGTGGGGGAAGAGAGTGCTGCTGTGAATGGGATTGCATTCTTGATTTGGCTCTCAGCTTGGGCATTATTGGTGTATAGAAATGTTACTGATTTGGTACATTGATTTTGGTACATTGATTTTGCATCCTGAAACTTTGCTGAAGTTGTTAATCAGATCTAGGAGCCCTTGGGCAGAGACTGAGGTTTTCTAGTTGGAGAATCATATCATCTGCAGAGAGAGAGTTTGACTTTCTCTTGGTTACCTGTTATGACTTTCTCTTGGTTTCCTGTTACTTCTTTCTCTTGTCTGACTGCCTAGGACTTCCAGTACTGTCTTGAATAGGAGTGGTGAGAGTGGGCATTTTTGTCTTGTTCTGATTCTCAAAGGGAGTGCTTCCAGTTTTTGGCCACTCAGTATGATGTTAGCTGTAGGTTTGTCATAGATGGATCTTATTTTGAGGTATGTTTCTTTAATACCTAGATTGCTGAGAGTTTTTAACATAAAGGGATTTTGAATTTTATTAAAAGCCTTTTCTTTGTTTACTGAGATGATCATGGTTTTTTTAGTTCAGATTATGTGATAAATCACGTTTATTGATTTGCCTATGTTGAACCAACCTTGCATCCCAAGAATAAAGCCTACTTGATCATGGTGGATTAGCTTTTTGATGTGCTGCTGGATAAGTTTGCTAGTATTTTCTTGAGGATTTTTGTATCTATGTTTATCAGGGATATTGGACTGAAGTTTTCTTTTTTTGTTGTGTCTCTGCTAGGTTTTGGAATCAGAATGATGCTAGCCTTACAGAATGAGCTAGGGTAGAATCTCTTCTTAATTTTTTGGAATAATTTTATATTTTATTAATATATGTCTGGTAGAACTTGACTGTGAATCGGTCTGGTCCAAGGCTTTTCCTGATTGGTAGATTTTTTTATTACTGATTTGATGTCAGAACTCATTATTGATCTGTTCAGGGTTTCAGTTTCTTCTTGGTTCAGTCTTGGGAGGTTGTATGTTTCTGGGAATTTATCCATTTCTTCTTCCAGGCTTTCCAGTTTGTATACATAGTGGTGTTCATAATAGTCTCTGAGGGTTTTTTGTATTTCTGTAGGGTTGGTGGTAATGTTTCCTTTATCATTTCTGATTGTGTTTATTTGGCTCTTCTCTCTTTTTTATTAGTCTAGCTAGAGTCTGTCAATCTTATTTATTCTTTCAAATAAACAACTTTTGGGCTGGGCATGGTGCCTCACACCTTGTAATCCCAACACTTTGAGAGGCCAGGGTGAGTGGATCACCTGAGGTCAGAAGTTTGACACCAGCCTGGCCAACATGGTAAAATTCTGTCTCTACTAAAAATACAAAAATTAGCTGGGTGTGGTGGCACATACCTGTAGTCCCAGGTACTTGGGAGGCCGAGGCAGGAGAATCACTGGAACCCAGAAGGTGGAAATTGCAGTGAGCTGAGATTGCACCATTGCACTCCAGCCTGGGCAACAGAGCAAGACTCCATCTCAAAAATAATAATAATAATAATAATAATACAACCAACTTTTGGTTTCATTGATCTTTTGTATGTTTTTTCACATCTCAATTTCATTGACTTCAGCTCTGATTTTGGTTATTTCTTTTCTTCTGCTAGCACTGGGGTTGGTTTGCTTTTGTTTTTCTAGTTCCCCTAGGTGTAAAGTTAGGTTGTTAATTTGAGGTCTTTCTAACATTTTCATGTGGGCATTTAGAGCTGTAAACTTTCCTCTTAACACTGCTGTAGCCATGTCTCACAGATTCTGATATGTTGTAGCTTTGTTTTCATTAGTTTCAAAGAATTTTTTTATTTCTGCCTTAATTTCATTGTTTACCCCAAAGTTAGTAATGAGCAGATTGTTTAATTTCCCTTTAATTGTATGGGTTTTAAGAGATCTTCCTGGTATTGATTTACATTTTTATGCTGTGGTCTGAGAGTGTGGTTGGTATGATTTTGAGAATCATAATTTGTTGAGAATTGCTTTATGGCTGAGCATTTGGTATGTGCCGTGTGCAATTTTAGAGTATGTGCTTTGTGCAGATGAGGAGAATGTATATTCTGTTGTTGGGTGGAGTGCTCTGTAGATATCTGTTAGATCCATTTGGTCAAGTGTTGAGTTCAGGTCCCAAATATCTTTGTTAGTTTTCTGCTTCAGTGATCTGTCTAATACTGTCAGTGGGGTTTGGAAGTCTGCCACTATTGTGTGGTTATCTTAAGAGTCTATAGGTCTCTAAGAACTTGTTTTATGAATCTGGGTTCTCCAGTGTTGAGTGTATATTTATATAGGATAGTTAAGTTGTCTTGTTGAGGTAACCCTGTATCATTATGTAAATGCCCTTCTTGGTCCTTTTTGATTGTTGTTGGTTTAAAGTTTGTCTGAAATAAGAATAGCAACCTCTGTTTTTGATTTCCATTTGCTTGATTTTTCTTTATCCCTTTATTTTGAGCCCATGGGTGTCATTGCAGGTGAGACTGGTCTCTTGAAGCCAGCATACGATTGGGTTTTGCTTCTTTATCCGATTTGCCATTCTGTACCTTTTAAGTGGAGTGCTTAGTTTGTTTACATTCAAGGTTAACATTGATATGGGTGGATTTGATCCTATTACTGTGTTGTTAGCTGGTTTCTATGTAAACTTGGTTATGTAGTTGCTTTGTAGTGTCATTGGTCTGTGTACTTAAGTGTGTTTTTGTGGTGGCTGGTAATAGCCCTTTATTTCCATGTTTATCCCTCTCTTAAGGACGTCTTTTAAGGCAAGTCTGGTGGTAATGGATTCCCTTAGTGCTTGCTTGTCTGAAATGAATTTTATTTTTCCTTTGCTTATGAAGCTTAGCTTAGCTAGATATGACATTCTTGGCTGAAATTTCTCTTCTTTAAGGATGCCGAATATAGGCCCCCAATCTCTTCTGGCTTATAGGGTTTCTGCAGAAAGGTCTGCTGTTAGCCTGATGGGGTTCCCTCTGTAAGTTACCTGCCCCTTCTCTCTGTCTTTAGTATTTTTCCTTTTGTGTTGACCTTGGAGAATCTGATGACTATATGTCTTGGGGATGGTTGTCTTGTATGGTATCTTGCAGGAGTTTTCTGAGTTTCCTGAATTTGAAAGTTGACCTCTTTAGTGAGTTTGGGGAAATTTTCATGGACAGTATCCTCAAATATGTTTTCCAGGTTGCTTGTTTTCTCTCCCTCTCTTTGAGGGATGCCAGTGAGTTGTAGGTTTTTGTCTCTTTACGTAATCCCATATTTCTAGGAAGTCATCTTCAGTTCTTTTCATTCTTTTTTGTTTCTTTGTCTGACTGAGTCGATTTGAAAGAACTCGTCTTTGAGCTCTGAGAGTCTTTCCTCAGATTGGTCTCTTCTGTTGTTAATTTATATTATGAAATCCTTGTCGTGAATTTTTCAACTCTATCAGATCAGTTTGGTTCTGTCTTAAAATTGCTATTTTGTGTTTCAGCCCTTGTGTCATTTTACTGGATTCCTTAGGTTCCATGGATTGGGCTTCAACTTTGTCCTGAATCTTGATCTTTGTTGCCCTCCAGATTCTTAATTCCGTGTCTGATGTTTTAGCCATTTCAGTCTCATTAAGAACCATTGCTGGAGAGGCAGTATGGTTGTTTGGAGGTAAGAAGACACTGCAGCTTTTTGAGTTGCCAGAGTTCTTGTGCTGGTTCTTTCTCAGCTGTGTGGGCTTTGAAGTTGCTGTCCTTTGAGGCTTTTGCTTTTATATTCTTTGATGCCCTTGATTGACTGTGGCATAAGTTGGGTTCATTTGACTGGCTTTATTTCAGAATGCTTTCAGGGGGCCAAGGTTTAGCTCAGCACTCTGGGGCTGTGTGCTCTAACCCTGGAGGTCTGGGACCAGGCCTACAGCTTTGTTTTCTGGCCCTTCGAAGTTAAGTACCTGCCATGCTGGAGGGACTTAGGTGTTCCTGGTCCACTGGCAATAACATTCCAATGTGGGGGTGCCAGCAAAAGCGCTTTGTCAGGATGGTGACAGCAGGGTCCACGTGCATGTGCCAGTGGTGATGGGGTGGTGGGGTCTGTGCACATGTACACCAGTGGTGCATGCACTTTTAATTAAACTTATCTAGCTAGAGGAACCATCTTGAGATGGTTTCCAACAAAGTTTTGACAGAGCAAGTTTTTCCAAGTTCTTTCTCTTGGTGTGGACTAACACGTACCAACAACGATAGACTGGATTAAGAAAATGTGGCACATATACACCATGGAATACTATGCAGCCATAAAAAATGATGAGTTCATGTCCTTTGTAGGGACATGGATGAAACTAGAAAACATCATTCTTAGTAAACTATCGCAAAGACAAAAAACCAAACACCGCATGTTCTCACTCATAGGTGGGAATTGAACAATGAGAACTCATGGACACAGGAAGGGGAACATCACACTCCGGGGACTGTTGTGGGGTCGGGGGAGTGGGGAGGGACAGCATTAGGAGATATACCTAATGCTAAATGACGAGTTAATGGGTGCAGCAAACCAACATGGCACATGGATACATATGTAACAAACCTGCACATTGTGCACATGTACCCTAAAACCTAAAGTATAATAAAAAAAAAAAAAAAAAAAACTTCTGAAGTATAAGTCTCACATTTAAGAGGAATACAGCCTTCAAAAGTTCTTAAATTTTTCTGAAATGGAAACATTTGTATGAGTTGCTGGAAGATGGTGTGCATTTTTTAAGCTTACTCTCACATTGAAAGTTCATTTTACCTTTCTTTCCAATATATGCATTTTTGCTATAAATTTCTCTCTCTAAGCATAACTTGAGTTGCATCCCACAAGTTTTTAGGTCATAGGTTCCTTATCAAAATATTTTTAAATTAATTTTTTTTACTTTATCAATAATTGGGAAATATGTTACTTATTTTCTCATCCTTTGGGAATTAGCGTGTGAAGAATTCTGTAGTTTTTAGGTACATTGAAGGTATGTGAAGAAGTCAGATTTGTTAACATTGTTGAGAACCTGTAATTTCCTTATGAATTTCTTGGGGTCTGTTCTTTTGCTTAGAGATGTTGACAAAAGTCCAACTCTATAAAAAGTATCTACTTTTCTCCATCGGGTCTATCGTATTTTGTTTTATATATTTCTCATCTTGTATATGAAATATATTTTCCTGTTAGATTAATCCATTTATGAGATGTCTTTCCTTTTTAAAAAATTTCTAGTGATACTTTTCACCTTAAAGATTTGCATATGATATTAATAGACTTGTTCTTTTTTTTCTGGCCAGTAGTTGTATTGTAAAATTTCTTTCCTTTACTCTTTCAATACTTTTTAGCATTTCTATATCTTATATTTAAGTTGTATTACTTATAAACAGTTAAATCCAGTCTCATAATCTCTTTTAAATGGCCCATTGATTCTATTTGCTTTTTTTTTTTTTTGAAACGGAGTTTTGCATTGTTGCCCAGGCTGGAGTGCAATGGCGCAATCTCGGCTCACTGCAACCTCCGCCTCCTGGGTTCAAGTGATTCTCCTGCCTCAGCTTCCTGAGTAGCTAGGATTACAGGCATGTGCCACCATGCCCAGCTAATTTTGTATTTTTAGTAGAGACAGGGTTTCACCATGTTGGTCAGGCTGGTCTGGAACTCCTGACCTCAGATGATTCGCCCGCCTTGGCCTCCCAAAGTGCTGGGATTACAGGCATGAGCCACTGTGCCCGGCCTCTATTTTCTTTTACTATACCTTTAATATGATGTATAGACTGGTTCTTGAACATGAGTAGAATTTCACAGAGCTGAGAATGGGTGGGAAGCAGCCCAGGCACCTGAAGTAATATAACAGAGCAAGAGAAATAAAAATGAACTGCATGCTAGGGGATAGGTGGGTAGATAGATCGTCCTCCTGGGGCCGAAGGGTAGGCAGCAGAGGGCGACTGGGGCCTTGTCTGTAATGGTGAAGAGTTCAGACATAACCTTGGGTGCCCCCAACTGTATATGCTCCAGACTGTGCTAGGCACTTGCACAGGTTGGAGCATATACTAGAAATTATCACGTTTTCCCAGAACTGTGTCTGACACTTTGATAGAATGAAATGAAAATATAAGACTAGTTCTTACAATTAATTCAATTGAAAAGATAAACAAGACCTGGGAAAATACCGTTTCTCTATAATCATACGGCACTTCCGACACCAGATGTGTGCTTTTTTTTCCCACCTCAGCCAGTTCTCAGACATCAGCTGAGTGTCCTACAATCCAATTCAGTTCTGACTCTATCTACTACCTATCTGGATTTAGTGTCAGATCCCACCAGTTAAGGTCTCAGCCCACAAGACTGCCCTCAGTTCAGATGCTAATTGCAAGTTCAGCTCTTGTACTCCTAATTAACTATAAATCAGGCTTTCCCATAACCCCCTCCTTGGGTTAGATAATTTGCTAGAATGGCTCCCAGAACTCAAGGAAACACTTTATTTACTTTATTGGTTTATTATAGAGGATATAACTCAGGAGCAGCCAAATGGAAGAGATGGTTAGGGTAAGGGCTGGGCGTGGAGGAATGGTGCGCAGAACTTCGATACACTCTCTAGCAACATCGCCGTCTCAGCACCTCCATGTGTTCACCAGCTCAAAAGCCCCTCAGATCTCGGTACAGGAGTTTTTATAGAGCTTAATTTCTAGCTTTCCCAAAGGTTGATGGATGGGGCTGAAACTTCCAACCCACTAATCACCTGGTATTTCTGGTGAGGAGCCCATCCTGAGGTTATCTATGGGCCCTACCCTATGGCACTTGATTAGCCAAAAACTCAGGTTTGAGCAAAAGGGGGGGTCCTCATGAATAACCAGAGACGCTCCCATCATTCAGGAAATCCCAAGGGATTTTAGGAACTCTGTGCCAGGAACCAGGGACAAAGACCAAATATATTTTGTATTGTAACACACAAGATATATTAATTTTTAAAATAATAATAATAAAAGTTCAGAAAAATGAACAATAGGTGTTCAATAAAAAGGAAGTTGCCTGAGGAGGAGGTGAAAATCAAACTGGGCCCTGGCATACATATTGTAACTGTGTTGTTTCTTTCTCGTCCTTACTAGACCACCCTCCATGCTGATAAGGATCACGTCTCTTTTGTGTGTGCAGAGCCTCCTAGCATAGTTCTTGGTACAGAGAAGGTACTAAACAAGCCTATGGAAAGCCGTGAGGGAGGAGCGAGCTGCGAGTGAGCTGCCAGCCTAACAGGAGCGTGATAGGGAGGAATAGCAGAGTGAATTCTGCTCCCTGGAGAGCGAGGATGCCAGGATGAGAGGCTTGGGGAGTTTTGAGCAGAACAGGGGGGAAATATCAGTCTAGTCTGATGCCCTTGTGGCTGTGATTCATGCCTTTTTTTTTTTTTCCGGTAACAGGGGTTATTAATTGTAGATTGAGTCTGTGGAAATGGAATGGAATAATGGAATGCGCAAGCATAAGGAAGCCTGGACACTGTCTACAGTGCCCCGTCAACTTTGCCCATCTGGTAGTCTCATCCCCTAGGAAGCCAGGCTGCTTTTCTCACCCTCTCTGCGCAGCTTCTTTGCAGTTCAATTCCAGTTCTGGGAATGAACAGGATCACCTTTCAGGCTATGTTTCATTACACAGACCTGAGCTATATCTCAGTTGTTAGTTCTTACTGTCCTTAAGACAGGTCATTATCGCTTTAACTGGAAGTGCCTCTTTCATTTATTGCCAGAGGAAACAAACATCCTGTTTATGTTCATAGATTTTAGTGGAATGAATGATAGTTTAACTAAAGTGTGGTAGTAAATTTACTGCAGATATACTGTAACTTATTGGAATCCCTAATTGTTACTTTTCTGTGATCATATACATACTATTGTTTTTCCCTTTTGAAATTTTAGTTTTTGAGTTTAAAAATTTAGGAATTTGTAAAACATTTTCAGAAAATGTACAGTTCTTTATCATGATGAGACTTTAAGCTCAGTTTTCTCTTATTTTTTTTTTTAATCTAGATTTATCTAGTTTTTTTGTTTGTTTGTTTGTGATGGAGTCTTGCTCTGTCACCCAGGCTGGAGTGCAGTAGCGTGATTTCGCCTCACTGCAACCTCTGCCTCCCAGGTTCAAGCAATTCTCCTGCCTCAGCCTCCCGGATTACAGGCGCCCGCCACCATACCCAGCTAAGTTTTGTATTTTGAGTAGAGACAAGGTTTCACCATGTTGGCCAGGCTGGTCTCGAATTCCTGACTCGGGTGATCTGCCTGCCTGGGTCTCCCGAAGTGCCGGGATTACAGGTATGACCCACCACACCCGGCCTGTCTAGGTTTTTTTAAAGATCTTTTTTTTTTTTAAATCTAGATTTTCAATGGTGTAGATTTTTGATACCCAGGTAATTTGAATTCAGAAGAATGTTTAGAATGAATCTGTTGACTCTGTGCAATAAGGAAAGGCCTCTTTGCTTTCTAAGCAATGAATGTTTCTGGAATTACACTGATATTTAGTTGATGGGGTAAGGTTTGTAAATTCTATAGGAAAGAGATTCTCAAAGTTTTCATGTTTTAAAAAATTCCCAGAACCCCACATAAGAGTAGTTATTCTTAAATTTACTCAAGCTGCAGACCATTCTTAGAATCACAGACCCCTCAAAATAACTATGGCACCAGAAATTTATGGTTTATGTCTTGAATAGCTTAGTATTTTTGACAACTATAATAGGAAATGAAAAGCTGCTACTGTCCCATTTAAAAATAACTATGAGATTTTAAAAAATTGGATGTGTATTTTCAACTCTGGTTTAAGTGTATATTTGATGCCATGATGAAAACAAATTGTCATCCTTAACTTTGAGATATTTAGGTTAAAGGAGAACAATGGCACTTAAATATTTTTGGACTCAAGGTTATAGGAATAAGGTTAAGTTATTTCAACACAGCAGAGATAGTTGGAATGAATCCAGACTTCGAGTGCTTTACTTGAAACTAGAAAAATGGACTGTTTCATAGTGTCCTTGGCCTGGTTGCAATATGGTAGCTGTCTGGTATTAACAGAAAAAGGTCTGGGCCTCACTTTCTTCTTTTTGGGTGTTTGCATTGATAAATCAAAAATATCCCAATAGTGTCTTTTTCCGTAAGATGTTATTCGGATGGTAGTTACGGTAACCATGGGAGCTTGGAGATCTCACAGTGCCTACTCCTCAGCCTCCCATAGGGAATTGTAGAGTGCAGCTCTGTAGGGGAGTTACATTGAATGAAACTAATAGTTATAAAGAATTAATTGAGCACTTCTCAGGCACTGTGGGAAGTGCTCAACACGGATTATATCGGTGAATTCTCCCCGACTCTTGTGATAGCCCTGATTTATAGACGAGAAAGGGTAGTGAATCTCAGAGAGATTAAGTAACTTGCCTAAGGTACCCAAGCAAGTAAATTGCTGAGCTGATCCAGAGCTTGAGCTTATACTCACCATGCCTAGGAAACGTTACCAGGCTTGGTAAAAAGAACTCAGCAAATGGAAGCTCTAATTCTAATCACAGAAAAATTAGGAGTAATAGTTTTACCACCAAACGGGAATGGAGAACTGATTGGGCTGTTGGAATATATTTTTTACAGCAGTACCAGACATCACTCATAGCCACATGTGCATTCTTTGTCGTCTTTCACTGTGGGCTGAACACTGCAGCTGCTGGGAAGGAAGGTGCATGGATGCTATTATTACAGCCCTTTGCTTCATTTTTCCTGTAATTATGTTAGTTGAAACCAGGAGTTAGAGAAATTCTTATATCTCTGATTGACATCTATAGATAATCTCAACTTTCGTTAAAACAAGTTTTGTGAGTGGTTTGATGAGTATTTACGGACATCATATCATGGTGACTGGTTTCAAAGATCTGCAAAAGGAACCAGCTCAATACAATCACTAGTGCCAGTTGTACCATTGCACAGAGACATATTTTTTATAAATGAAAAAACTTTGAAGCTGAGCGTATTAATTTGCTTGGGCTGCAGAAACAAAGTACCAGAAACTGGGTGGCTTAAACAACAGAAATTGATTGTCTCACAGTTCGGGAGGCTGGAGTCAGAGGTGAAGGTGTTTACAGGGTTGCTTCCTTCTGGGGGCTTTGAGAGAATCTGTTCCATGCCTCTCCTCTGGCTTCTGGCAGTTTGTGGCAATCCATGGCATTCCCTGGCTTGTAGAAACATCACCATGATCTTTGTCTTTATCTTCACAGGGTGTTCTTTCTGTGTGTTTGTGTGTGTGTCTCCAACTTTTCCCTTTTAATAAGGACACCAACCATAATGGATAAATAAGCCTAACCTAATGACTTAATGACCTTTGTAAAGATTCTCTTTCCAAATAAGGTCACATTCTGAAGTACTGTGAGTTAGGACTTCAATGTATGAATTTGGGCAGGGTGGAGAGGGGAACAATTCAACCCTTAACACTGAGCATGGACAACTGTATGTCACACACACCCTTTCCCTGGTGGCTCTACCCTCCCAACTGCACTAGCTGAGGTGTTAAAGATAGAATGTCCAATTCACTGAATAAGTTCTATTTAGTAGGGTGCAGCTCCTGTCCAGAATAATACCAAAATAATAAAACTCTACAGTGATTCAAAACTGAAACTTGTCCCTTCTGCCAGCCCAGGCCTGCTTCAGGCCTAGAAGCCTTGCAGTGAGAAAGTTAATGTCGTTGGCTTCCTTCCTTTTTCCACCTCTTCTCCTCACTTCTGCTGTTTGCCACCCTTATGGAATCAGGCCTAGAGAGGCTTAAGGGACAAAAGCTGTTTGGTTGATGGCTGGGATGTTTTCATTTGGCACAGGTGCCCTCTGGATGGCAGATGTGTGGTTCTCATTGGTAGGTTCCTGGGAGATCCTCCTGCTAAGCCTCCCCCTTCAGCTCTCTTGATGCAGTGGGCCTCTCCTCCAGCTAGCCCTTGCTTTTGGTGCTCCACCCCCCTACTGGTCACCTCCCCTTCTCTAAGCTGTACTCTCTTGGGAGGCTGTGTTTTTGTTTTTGTTTTTTTTGAGACGGAGTCTCGCTCTGTTACCCAGGCTGGAGTGCAGTGGCACGATCTCAGCTCACTGCAAGCTCTGCCTCCCGAGTTCACGCCGTTCTCCTGCCTCAGCCTCCCGAGTAGCTGGGACTACAGGCGCCTGCCACCATGCCCGGCTAATTTTCTGTATTTTTAGTAGAGACGGGGTTTCACTTTGTTAGCCAGGATGGTCTCCATCTCGTGACCTCGTAATCCACCCACCTTGGCCTCCCAAAGTGCTGGGATTACAGGTGTGAGCCACTGCACTCGGCCCCAGGAAGCGATCTTTTTTAAGGCAATCTCATGTCAGTTATCTTCCATGGAGTTTGATTTGGTTCATGGGAAACAAGAACCTTTGCTGTTAGTGGAGGTGTGGTCTACTCCCAGTGCAGCCTTTTAAACTTAGCTGATGGGTAGATAGAGCTCAGTCACAGTGTCTCACCTTTGTTAAGGCTTGAATCAAATCCTACTGTCTGTGTCCATCCAAGTCCAGTAGATGCTTGTCCAGCTCTTTGGGTAGTGCCCTAGAAGCCTTCCCAGGCTGGTATGAGGTGGAGGATGGCATTCTCCTCTTTCCCCTATAGACAGAGGAGGGAGTGGACACCCTGCACACTGACAGCCTCCAGCAACATATGCGCCTCAGATTCTTCAACCTTAGCTTATCGGAGGCTAGAGGAGACTGAGTGGCTAAGATGGGCAGAGTTAGATAAAGCTTCACCCCTTGCAAGTCCCACATGGATGGTCCTTTCTGCATCTCTTTGCAGGTGTTTACTGTGCCACCCCTAGAGGTGCCAGTCAGCATTTCAACAGTTAAGGGAGAGGGAAGAAGACCAGAGTTGGGATGGTATCATTTGCAGAGGAAAACAAGTGACTATTTACTTATTACAGAAGAAGATTGGGTCATCCATTGTGAATTCGGAGAGCATCCTTGCATTTCATTTACACTTAAAAGCATCAGGAAACACAGTTTAATGCAAAATTTCCTTTTGCCTGTTTTGTCAATTCATAGAAATTGACAAAGAAATTGACATAGAAATTGACAAAAATTTTTGTTTCTTTAGCACATTTGGATTGACTTAGCGGAGAACTAACCTATTATAGCTTCCCATTTTTGACCATGTGACTTTGTACAGTATCTCTGAAGAATGTTTTATTATACCAGAGGGCAGGGGGAGGGGTGTGTGTGTGTTGAATCCAAAAGCAGCATTGTGTTCATTGTTTTATTCTGCGGGATCATTCTGTTCTAAAGATAGGATATAAACGTTGGTTCTTTGCTGTATTTAATTTCATTGCAATAGAATCCATTCAGCATTTTAAAATGTGATTATTTTAATGTTAAATTCTGTTACTTATATCTCTACAGAACATTCAGACTTGAATAAGAAAACATTAGTTCAAGTTCATTTGAACTTAGTGCATTTGTATTACCTACTTGGATAATTATTATTTATTTGCCTATGTAGTATAAAAGCATTAATTCCTTTGGCCTTATTAAGAAAATAGATCAGGCCAGGTGCGGTGGCTCACCCCTGTAATCCCAGCACTTTGGGAGGTTGAGGCAGGCGGATCACCTGAGGTCAGGAGTTCAAGACCAGCCAGGCCAACATGGCAAAACCCCGTCTCTACTAAAAATAAAAAATTAGGTGGGCTTGGTGGTGCATGCCTGTAATCCCAGCTACTTAAGGAGGCTGAGGCAGGAGAATTGCTTGAACCTGGGAGGCAGAGGTTACAGTGAGCAGAGATCGCAGGCACTGCCCTCCAGCGTGGGTGACAGAACAAGACTGTTTCAAAAATAGTAATAACAATAATAAATACATACAGGGGCCAGGCACTGTGGCTCACTCCTGTAGTACTAGCACTTTGAGAGGCTGAGGTGGGCAGATCACCTGATGTCAGGAGTTTGAAACCAGCCTGGCCAACATGGTGAAGCGCAGTCTCTACTAAAAATACAAAAATTAGCCAAGTGTGGTGGCATGTGCCTGTAATCCCAGCTACTCAGTAGGCTGAGGCACGAGAATCGCATGAACCCAGGAGGGAGAGGTTGCCCTGAGCCGAGATCATGCCACTGCAGTCCAGCCTGGGTGACAGAGTAAGACTTTGTCTCTAAGTAAATAAATAAATAAATATCAATCTGTCTGTCTTTCAAGAATAAGGCCAAAATAGTTGTGGAAGATAGGATAATATATGAAGTATCACTTTTGGTACTTGACAGCAGTGGCAGCGCAAGGAACCTAAGGCATTGTTACTGCTCTCACTGGGGGAAAGGAGAAAGCAGGCCCAGTGGTTAATTCTGTGTACCTTAAGTATGTGGACATAAATAACGAAATGGGAGCATATAGGTGTCTTAGTACTTTTGTGTTGCTATAAAGGAATACCTGAGACTAGGTAATTGATAAAGAAAATGTTTATTTAGCTCGAGGTTCTGCAGGCTGGGAAAGTTCTGCAAGCTCTGGTTTCCGGGGAGGGCTTTTATAAAGCTGTGCCACAACACAGCAGAGAAGGTCAAAGGGGAAGTGGATAACTGCAAAGATAGAAAACCCGAGGAGCATCCTGGCTTTATAACAACCCCCTTTCATGGGAACTCATTTCCACAGGAACTGATCCAGTTTCGCCAGAATGAGAACTCACTACCACGTGAAGGGCATCAAGCCATTTATGAGGGATCTTCCCCCATGATCCAGACAACTCCCACTAGGTCCCACCTCCCAAGACCGCCACATTGGAGATCAAATTTCAGTATGAGTTTTGATAGGGAGAAGCAAACCAAATCCAAATCAGCAGTAGGCAACATAGGAAACCAAAAAACCTGAAAATAAACTATGAGACAGGAAATGAATACAGAAATACATTACATCATATTAAATGGACAAAGACATATTAAATGGACAAAGACATATTAAATGGACAAAGACATGTTAACAGCTTTCATTCCCTAGACATTGTATCCTAATAGGTACCTATAGTTGTAAATGTTAAATTGTGGTGTTAAAAAGAAGATGCAGTATGAAATAAAATTAACACAGAAAGGTTTGCTTCTGGTTATAGGCCATATTTTATGCAAAAAGAAGGAAACCTTTACTGGATGAAAACAAAAGTAATCGAAGTTTATTTTAAGGAGTATTGGCCGGGCATGGTGGCTCATGCCTGTGATCCCAGCACTTAGGGAAGCTGAGGCGAGCAGATCACTTGAGGTCAGGAGTTCAAGACCAGCCTGGCCGACATGGTACAACCTTGTCTCTACTAAAAATACAAAAATTAGCCCGCATGGTGGCAGGTGCCCGTAATCCCAGCTACTCAGGAGGCCAAGGCAGGAGAATCACTTGGCCCCGGGAGGCGGAGGTTGCACTGAGCCGAGATTTTGACACTGCACTTCAGCCTGGGTGACAGAGTGAAACTCCATCTCAGCAACAACAAAAAAAAGTTGAGCATTAACAAGATCTGTATCTATTTGTTTTTGTTTACATCATACCCCCCAAAAAAGAAAAACTCAGTTGCAGGTATGAGCAAAGGTATTGTTTGTGTATTTTAAATCACTAATTTTTCTTTTCATACAAAATTGGCTTGTGGATTTTTAAAACTTTCACAGATAGTTATAGAACTGTCCTTCCAACTATGGGAAATTATTATTACCAGTATGACAGCTAGCAACATTCTGCGATGGTATTTCACTTCCTAATGCATAGTGGGAAGTTGGCTTTACTTTTACAAAGAATAACTCACTTGCACTTCCCATTCTACCAGGAGGGTTAGAAACATGCAGCTACTGATTTATTGTCCTCAAAGCCCCTTAGAAGGTATAGCAGCGAACTGGACATTTAAAAACCATTTTTATATTCATTAGTTTATCCATCCATTCAACAGGTATTTGTTGAAAGCCTATTATGTGATATGAAGTATTTTGAGATGGTCAGACAGAGATGATAAAGACATGTCCCTGCACTGAAGGAACTCAATCTTCTGGGGTTTTTTTTTTTTCTTCATATCTTCCCCCAAATTTCTAACTTTATATAAATTTAGGCTTGGTTTCTGTTGAGTCTTTTACTAGTTTGAGACATTTTATTGCAGTATAGTGCAAAGTATTGATGGGCTAAGTATGTTACATGCTGCTGTATTTGTAAGATCTCTTGCTTTGTCTGTGACCATGAAAGTCTCGGTAAAATGGGATCTTATTCCCTAAATCATAGCTCTGGTTTTAATGTTTCTTGATATTATTGCAGAGACTCTCCAACATGTGCCTTCTGACCATACAAATGAAACTTCCAACAGTACTGTGAAACCACCAACTTCAGTTGCCTCAGACTCCAGCAATACAACGGTCACCACCATGAAACCCACAGCAGCATCTAATACAACAACACCAGGGATGATCTCAACAAATATGACTTCTACCACCTTAAAGTCTACACCCAAAACAACAAGTGTTTCACAGTACACATCTCAGATATCAACATCCACCATGACCATAACCCACAATAGTTCAGTGACATCTGCTTCTTCATCAGTAACAAGTATGTATTAAAGCTGACCTTTTTTTCTTATGCTGCAAGTAGTTAAATGCCACATTTAAGTCATTATTTGTGTCTGGCAAAAATAATATAGAAACTTTATATGCCTAGATTTCCCTTAATTCCTAATTAAATGTTCTTAACACAGAAAATCAGCTTTAATTACAATGTTAAAAAAAAAAAAAACTAAAGCCCTTTTTTGTTCTAGTCACAACAACGATGCATTCTGAAGGAAAGAAAGGATCAAAATTTGATACTGGGAGCTTTGTTGGTGGTATTGTATTAACGCTGGGAGTTTTATCTATTCTTTACATTGGATGCAAAATGTATTACTCAAGAAGAGGCATTCGGTATAGAACCATGTAAGTAAGTTTTGAATGGCCAGGACTTTTTTAAAAAAAATTGTTGGTGCACATCTTTAATTATGATAGAATATCAAGCCAGTGCTCATCTCAGGGATGAATAATTGATAGATTTATGAGTTATATTCCCATTAACCCTCTTGGCCCAAAGTAAATTGTTTATGTACAAGCTTGTGATTATAATTATTTGCAAATGAAAATGGATGTATGTACTTAAAAAAATGTATTTTACTAGTGTCAAACACACTTTACAGGAGACCAAAGTTAACCCACCCTGAAATTTTCACTTACTCGTACCAATAATTGTAAGAAATACCAGTTCTCGGCAGGCTGTTGACTTAATATGTCTGTGTCTGTTGTGGTACTAAAGAGCATCCTTGGTAAAACATGGCTTTTGCTTTCCATGACAAAGACAAAAAAAAATTCCTCTGACAGCCTCATTATCCCTGATAATTTAAATGAGTGGTTAGTATAAATAATATAATTTATCATTTCACCTGTAGCAAAACTCTCTTTTTAGATGTGCATTATCAACAAGACCTAATCAACAAACCATGTTTACTCTACATGTAGCTCTATAGGTCTGATGGTTTGAGGATATATCCAAACTTTTGTTGCTCCAATAGTCCTTTTTGTTTTTTGAGTCTTACATGTTGTCTTAGTTCACGCTGACACAACAAAGTATCATACCGCTGGGTGCCTTAAACAACAGACATTTATTTCTCACACTTCTGGAGGCTTGGAAGTGCAAGATCAGGGTGCCACCATGGTTGAGTTCTAGTAAGGGCCTTCTTCACATGGCAGAAAGAAGGCTAGCTAGTTCTCTGACCTCTAATGTAAGGGTATTCTTTTCATGAGGGGTCCACCCTCACGACCTAACTACCTCCCCAAGGCCCCACTTCAGAATATCATCACACTGGGATTAGGGTTTCAACATATTCGTATTGGGTGACACAAATATTCATTCCATTGCATATATGTAAGAGCTAATTCACCTTTTTTATTGTTAATGTATATAAATACCGTAGAACAGATGGCTGTTTTCCAAAATTTGCCCTGTGGGTTAACATCTGACATACATGTGTCCCACACACAGAGTTCCTATATCAAAAAGTTTGGGAAATGTTCAGTTGACTAAAGTAAACTAAGACAGTTTACTCTAAGACTTCTCTAAGCCTTTAAAATGTTGATATACATTATGATTTTCCAGGATGGAATACAGTATGAACTGTTACCCAAATTTTTAACCAAAATACTTGTTGAATTTGAATAAATCCCTCCTCCCGCCCCTCTTCAATGGGAGCTAACACTGTCTATCTCTTGGAACTAGTATTGTGTGGAACACATTTTGGGAAATGTTGGAATAGGCCATTGGAGGGAATCTTCCAGTTTTGACACTACATATGATTCAGTACACACAACTTCTTGATTTGTAAGAAGTACTAAATAAGAACATGGAAGTTTCCCAGATTTTCAGGTTATTGACATAAGCTCTAAATAAACATTGCATCATAAATGAAAAATTGGATCTAACAGTTACATTACTAATACTTAAACAAAAATGATAATTTAAGAACAGAATTTTTTTTTTTTTTTTTTTTTTTGAGATGGAGTTTCCCTCTTGTTGCCCAGGCTGGAGTGCAATGGCACGATCTCAGCTCACTGCAACCTCCACCTCCTGGGTTCAAGCTATTCTCCTGCCTCAACCTCCCCAGTAGCTGGGATTATAGGTGCCTGCCACCACGCCCAGCTAATTTTTGTATTTTTCGTAGAGATGGGGTTTCACCATGTTGGCCAGGCTGGTCTCGAACCCGTGACCTTAGGTGATCCTCCCACCTTGGCCTCCCAAAGTGCTGGGATTACAGGCGTGAGCCACCATGTCTGGCCTTAAGAACATATTTTTTAAAGTTATATTTAAATAAAGTTACGTTGCATATATTTATCATATCAGACTCACTTTAGCTTCCATGATCACATGAGATCAGACACATTCGCAGTGGCGTGGCTGTAGGCTCAAACTCATTTTAAAAGAATATCAAGGTGGTGCTTTGTCAGATTAAAGGCATATTCAGAAACATTCTTTTTTAAGGTCAATATATGAAAGAATACGTAAAAGAAACCATGACTAAACAGAGTGCTTTGCAGTGGGCAGGTTTGGGCAAACCTACCCTTAAAGGTCTGAGGAAGCTAAGAGGACAAAGGAAAAGAGGCTGACTTAGCCAGTTTCTCAAAAATTTTTTTTTTTTTTGAGACATGATCTGGCTCTGTCACCCAGGTTGGAGTGCAGTGGTGCGATCACAGGTCACTGCAACCTCAGCCTCCTGGGCTTAAGTGATCCTCTTACCTCAGCCTGCTGAGTAGCTGGAACTACAGGCATGCAATGCCACACCAGGCTAATTTTTAAATTTTTTATAGAGATGGTAGTCTCACTGTTTTGCCCAGGCTGGTCTCAAACTCCTGGGCTCAAGTGATCCTCTGTTCTGACCTCTTAGAGTGCTGGGATTCTAAGCATGAGCCACAGTGCCCAGCTAGAAAGAAATATTTAATAGGGACTTACAAACAGAAGCTATGTCTGTGTCTGTGATTGCAGCAAGACAAGATGGTGGATCCCCATGCCATTAACCCCCAGATCTTTAACCACTACAGTATATTGGATACTTAAGGAACTTTACACAGAACAGTGACAATTTTGATTGTGTAGCTTGAAATTGTTCTGTTACTTTACTAACAAATAGGAACATAACTAGTTTTGACAGAAATAACAAAACAAAGTAATTGTAACTTTTAATATATTACAGAGATGAACATGATGCCATCATTTAAGGAAATCCGTGGACCAAGGAAGGAAGACAGATTGATGCTGTCCTATCAATTAATTTTGGTTTATTAATAGTTTAAAACAATATTCTCTTTTTGAAAATAGTATAAACAGGCCATGCATATAATGTACAGTGTATTACATAAATATGTAGAGATTCTTCAAGGTAACAAGGGTTTGGGTTTTGAAATAAACATTTGGATCTTTATAGACCGTTATTACAATGGTTTTAGCAAGTTCATAGTAAGACAAGTCCTATCTTTTTTTTTTTTTTTGGCTGGGGGTGGGGGGCATTGGTCACATATGACCAGTAATTGAAAGACGTCATCACTGAGATAGAATGCCATCTGGGCATACAAATAAGAAGTTTGTCACAGCACTCAGGATTTTGGATATCTTTTGTAGCTCCCACAAAGAACTTCAGTGCTTTTCAGAGCTGGATATATCCTAATTACTAATGCCACACAGAAATTATACAGTCTAGTAAACCAGATATGAAGCATAATTTAAGAAAAACATCAGCATTTTTTGTGCTTTAAACTGTAGTAGTTGGTCTAGAAACAAAATACTCCAAGAAAAAGAGAAAATTTTCAAATAAAATACAAAATAATAGCTGTGCTTAGCCCTGTTAGGGATCCATTGGAGCATTAAGGAGCACATATTTTTATTAACTTCTTTTGAGCTTTCAATGTTGATGTAATTTTTGTTCTCTGTGTAATTTAGGTAAACTGCAGTGTTTAACATAATAATGTTTTAAAAGACTTAGTTGTCAGTATTAAATAATCCTGGCATTATAGGAAAAAAACCTCCTAGAAGTTAGATTATTTGCTACTGTGAGAATATTGTCACCACTGGAAGTTACTTTAGTTCATTTAATTTTATATTTCGTGAATATTTTAAGAACTGTAGAGCTGCTTTCAATATCTAGAAATTTTTAATTGAGTGTAAACACACCTAACTTTAAGAAAAAGAACCCCTTGTATGATTCTCAAAAGAACATTTAGAATTCTATAGAGTCAAAACTATAGCGTAATGCTGTGTTTATTAAGCCAGGGATTGTGGGACTTCCCCAGGCTACTAAACCTGCAGGATGAAAATGCTGTATTTTCTTTCATGCACTGTCGATATTACTCAGAGATTTGGGGAAATGACATTTTTATACTAAAACACCAACATATTTTAGAATAAATTCTTAGAAAGTTTTGAGAGGAATTTTTAGACAGGACATTTCCTCCTTCCTGATTTAGATACTCCCTCAAATCCCTCCTCTCACTCCATGCTGAAGGAGAAGTACTTTCAGATGCATTATGTTAATGGAGAGAAAAAGCACAGTATTGTAGAGACACCAATATTAGCTAATGTATTTTGGAGTGTTTTCCATTTTACAGTTTATATTCCAGCACTCAAAACTCAGGGTCAAGTTTTAACAAAAGAGGTATGTAGTCACAGTAAATACTAAGATCGCATTTCTATCTCAGAGGGCCAAAGTAAATCACACCAGTTTCTGAAGGTCCTAAAAATAGCTCAGATGTCCTAATGAACATGCGCCTACATTTAATAGGAATACAGTAAAACTGTTGTGGTCAGCTTTTGTTATGCAGAGAATGCTAGATATTAAGAATTTTGAAATGGATCATTTCTACTTGCTGTGCATTTTAACCAATAATCTGATGAATATAGAAAAAGTCCAAAATATGGGTATGGTTGGATGTATGTAACACATAGAGTATGGAGGAAATTTTCTGAAAAATACGTTTAGATTAGTTTGAAAGAGATGTGGGCTGATGGCTGAGTTGTATGTTACTAACTTGGCCCTGACTGGTTATGCAACCATTGCTTCATTTCTTTGCAAAAATGTAGTTAAGATATACTTTATTCTAATGAAGGCCTTTTTTTTTTTTTTTTGAGACGGAGTCTCGCTCTGTCGCCCAGGCTGGTGTTTTTTTTTTTTTTTTTGAGACGGAGTCTCGCTCTGTCGCCCAGGCTGGAGTGCAGTGGCACAATCTCGGCTCACTGCAAGTTCCGCCTCCCGGGTTCACGCCATTCTCCTGCCTCAGCCTCTCGGAGTAGCTGGGACTACAGTTGCCCGCCACATTTTTTTTTTTTTTTTTTGTATTTTTAGTAGAGACGGGGTTTCACCGTGGTCTCGATCTCCTGACCTCGTGATCCGCCCGCCTCGGCCTCCCAAAGTGCTGGGATTACAAGCGTGAGCCACCGTGCCCGGCCTAATGAAGGCCTTTTAAATTTGTCCACTGCATTCTTGGTATTTCACTACTTCAAGTCAGTCAGAACTTTGTAGACCGACCTGAAGTTTCTTTTTGAATACTTGTTTCTTTAGCACTTTGAAGATAGAAAAACCACTTTTTAAGTACTAAGTCATCATTTGCCTTGAAAGTTTCCTCTGCATTGGGTTTGAAGTAGTTTAGTTATGTCTTTTTCTCTGTATATAAGTAGTATAATTTGTTACTTTTGAATACCAGTACTTTCAATGCAGGTTTTTTTGTTGTTATCTATAAAAATTGAGGGAAATGGTTATGCAAAAAAATATTTTGCTTTGGACCATATTTTTTAAGCATAAATTTACCTTCCTAATTATGTTTACTTAAGAAAATGCTCAGTTTTGCTTGCATTCCTTGAGAATGTATTTATCTGAAGATCAAAACAATCCAGATGTATAAGTACTAGGCAGAAGCCAATTTTAAAATTTCCTTGAATAATCCATGAAAGGAATAATTCAAATACAGATAAATAGAGTTGGCAGTATATTATAGTGATAATTTTGTATTTTCACAAAAAGTTAAACTCTTCTTTTTATTATAATGATCAGCTTTTGGTATTTCATTGTTATCAAGATCTATTTTTAGAATAAAATTGTTCTCCTTCTAAAAGTTTTAAGTGTGTGATTTTGCTTCATTTCATTAAACTCAAGATAGATAAATAGAAAACGCTCAAAATAAAAGGGCAGATTGCAAGTGTGGATGTCTGGGTAAGGAGCAGCAGCACTACCTGGGAACGTGTTAGAAAATGCACATTCTTTGGCCCCAACCCAAATATGTTGAGTTGGAAATTCTGGGGTAGAGCTCACCGATCTGACTGTGTTTTTAGAGACAGGGTCTTGTTCTGTCACCGAGGCTGGAGTGCAGTGGCACAATCATAGCACACTATAACTTTGAACCCCTTGGCTCAGTTCAAGCGATCCTCCAGCCTCAGCCTCCTGAGTAGCTAAGACTACAAGCATGCACCACCACACCCAGCTATTTTTAAAATAAATATTTTTTGTAGAGATGGGGTCTTGCTGTGTTGCCCAGGCTAGTCTCAAACTTACAGCGTCAAGCAATCCTCCTGCCTTGGCCTCCCACTGAGAGCCCATGCTCCAAGCCCTGACTCCAAGGCTGGGCTGTGCACACCTACACTGCAAACAGTAAAGCCACTGCCATAGTAAGGGAGTTTGCACCCTGGGCCCCAGAGCCAAGGTTTCTCTATGTGTTTATGCCCTGGAGACCAGCTCAGTCATCATAAAGGGCCAGGCCTTGCCTCAACACTAAAGCCGCTGTAGCTGTATGCACACTTGTGCTCTTGTCCCTGCCTGTTTCACAAGCTCCCATACCTCACATACCATTATCAACTCAGCAGGGTGTCTGTGCCCTGGGCACCAGTGCCATTACCACCCCAGAGCTATAGTGCCCACATGCTGCTCCGTGGGCATCACTCATCAGACACCAATTCCATTGCCACCTCAAGTGGGCTTGCATGCCAGACCCAGTGTCAAGAAGGATCCCTTTAGCTACAGCTTCCCTGGTCGGGGAAAGAGAGATCAAGAGGACCCTACAGTCATCATCACCGAGCACCCCAACAGCCCTTACCACTGCTGCAAACACTGACAGGGTTGGTTGCTGAGGATCCCTGCAGTTTTCAACAGTGATCACAGCTGAAAGAGCTACAAGGAGACTACGCTGTTGCATCCTCACAGCTGCCAGAATCACTGCACCTCACCCAGCCAGTGCCCTCACATCCCCCGCTCACAGGGAAAGTCTTTCCTTAACAACACCAGCCTGAAAAGTCTGGAAGAGGTGACTGCTGCACCAAATGCTCAAACATCAACATAAGGTAAAAAGAAACATGAAAAGCCAAGGAAACATCAATATCAACACAATAATTTCCCAGTAGCGAATGCAAGAGAAATGGAGAGCAACAAACTACATAACAAAGAATTCAAAGTAATCATTTTAAGGAAGCTCAGCAAACCAAGGAAATAACAGAGGAACAATTCAATGAAATCAGGAAAACAAAATGAGAAATTTAATAGATTGAAATAAAAGTTCCATAGCTGCAGAGTACAACAAATGAAAAATGCAATAAAGATACCAGGTTCAACATGGCTGATTAGATGCAGCTAGGATGTGCCTCTTCCACAAAGAGGAACCAAAATATTGAGTAAATCACATGAACAGATCTTTTGAGAGAGAACAGGCTGGGTGTGGTGGCTCACCCCTGTAATCCCAACACTTTGGGAGGCCAAGGTGGGCGGATCACCTGAGGTCGGGAGTTCAAGACCAGCCTGACCAACATGGAGAAACCCTGTCTCTACTAAAAATACAAAACTTAGCCAGGCGTGGTGGCGCATGCCTGTAACCCCAGCTACTTGGGAGGCTGAGGCAGGAGAATCACTTGAACCTGCAAGGCGGAGGTTGCGGTGAGCCGAGATCACGCCATTGCACTCCAGCCTGGGCAACGAGAGTGAAACTCCATCTCAAAGAAAAAAAAGAGAACACTGAAATTCATTAGAAGATGGGAGACACTGGTTGAAGAGGGAAGTAATGGGACTGCATGCTTGGCATCACCAAGTGCCAGGACTGGCCCCAGACCAGGACCCAAGGAAAGGGTGAGTGAAGGAACTCTGGGGTACCACATTCCTGCCATAGGCCTCTGAGATCTTAGCTATAGAAGAATTCCATGACCCCACAGACCTTTAGACTGGCAGAGGGAGCTAGGGAACTACCTGGTGACCACACACACACAGGTCACTTGAACTCGTATAGAACCCCAAAGGCTTCTATGTGCTGGACAACTTAAGCAAAGCGTGACTCTGGGCACCAACCCCCAAGACTGTCCTGCCGTGAGCTGCTGCAGCTGCTGCTGTCTGCAAGGCCAGGGAATGAGCAGGGCCCAGGCACTCTCACTCTTATATGCCACAAAGACAGGCTACATCTGAGCATGCCCCATGCCTGCTCATCCCTCCCAAGACTGCCTGTCTGGCCACTCCCATGGCTTGTTGGGGAGGGAGGGGACAGGGGGAACCTGACCCCAATGTAGCCACCATTGCCCCATCTGTGTTTTGTGGGCAGCCTGGGGGCAATTTGCTCCTCCCTATCACAGCTGGTACTTGAGCCCAAGGGGCCAGTGGACAAGTCTGCTGACTTGGTACTTGTTCCCCAGGACTCAAGCACACCATCCAGGAGCATGGAGATTTATGATCTGATCTCAAGCAGGGTAGGAGCCCCCACTGTCAGAACCACAGAGAACAGCATGGTGTGGGTTCATGCAGTGGCAGGGAAGCATGGTGGCCCACCCTCCGTAAGACTAAACCAGAAAGGGTATGGCCTAATAACCATGGTTTCTGCCCCCAAGGAGTCACATGGCCTGTGGCTAGGCAATTTGAATGCAGCTGGCTTGGGACTAGCATAACCATTCTGTTCTGCTGCTGACAGCTAGATACTGGAGACCTACCAGCTCAGGGGTGTGGGAGCTGGGTGGGTCCCGCTGCAATGTGGTACAGTGAAAACCCTGGGCTGTCCCAATTCCCCTGAATGGGCTCTGTAGCACAGGAGAGGCACCTCCTGTCCTCTCTGGAAGATTGCCCCAGTGGCCTGGAAGCTGACCCTAGACCCTTGCCAGCCACCTTGGCAGCAGAGCCAGGATGGGGAACACTGGGAACCCCATGGGCCCACTCATTGCCCAGGAACTCTGATACCTCTCCTGATTAACAAAGGCCAAGTAAAAATTTTACACCATCTCAACTACCTGGCGCCTGCAAGTGCCAGGTACTGGCTGGGAGGTCAACCTCCGGGGCCCATCACTTCTACTGACACCATTGGACAGTGCTTGGCCGTCTCTTTCCTGCAAGCTCCACCTACTGGCCCGTAGAGTGAACTGCACGACCCAATGTAATTCCTGCTGACAGAAGTACACAGCTCTGGAGAACGAGAATAAGCCTCCCAACACCTCCACCTTCCCGTCTCTGTAGGAGAAAGTGAGCCTGCTCACACACACAGTACACCATTAATACAACCTAAAAACAACCAGCATTTGAGAAAACCACTACATTAAGGCTACTAATACAGAGCTTTGGCCCCCTAAAAACAAAGAGAAGCAGAATATGCATTTACCTTGCAATGCCCTACTTCAGAAATGAAGGAGAGGTAAAGACTCTCAGACAAAAGCTGTGGGGGTTCATCCCTGCTAAAACTGCGTTATAAGAAATGTTAAGGAAATTCTTCAAGCTGAAAGAAAAGGATGCTAATTATTAGCAGGAAAACATGAATATGAAATTCACTGGTTAAAAAGTAAGTACATAGTCAACTCTAGAATATCTAATACCATAATGGTGGTTTGCAAATCAACTTACATCATTAGTATGAATGCTAAAAGACACAACTTTAGGCCAGGCACGATGGCTCACGCCTATAATCCCAGCACTCTGGGAGGCCGAGGCAGGCAGATCACCTGAGGTCAGGAGTTTGAGACCAGCCTGGTCAACATGGCGAAACACCATCTCTACTAAAAATACAAAAATCAGCCGGCTGTGGTGGCGGGCACCTGTAAGTAATCCCAGCTACTCAGGAGACTGAGTCAGGGAGAATCGCTTGAACCCGGGAGGCAGAGGCTGCAGTGAGCTGAGATTGCGCCACTGAACTCCAGCCTGGGCGACAGAGCGAGACTCTGTTTCAAAAAAAAAAAAAAAAAAAGACACAACATTAAAAAATAATAATAGCTATAATAATTTGTTAATGGATATATGATATCAAAATATAAACTGTGACATCAAAAACAAAATGGGGAGCACGGAGTAAAAGTATACAGTTTTTTTAATGCAATGAAAATTATTAGTCTGAAATATCCTGCTATGTTTTATATAAGCCTCATGGTAACCACAAACTAAAAGCCAAGAGTAGATGCACAAAAAGTAAACAGTAAGGAATGAAAGCATGCCACTACAGAAAATCATCTAATCACAAAGGAAGACAGCAAGAGAGGAAGAAACAGAGGGTCTGCCAAACAACTAGAAAACAATTAACAAAACTGCAGTAGTGAATCCTTATTTATCAAATTATCTTGAATGTAAATGGGTTAAATTCTCTGATATAGTTTGTGTATTTGTTCCCTCCAAATGTCATGTTGAAATGTGACCTCCATTATTGAAGGTAGGGCCTGATGGGAGGTGTTTGAGTCACAGAGGTGGATTCCTCATGGATGGCTTAGCATTATCCCCTTGGCGACAAGTGAGTTTGTGTTCTGAGTTCACGAGAGATCTGGTTATTTAAAAGAGTGTGGGACTTCCCCCCTCTCTTGCTTCCTCTCACCATTTGACATTTGACTTCACCTTCTGCCATGAGTAAAAGCTCCATGAGGCCCTCACCAGAAGCTGAGTAGATGCCAGCACTGTGCTTCCTGTACAGCCTGCAGAACTGTGAGCCAATTAAATCTCTTTCCTGTATAAATTACTCAGTCTTAGGTATTCCTTCATAGCAACACAAAATAGATGAACACATTCTCATATGAAAAGATGCAGAGCAGTTGAATGGGTAAAGGAAAACAAGAGCCAACCACATGCTGCCTACAAGGACACACAAGGTTTGAAAGAGAAGGGATGCAAAAAAGACATTCCATGAAAACAGAAACCAAGAGTGCAGAAGACACTATAGTTTTATCAAATAGAATAGACTTTAATTCAAAAACTGCAAAAAGAGACAAGGTAAGTATATGACAAAGGGGTGAATTCTGCAAGAGGATGTGACAATTGTAAATATATATATGCTCCCAATGTCAGACCTCCTAAATACAGTCGTACGTACCTCATTATCTTGAAGGACTGGTTCCAGGCCCCTGGCAGATGCCAGAAGACACACATATTCAAGTCCCATAATTGGCCCTGCAGAACTCCGCAGATACAGATTTTGCATCCCACGAATACCATATTCTTTATATAGGTTTGGTTGCAGATGTGAAACCTGCTGATACAGGGGGCCAATTGTATTTACTGCAAAAATCTGTATATAAGCAGACCCACGCAGTTCGACCCCATATCGTTCAAGGGTCAAACTGTATGTAAAGAAAGAAAAAAAGCGTTCCTTTCTGATCTGAAGGAAGAAATAAAGAGCAATACAGCTGAAGAGGACTTTAATACCCCACTTTCAACGATGGACTTACCACCCAGACAGAAAATCAGTAAGGATATATTAAACTTGAACTGCATACATCAAACCAAATGGAGCTAAAAGACATATACAGAACATTCCAACTAACAGCAGCAGGATACAAATTCTTCTCAAGCACATACACAACATACTGCAGGAGAGATCATATATTTGCCCACAAAACAAGTCTTTATAAATTTAAGAGACTGAAATAACACCAAGTACCTTTCAAACCACAATGTTATATAAATACAAACCTAAAAGGAATTCTAGAAAATTCAGAAAGATATGGAAATTAAACAGATGCACCTGAATAGCCAATGGGTCAAAGAATTAAAGGGGATATTTAAAAATTTCTTGAGACAAACAAAAGTGGAAACCCAACATACCAAAACTTACAATATGCAGCAAAAGCAGATCCAAAAGGAAAGTTTATAGCAATAAATGCCTACGTCGAAAAAAGAAGAAAAATCTGATATAAACAACCTAGCCTATCACCTCAATCAACAGAGTAATGAGACAACTTACAGAATGGGAAATAATATATGTAAACCATACACGTGATGAGGGGTTAATATTAAAAAATATATAAGGATCTGAAGCAACAGTAAGAAAACAACCCTATTAAAAATACGGGCAAAGGATCTGAATAGACATTTTTCAAAAGAGGACATACAAACGGTCAACAGATACATGAAAATATGCAAATCATGAATCATCAGGGAAATGCAAATTAAAATCATGATATCTCACAACTGTTAAAAATGGTTATCATCAGCTGGGTGTGGTGGCTCACGCCTGTAATCCTAGCACTTTGGGAGGCCGAGGTGAGCGGACTGTCTGAGCTGAGGAGTTCGAGACCAGCCTGGGCAACATGGCAAAACCCTGTCTCTACTAAAAATATACAAAAAAATTAGCTGGGTGTGGTGGTGCACACCTGTAATCCCAGCTACTTGGGAGGCTGAGGCACGAGAATCGCTTGAACCTGGGAGGTGGAGGTTGCAGTTAACCGACATCATGCCACTGCACACCAGCCTGGGTGACAGAGTAAGACTCTGTCTCAGAAAAAAAAAAAGGCTATCATCAAACAGACGAAAGATATCAAGTGTGGGTGCATACACAGGCAAAAGGGAACCCTTGTATGCTGTTGGTGAGAATGTAAATTAGTGCAGGCATTATGGGAAACTTGTGGTGGTTAAAACAACTCCATATTGGATGCTAATCCACCATGTTGACTTCTGATTAACCCCAGTTCCGGGAATGCCTCTAAGGTTTCTACTTTCACATACTTTCTGTAAATCCTGTCCTTAGGTCAAAACAATCTTGATGCTCTCATAAACACATACTTACCATAAATCTTGCCCTTAGGCAAATTCCTTATGATAGAAAAGCCCTGGGTCTGGGGTTAACAGTACAGGGATCCACCATCTTACAGTCACTGGAGACATGGCTTCTATTTTTAAGTTCCTATTTTCTTTCTGAGAAACTGGATTTGTCAGCCTTTTTGGCCTCACAGCTCCTCAGCTTTTGGGGGTCAGTTTACATATACCTACTCACTATGGAACAAAACTATAGTATGGAGATTCCTCAAAAAATTAAAAATAGAACTACCATATTATCCAGCAGTCCCACTTATGGGTATTTACCTAAAAGATCTGAAATCAGCACGTTGAAGAGATATCTCTACTCCCATGTTCATGAATATATAAAGAAAATGTGATATATATACACTATGTAATACTATTTAGCCTTAGAAAAGAATGAAACCCTGTCATTTGTGATAACATGGATGGACCTGGAGGGCATTATGTTAAGTGAAATAAGCCAGGCACAGAAAGACAAATACTGCATGATCTCACTTATAATATGGGAATCTAAAAAAGTTGAACTCATAGAAGCAGAGAGTATAATGGTGGTTACCAGAGGCTCTGGGGACTGGGAGATGTTGGTCAAAGGATATAAAGTTTCAGTTAGGAAGATTATATTCAAGAGATCTATTGAATATCATGCTGACTATAGTTAACAACAATATGTTGTAGACTTGAAAACTGTTGAGAGTAGATTTTAAGTATTCTGACCACTAAAGAAAATGAGGTAATGCATATGTTAATTTTCATTTAGCCATTCCACAGGGTATACATATGTCAAAACATATTATACAATATGTAATAAAGTTTTGTCAACTTTAAAAGTTGTTGTTTTTTTTTTTAAGTACATAGCACAATGAATTATCACAAAGTGAACAAACCTATCTAACTCCCGCTTAGGTCAGACTAGAACATTACCAGCACTCCAGAAGTGCCCCGATATCCCCAACCATTCTTCCCTAGTTGTTAGATTAACAACTGGCTTTTAACACCATAGATTAGTATTGCCTGATTTAGAACTGTATAAAGCAGAATCAAGCTTCTTTTGCATATGGGTTCATTGCATTTAATTTCATAGGAAAACTAAATTTCTGTTCTATGCAAGGAATCAATATATGGTATAATACAATGTATATTTTCATTAAATGTTTACAGCCAAAACCAGTTTTCATTATATCCTCTGAAAATGCTTCAAATAAATGTTTATTTTTGATCCTTGCAAATGTTGTGTATGAGAGTGCAGAGAAACCAACAACTTCCAAAGAAATAATGCATACTAAAATGAAACATTTGATAAATATAAACATTTTATGCCTACTCTGCTATTGTGTGATCATACAGATTAGTGGGTTTGTAGTAGAGGTTAGAACCCAATTTAACAGACGTCTCCAGATATAAGCAGCTGACAAGACCTCTCAAAAAAGAGGAAAATGAGTTGGAAATCTAAGATTAAGACCTGGAGGATTTCTATTGTGAACAAAAAGAACTCAGCTTCCTTCTCTTTTCCTGCAGCTATACTCATCCATCTGATACGGAAGGGGGCCAGGGAAGTGCTGGAAAGGGAAGGGCTTGGTCCCTTCAAATGATATGGAAGTGGGGAAAGGAAGTGCTGGGTAGAGGAGGGCGCAGTCCCTGGCTAGGGTTCCAACTCCACGAACCTAGGAGAGGACAGGCATTTTTGTTTTCCTCCCCAAATGTTGCATTTCCCAAGACCACCCTGGCCTGCCACGGCCCCATCCTGTGCCTGTTAAAACCCTGAGACCCTAGCAGGCATGGAACAGGAATTAAAAGAAATTAAAGAATGTGTAAGCAGAAACTCAGTTGTATGTAAGAAAACCCAGTTCCCCCTGAGAAAGAGAAACAGAAAGAGCTGGAGTCCTTTAAAAATTAACTGCCTGTTTTTCTGTGGCTAGTAAGCCTTATCTCTCCTCCTATCCCAGGCATTGTGAAGACCCTGTTTCTCTGGCTGTGCAGCTGCAAGGTCAATAGACAGATAAACTCAAGTCATAAAACATGTTTTTCCTTGAAAAGTAATAAATGATGTAATGCATGTCTCAATTAATTAAATAACTGTCTTTGTTTCTCGCTTCTGTAATATGCTTCCCCCTGCACAGATCTCCCCCCACCCCAAGAAATGCTTAAAAGGTAACTTAACTCTTTGTTCAGGGCTCAGTCCTTTGGATGTTAATCCAACTGGGCCGGTGCACCTAAATAATGAATATCCTCCTCAACTCCATCGGTCTTTCTGATTCCTTACCAATCCCGCCACAGGCAGACAGGCAGCTGGACGTCGAGAGGGGGCACGTGAGCAGAGGAACACAAAAGCAGCTGGATGTTGAGAGGACATTGAGGGGAGCACAACAGCACACCAGCAGGCCATCAATCAGCGGAATGAGGCGGAGAGATTGGCTGGGGCAGTTGAAGGAGAGCCCAGACCACCGAGCGGCCAGACTCCGGGGAAAACCATCTCCCTTCTGGCCCCCTCATCTGCTGAGAGTTACTTCCACTCAATAAAAGCTTGCACTCATTCTCCAAGCCCATGTGTGATTCAGTTCTTCTGGTACACCAAGGCAAGAACCCTGGGATACAGAAAGCCCTCTGTCCTTGAGATAAGGTAGGGGTCTGAGCTAACACGAGCCGCCTACAGACAGCTAAACTAAAAGAGCCCCCTGTAACACACGCCCACTGGGGCTTCAGCTGTAAAAATTCACCCCTAGACACTGCCGCAGGGTCAGAGCCCCACAGCCTGCCCATTGGTATGCTCCCCTAGAGGTTTGAGCAGCGGGGCACTGAAAAAGCGAGTCACCCTCATCGAATGCTCTGCAAGGGGGACAAGGGAACTTTTCCTGTTTCACATCCTAACCCTCTTCCTTCTCATCTCAGGAAAAGATGGCCTTTCTGTGCAAAAATATCTAGATTTATCACCTCCCAGCTACTCAAAGACTTTTCCCCTTTCTATTAAAACATTAATCATAATCACTTAAAAAAAATTTTTTTAAGAACCAGTTAAAGTGCCACCTCTTTTACATAGAACTTTTACCACACTTCAAACCTGTTCGTTTTCTATTTTTCTTCTATTCCTTGTTCTCTGCTGCTACTGCTGCTGCTTCAGAAAGTTAAGAGGAAGGCATGTATCAAAAGGTATCTCAGGACATGTTGTTCTATCCTGTTTCTTTGCTGTGGGATCAGGAATGGAATTTCCAGGAACCTCCAGTTCTCTGCACCCAAAGGTATATAAAAGGAAAAAAATCAGCTGATAAGGAACACTTCCTAATTCATTCTATGAGACCAGTATTACCCTGATACCAAAACTAGACAAACATACCACAAAAAACTACAAACCAATATCCGTTATAAATACAGATGCAAAAATCTTCAACAAAATACTAACGGTGCTTTATGAATGTGGCTTCAAGCCTAAACAACTTGCCAAACCCCTTTTATATGGAAATCCAATTCTGCCACTACATTGTTCTTTGTGAATACCTAAAATCATATAACTCCTCGCTTAAAAACCAACAGCTCTTCTTTATTACCTAAAGAAAGAAGTCTAGAGAGCAAAACCCATAATTTGTAGTCCTCTTAAGCGTGGTTTCCATCCTATCTTCCCAACCTTGTTTCCCATTATTTACCTTCATTGACCCTACAACTACTTTTCACAAAAATGATTCAGGCATTTTTGTCTTTCTTCGTTTTTCTCTCTTCCTGCAAAATACTTCCCAGTAACTCCATTCTCCAACTTTGCATATTTTAACCCTATTTAATCAATACCCAACTGAGATGCTATTTCATGTGAAATTCTTTTAAAAAAAGTCTCCATAGCACTTTATCTGAACCTCTCTTATGGCACTTATTTCCTACTTTGGATTAAAATATCTCCGAGCCTCAGTAAAACAAGAGTAGTAGGTTTTAATTCATAGGACAACTCCCTGTTCTCTGACAATGCTTGCTCTTTTGCACCTCTGTGCCTTTACTTTGCCAAACCTATCACTAATCGCTAGACCTGATCCTGTTTTTTCACCTGTGTGTGTGTAAAATATTCTCCAATATCCTGAATGGTGCTATACTACGAACTACTCTAGCAACCAAAATAGCCTCGAAATGGATATGTTTCTTTAAGAAGTAATGAATTCTGTCTGAAACAGAGGTTGTACATGTACTTGTCAGAAATACTATAAAGAGATTTTGTATTATCAAATAGGACAGAGAAAATATCTTAGTGTTCATGTAGCTTTGAAGCTGAAATTATGACTTCTATATTTATAGAAAAATAATTGGGTATTTGTTTACTGTCATGGAAAGATAAAGATCTTCGAGACCTACTACTGAGTGAAAAAGTAACCTTAAGAACATTTCTATAACCATATGTATGTAGGCATGTGTGTATATACATACCCCACACACTGAATACATATCAAATTTAACAGTAATTACTACCAGGGAGGGCACTGAGAGTAGTAGTGGGGAGAAATTAAAGGGGATTCAAACATTTTACCTTACACACTGATTCTGTTTGAAACTTTTACAACAAATACCTATTCTAAAGTATTTACCTTGCTTTAAAACAAAACAAAACAAACAAAAAAAACTGATTGGAACACAATGCTATGACTCAGTCTATCCAGGTCTGATATGAAACAGGATGCTTGCTACTTGGGAATCAGACCTATGACACTGTCTTTAGCAGAGCCCACTAATGAAGAACACAGAAGTCATGTGCAGCTCTACATTAGACCCCACTACAACCCTGTGAGGAACAAGCAGGGCAGAAATACACCCTCACAGAAAAGCTGAGGACCAGAAACAGTTGTAAAGGGCTTGCCGAAGACCTCATTAAATGGCAGAATTAGACTTAGAGGCAAAGTCTTTGGATTTGAAATTCAGGGCTCTTTACCTATTACCCTTCATTATCAGAGCTGCTAAGGCTTAAAAGCTCCAAGGACTCGATGGTTAAAGCCTATCTGGACACCATACCAGAAAGATAACAGGACTTAACACAATAATCAATTATTACCATAGTCTTTCCATTTCTACTAAGCTATCTAAACCTTCTTCCCCTGAATAACCACGCATATCCCAACAGACCAAGTAGGCAAAAGAATCTATTATGGACTTGTGGGGCTCAATAAATAACGTCCCTTTTAGGCAAGTTTAGAACCAATAAAAGGAGTCATCACGTAACAATGAAAACGTCATGTTTATCATTGATAAAAGATCTGAAGGATGATGCTTTTGTGTAGATTTCCTAATATGAATGCTAGAAGGAAACAAACTTTACCAGTCACTGGCAATACTCAACAACTAAGACAGGCCCCTGTGACGCCAACATCACAGAAGTACGGAGTATACTCTCTTCAGACAAGCTGCCTCCCAAAGAGAAAGAAGATGGGAGTGAGCTACTGGGCATACCCATGCTTCTCTCCCAAAAGCACCAAGATGATAAGCGCAAGGGCAAAAAGAGTTCCTTCTATGTCAAAGAAAACCTAACAGATAAGACTAAGTATTCTCCCTTAATACAATGCTTCTTAGATTCATTTTTTTGTTTTTTTAATCAGGCTAATGGTTTTACCATACACCAGTGGTTCTTAAATGCTGGTCCACTGACCACCATTGTGTCTGCACCAATCATTGCAAATGTCAGCACAGTGAAAATAGCAAATAGCATCTTACTTCTGTTGTATTGTTGTTGTTCTTTTTTGAGACAGAATCTCACTGTGTTGCCCAGGATGGAGTGCAGTGGTGAAATCTTGGCTCACTGCAACCTCTGCCTCCCACGTTCAAACAATTCTCCTGCTTCAGCCTCCGGAGTAGCTGGGATTACAGGCGCCCGCCACCAGGCCCGGCTAACTTTTGTATTTTTAGTAGAGATGGGGTTTCACCACGTTGGCCAAGCTGGTCTTGAACTCCTGACCTCAAGTGATCGGCCTGCCTCGACCTCCTGAAGTGTTGGGATTATAGGCGTGAGCCACTGTGCCCCGCCAGCATCTTAGTTCTACTTTTTTCAGAGCACCCAAAAGGGTTGAAAGAACTGCTACTATGTACTGATAGGTTTCTTTTACTTTTACATATATTAGGGGATACTCATTGAAATATTACACCTCTAGAAAAAATTTAGGTGTGTCTTTAAAGCTGACCATCTGTTGTCCTTTGACTTATGGAATGGCAGTCAACAAGCAATGAGTCTCTTAGGTTGCTAGTGTTGAGAAGAGCAAACTCTATTCAGCTCTGGTACTTGAGCTCTTTTAAGAAACGATGTGGGAAACAAAGGAGAAGCCTAACTAATAATCATACAAGTCCTCCCATTTAGGTTAAGACAGGGAAGAAAGAGATCCAAACACAAGAAAGTAGAAAACTAAAGTATGGGCTGGGTGCGGTGGCTCACACCTGTAATCCCAGCACTTTGGGAGGCAGAGGCGGGTGTATCACCTGAGGTCAGGGGTTTGAGACCAGTCTGGCCAGCATGGTGAAACCCCATCTCTACTAAAAATATTAGCCAGGCGTGGTGGCGGGCGCCTATAATCCCAGCTACTCAGGAGGCTGAGGCAGGAGAATCACTTGAACCCAGGAGGCGGAAGTTGCAGTGAGGTGAGATCGTACCATTGCACTCCAGGCTGGGCAACAAGAACGAGACTCCATCTCAAAAACAAACAAAAACTGAAGTACGGTTTAGCAAGAGATTTAAAAAAAAAATGTAAATGTTCTGGAGCCACTTCCACCTGGACTGTATACAATTCACACTCTACCACTTGTTAACTCTAGCAAATTACATGGTTTCACTGGGCCTCAATTTCCACATTTGTATTATAAAAAGGAGATAACATGTTTCCTACGGTTTTGGTTTTAAGGATTATGGAAGGCAATAAAAAAACCTAACAAAGCATCTGACATTCATCTTTCTGTTCAACATAATGAGCACCTGCTAGGACACTGATTATTATCATTAAGAGGGCAAAAAAGATAAGAGACTAAAACCCTAATCTCAAATCCAGGTCCATGTGAGAATTTTGCAAGCAGATAAAGTATAAATTACACTATGTTTAGTTATATTTTTTGCATTATTTTTACTGAATGTGAAAAACACAGAAGTCTTTAAACTGACTAGCTGAATAAAGCCAAATAAGATAACTCTTTTATAAATAGACGGCAAATCATAAGTTGCTACAGTTATACCAGATGGCAGCCCATGTTAACTTTTAAAAATGTAAGTATAGCTTATTGGGACAGTTTGTTAAAAAAGCACAAGCTAAGGAGTCAGGCAGATCTGTGTTCAAATCTTACTTTGCAAAATTGCTGAAAGGATCAGAGCCAACGTGCTTTAAAGTATCTATTAATGGCAGTTTGTATTACTTTGCTAAGGCTGCCATAACAAAGTACCAATGACTGGGTGGCTTAAACAACAGAAATTTTCTTACAGTTCTGGAAGCTAGAAGTCCAAGATCAAGGTGTTGGCAGGTTTGGTTTCTTCTGAGGCGTCTTTCTCGGGTGTCTTCACAGTCACTCCTCTGTGCATCTGTATCCTAATCCCCTCTTAGAGAACACCAGTCATGTTGATTAGCAGTCAACTACATAATCTCATTTTACCTTATTTGCCTCTTTTAACAGCCCTATTTCCAAATACAGGTACATTCTCAGGTACTGGCAATTAGGACTTCAACATACAAATTTGCGGAGGATATAACTGAACCTACAGCACATCTCAATTGTTTTAACGCATTTAGCACTGTATCTGGCAAACGGGATCCTGGGATCCTCGATAGAGCAGCTATTATAAGCAAAATAAGAAAAAAGAGAATAGCTTTTAAAAAGATGTAATAGTATCCTGTGACAACAAGGGGGATTAGTTTTATGACTTAAGACATATTGGGCTGTTCTGACTAAAGGACTTCTAATTTGATTCCTTGAGGGAGCCAATTATCCCTTCAGCAATCACAAGTCCAGGATGAAAAGCAGAGAAAAGTTAACAATGTTTTAACATTGCTCTGAGTCTACTGAATTGGGGGGGGGGGGGGGGGGGGAAGAATTCCCTCTTTATATTCCCTCCATAATGGCCGGAGAGAGTTTCTCTCATGAGGTCTTGAACCTAGGTATATGCATTTGGACTTACATACATGTATCAGCATATCAGGATGGAAACAAAGGCAAGAGAAGAGACTGGGGGATACAGAAATTCTTACTCTTCCCATGTGTTCTCTAAAGGAATCCAAAAGAGTTGTGAGGTGAGAAGAAAAATAGAGAGTTTTTACTATTATATTATATATATATTATAATAGTCCTTTACTATTATAAGGACTTCCTTATCCATCTGGCTTCAGAAGTCTGCCACAGAGTGAGATCTAAGAAAGGTCAAATATGACTGGACCCAGAAAGGAGGTACTAACCATTCATTGCCTGTATGCCTCCTCACCCCATCAACACCTATGTAACAAAGCAATTACACTATTGTCTGAAAATAATGCCTATTTATCTAATTTAAGAGTTTTCTGAAATTAATGTTGGATTCATTTTTCTTCCAACATTGTATCTATAACATACAAAGCAACAAGAGACTGTCATCTAAAGAAATTTCACAGATAACATTATTTTAAAAACAATAGCTGGCATTCAAGTACAATGAAGACACATGAAAATTACTTTTTAAATCAGGAAAGAAAAAATATTCTGGTAACACAATCTTTTTAAAGCACTTTATTGAGATGTTTCTCACAAACTAGGGGGAGAAATAAGAGAAAAATCCTTATTTTAAAACACAAGTGAAAAGCACCAAAGACAATACGGCACCATAACTCTGATGAACTCCAGAATTCCTGGTTTCCAGTTCTTTTCTACACTGTAATTTAGTATTCAAAGCTTTCTGAAAGAATACCAAATCCAGTAACTCCTGAAATGATACATAACAAGCAGTGACACTACTCCCTTAGGTCCACACATACATACTAATATAGTTCACCAAACGTAAATCTTCCCTTGTAAATAAACAGATTAAGATTAAATATATGATACCATCTTTTCAGAAACAAGATTATTAGTACCAAAGCAGACTAGAACATGAATGTTACTAATTGAAAAACTCCTAATTCCCTTTTTACTTTAGATGGCTTCAAGTGTTCAACAATATTTTAAAGACCTTTTTATGCAGGTTAAAATATAGACTATTTTTCTTTAAGAAAGAAATGTACGAACAGTACCCTTGATTATACCCCTGCAAATAGGGCATTTTCTTAGAGAAGGGGCACATTCCTGGCATACTACCAGATGACCACAAGGAATAAATACAATAGAAACTTCTTTGTCCATACACACTTTACAAGTTCGTTCTTCTTGCAGCCTCCTCAATTGTTCTTCCAGTGACAGACCTAATAACAAAAAATAACTTTAGTGAAATTGTTTCCACTTCACTTCCCATTTAAAAAAAAAAAAAGGGTAATGGTTCATGTTGGTTTTAAATCTTTGTTTTACCTGAAACATCTTCTGTTGGAATATACTTCATATTCTTATCCACTGAGGAAAGAAAATATATAAAAACCATCACTCTACTAAATACAAAACTGAGCCACCGCGTCCGGCCAGTCCTAATAACTTCTAAAATAATTTTCCCAACAAACTCACCAAATAAGTTCTTATATAATGTAGAGTCAATTTCTTTTAGACAGTTTTTGAAGATGTTGGCTGCAGCATTTCCTTTAACCAAAATGGTATCAATCAGTTCTCTCACTTGTAAAGGTATCTGTGTTTTTTGTTTAATAATATCATGTTCCTGTTTATTAATTACATTGGCCTTTAAAAGGTTATCCAGGATAGGAAGCACACACGTCAATTGTTGAAAGAGAGCCATTCTATTCTTCCGAATTAATGACAAATCATCTTCATTAAAAAAAGAAAAAGAAATCCATTAGATTTTAAACTCCTTTAACTATACTCATATAGTCACTAATAACCAACCCTACAAACAATTTAGGCACTAAATAAAGTTCAAAAAAGAACAAAGTAACTTGTTTGCATCTGAAAGTTTGTTGTTTGGAAAACTTCCAGAGGAAGTCTCTGTTTCTTTAATTTTTAAGTCTATATATTTACATGTCCTAGAACTCTGCTTTTACTTTATTTTGTTGCAAGTAAGAGATTTTTAGAAGACAGTAAAAATTTCCCCCACCCTATATAATAATACTGACTTATATTTCCATTATATCACTTTACTTTTGTAAGCACTTTCACAGTAATTTGTCTCATTTGATACAGTGATCCTGTCAATTAAACAAGGCCAGTATTACTGCCTCTCATTTTTACATAGGGAGAAAAAAGACTCAGAAAAGAATGAGTGGCCTAAGATAACAAAAAGAATAAGCTGCAGAACCAGGCATCCTAGACCAGTGTTCTTTTCAACACCCCATACTTAAGACGCGGTATTGTAGTATTGTAGGGTTTGAGTTGTCAAGTTTAAACAGACCTAGGTTCCAGTGTTGGATAGGCCCACTCACTAGCTATGTGTCCTCATCTCTCCCCATACACCTCAGTTTCCTCATCTGTAAAATATACATAATGGTACCTTCCTCAGAGTTGTAAGGATTGAATAATACATGTAAAGCATCTGGGACAATATGTGGTGCATAGTTAACTACATTATTTTATAAATGTCTATGTTTATAGCAATTAAAAAAAACTACATGAGATCAAGCCTGATCTTTTTTTAAAAAGCCAATGTTTTTCCTTTAATATCACATCACATAAAACTCCATAGTTAATTTATATTTATAGAATATGGTAGTTCCTTCTTTCGGTATCTGAATCATTATAAAATTTAATTGTCTATTTTCAGACTTTCAAAAAAATTTAAAAAGTACATCTCTACAAAGTACCAGTTTAATGAGAAATAAATTATAAAAACAGAAGTCTATCTTCTTTCCCCTTTCACATCTCTCTAGAAGTGAACTGCTCTATTAATCTCAAAACTATAAAATTCCATTCTGTGACCACAACTTTTCTTCTACCTAAATAATTCCTCTCACTGCTAACAAATTTGTTCTTCACCTTTTCAGGATCTCCATGTCATTCCCAATTCTACTTGCACAAGAGCTGTCTCCTGGCTTCAAACCTCCTATTCTAATCTAGGTAGCAGTCAGGTGTTTCAATGAAGTTCTCTTTATTAACACCCTTAACTCATCTTCCGTATTCCTTACTTGGCCTTTCCCCTATTAACAATGCCAAATCTGTGATTCAATACTATTTTCCGACCCATACAAAGTATGAGAAAGTCATAAATCTAAGGTAACAGTGATTTCATATAACCTTAGCTGGATTTCATTACTACTTAACAATCCTTAAATTGACTTTTCTTAGGCCCTTTCTTTCACCAAGTCCCTCCCACTTCCCAAGTCAATCTACCTAATGGTTAAAAAAAAAAAAAAAAAATTGATGTGCTAGGAGCTGTGTTAAAGTGTTTTATTTGCAACATCTCATTTAATTCCTATAGCAACCCTATGGGAGTCATACTATTATTATCCCCATTTTACAGATGAAAAAGCCGATGTCTGGTTGAATAAATAGCCAAGCTAGTAACTGATAGAACTGGAATTTTTTTTTTTTTTTTTTTGAGATGGAATCTGGCTCTGTCGCCCAGGCTGGAGTGCAGTGGCACGATCTCGGCTCACTGCAAGCTCTGCCTCCCGGGTTCACGCCATTCTCCCACCTCAGCCTCCTGAATAGCTGGGACTACAGGCATTTGCCACCACGCCCAGCTAATTTTTTGTATTTTTAGTCGAGACGGGGTTTCATCATGTTAGCCACGAGGGTCTCAATTTCCTGACCTTGTGATCCGCCCGTCTCGGCCTCCCAAAGTGCTGGGATTACAGGCGTGAGCCACCGCGCCCAGCCTGGAGCCAGAACTTAAACACAAATCTGTTTCAATGTAGAAATCCAGACTTTAAACATTTTGCTACATGGTCATGCAATAAGGTACTCTTAAGCTATTCCTGTCTTTACTTACAAGCTTAAAAAGAAAGCATCTTCCAACCTAATACTCCAATACATATGCAACCTTCACTTCTCTGCTGGCCCTTTAACCCTGTCTTTTGCACACTAGTCTCACCAGCTAATGTATATACTCCTTGAGAGCAACCACTATGATTAGGCACAGTATTTGGCACTGGTGCTCATGTTCAATAAATATTTATTGAAGGAATAAATGACTACTCAAAATAATTGTTTTGAGGGGCCGAGACTTAATACTATCTGGACGAATACAAAAATGAGTTTTCCTGTTATCCTTGGATTGGGCAGGTGGTTCTCATCAAGCCTCAGAATTTCATTGTAAGTTCTATTTTTTGTATGAGGATCACTTAGCAAGGATTAGGGAGTAAAATATCATATTAAAAATATGATTTGCCGAAACTTAAAAAAAAAAAAAGGTTGAAAAAAGACCTGCATCCAACTTTAACATCTTGCTTTTTCAAAACAATTTAAATTTGTTATGTATGAGAAAGAAATGGAATACAGCTCAAGAAAGAGCTTATTATGCTAAAATTCTCTGATCAGTATAAATCAGAGAACCTCATACAAAAATAAATGTATAGAAAAAAGCTGCAGTCAATGGTTCTCAACTAGAAGCAATTGAGAGGGGTAGAAAAGGAGGGATGGTTTCGAAATGACTGGAGGACTGCTACCAGCAGTTAGTGGATGTGAAACAAGCATGCTGTCCTGTAACATGTGAGACAGTCCTAAGAGCTCCACTGAGAAATAATGCAGGTGACTAACATCCCCAAATACCTGACGCCATTTCTTCAGCTTGTTTTTCCTTCTCCTCTTCTCTTTTTTCATCTTCAGCATTAAGAAGTGCCGATACAATATCATTAACTGTTTTGTAGTCCTCTCCAGTTGTCAGGATTTTACTTTGAACTGTTTGTTTCACCAGGTCTCTATTAAAGCCCATTTCCAAGGCAGATTTAACCACAGGTGTATTCATCATGACGGCATCTTCTGAAGAACTTTCTCCAGGTCCAAAATGAATAACTATTTGAAAAGAAACATGCTAATATTAAATTCCACAAACATGAACCTATGGAAAAAAGTATCATGGCACAATCTTTATTCATCCTTTACTCTCATATTCTGGTAAAGCAGATGAGCTATATGCATCAATTACCTATAACTCCAATAAAAGTTTGAACTTCATAATGGTCAAATGATAATACAATTAATATGCTATACTTTTTACAAAACCCACCTCTCTGGCTACATCCTAGACCTACTTAATGAAAGATTCTCTAAGGATAAGAATTAGGAATCTGTATCTTTTAAATATTTCCCAAATGATTCTGATGTACAGTCATCTCTGGAAACCAATATGCTATACAAACTTAGAAGTGAGAAATAATCTTCTCCAGCCAGGAAAGTGGGGGGAAATCACAAAGACTTCATGGAAAAGTGGCATTAGTTTGGACTTGAAGGATGGACAGGGTCTAGACAAGTGGATAGCTGAGGTAGAGAGAATAACATAAACAAAAATGGGAAGTATAGTAAAATAGAAGATCAGTTCACCCAGAAGATGTAGTGAAAAAGTATGGCTTCAGAAGTAATTAAGGCAATATGATTTTAGACAGTGACAGATGCTCTGAAGAAAAAAGCAGTGTAAGGTCATTAAAAGAAACCAGGAAGCAGGAAGTCATTTTAGATAGGGTAGTCAGGGAAGCATTTTCTGCTAAGAGTCAGTGCTAGCCCATATGATACTTTTATGAAAAAATACAAAAAGACATAATTCTTCAAGACACTACTGCCATCTTCTGGGAAACTTATAATAAACTATAAATAAATAACAATGTCAACAATGTGCCCTCTTGTTCAAACACGCGTGGAATCCATGTCCGAAGAAATGGCACCAGAATAAAGATTTAAATAACAAGGAATGAGCTCTATTTCACTTTTAAGTGCATGCCTTAAGGAAATACTTAATGTTCAAGATAAGAGACACATTAGAGGATCATTACAGCAATATTTACAGCAGGAAAAAAAAACAGAAAATAACAGGAATAGCTCTCAATAGGGAATGGATAAATAAAATGCAATACATGCTGGACTACTGTGAAAAAAATTTAAAAATATACAAATGAACTAAACTGGTATATACCTAGCCCATGCTACTGAGCTCTGGGTATTAGAAGTTAGAAACAGAACTGTATGTAAGCATCAGAGGGGAATTTGGCATTGCCTACAGCATTTAGTTCTTTTTCTTTCCCTTATGAAGAATGTATACATCTATTACATGTACAATTATTAATACTGGGGGGAAAAAAGGAGTGAGCTATGGAAATAGCTCAAAGAAGTCTTCTAAGCAAAGAGAATAGCAAGCGTAAAAGCCTTAAATTGAGGGAAAAGCTTGACATGATCAAGAAACAGAAAGAAGGTGGTAGAAGGTAAAAAAAAAAGGAGGACAATGCCCAGATGAGCAGAGCCTTCCAAAGAGTTTATATTTTATTCTAAGTTTGGTAGAATATTCTAGGAGTGTTTCAAGCATGCAACTGATAAAACTTGACTTGTGTTTTCAGAAGATGACTCTGGCAGCTCGGTGGAGATGTACTTTAATGGGGTAAACTGGAATCAGGAAGACTTGTTAGGATGTTAGACACAGATGACAGCAGTTTGGATTAGGTTAATAGTGGTGGAAGGCCGGGCACGGTGGCTCACGCCTGTAATCCCAGCACTTTGGGAGGTGGAGGCAGGCGGATCACGAGGTCAGGAGACCGAGACCATCCTGGCTAACACAGTGAAACCCTGTCTCTACTAAAAAAAAAATACAAAAAAATTAGCCGGGCGTGGTGGTGGGCGCCTGTAGTCCCAACTACCCGGGAGGCTGAAGCAGGAGAATGGCGTGAACCCGGGAGGCGGAGCTTGCAGTGAGCCAAAATCGCGCCACTGCACTCCAGCCTGGGCGACAGAGCAAGACTCCATCTCAAACAAACAAACAAAGAAAAAAACAGTGATGGAGATGGTGAGATGTAGTCAGATTTGGCATATGTTATGAAGACAGAAATGAAAAGACTTCTAATAGATTAAATATACAAACTAAAGGAGAGGAATCAGAGATGATGCCTAACTTGAGCCAATTTTTAACGCTAGGAAATGAATACCATTAACTGAGATGGGGAAGACCAAAGAAGGAACAAATCTGAGGGATGAAGAATGGGGGAGAAAATTTCTGGTTTGGTCATGTTAACTCTACGATGTCTGTTACAGCCAAGTAGAGATTTAAACAGTTAGCTGGACATTCCAGCTTGGGGCTCAGGAAATGGAGAAACAAATTTAAGCTAAGCTATGAGGGGTACTCCACCATTTTAAAGCTTGAAAAAGGAGCAGCCAACAAAGGAAATTGTACAGGACCAACCAGGGAAATAGAAAACCAAGAGTATGGGGTCTGATAAGTCAAGCAAAAAATGTGTCTTAAGAAAGATGAGGCCAAGTGCAGTGGCTCATGCCTGTAATCCCAGCACTATGGGAGGCCGAGGCAGGCAGATTGCTTAAGCTCAAGAGTTTGAGACCAGCCTGGGCAACATGGTGAAACCCTGTATCTACACACACACACACACACACACACACACACACTAGCTGAATGTGGTGGTGGTGCGTGCCTGTAGTCCCAGCTACTCGGGAGACTGAGGTGAGAGAATCACCTGAGACAGGGAAGTTAAGGCTGCGGTGAGCCATGATGGTACCACTACACTACAGCCTGGGTGACAAAGTGAGACCTTGTTTCAAAAAAAAGAAAAAACAAAGACAAAGCACTCAATGATTATCAAATGCTAATTAACAGGTCAAGTGGTGGATTTGCTAACATGGCGGTCCTTGGTTACCATGACAAGAACAGTTTCTAGTAGAACAAGTGAAAGAAAGAAAGGTGAGGAAGTAAAACAGAGTAAGCATAGATAAATCTTCCTAGGTATTTTGTTGTAAAGGGAAGCAGAGTAATAAGGTAATAGCTGAATGGGGACATTGGTTCATGGAAGTTTTCCTAGGAATAGCAAAAATACATTATGTTTATATGCTAACATGAATGATTCAGGAGAGATGGAAAAATTGAAGACTCAAGAGAAAGGGTATGTCACTGCCAAAGTAACCTTCTTAAGTTGACAGTAGGGGATGGAATACAGAAGACAAGTAGAAGTATTGGCCTTAGAAAAGGGCAAGGACAATTTATCTTTTATGAACAAACAGAAAGAAAAGTACAAGGATAAGTTATGTAGCCTAGTGGTTCTGCTGGTAAGGCAATAAAGCAGCTCTCTTTTGGATTCTATTTTCTTAGGGAAGCAAGGTTATAAACTGACAGTAAGGTGGGAAGAGAGTGTTAGAAAATTATCAAGAGAGAAAACAATAAACAGTCATTTTAAAGATTGACAAAGTGATTTTATTAGGACCTATGGTAGAACTGCAGGGCAGCCTACTTGATAGCAGTGGTTATAAATTTTAAGAGCCCACATTGCTATCTTTTCTAGGTCCATTACACAGGAGATAGTTGTCATGTACCCAGGTACTCTCCTTCCTATTTTCCAGTACTCTCCTTCCTATTTTCCAGTCAAATACTACCAAATCCTTCATCCAATCCTCCTGAGCCATGGTTTCTAAGACTCATACATCTTGGTCACCTTTCTCTGGTCCAGTTAACAAATCTGCCAATATCTTTCTTGAAATGCTGTGCCACAAACAGAATGGCTCTTTGTAGATGTGATTGGCACATAAAACAGTGGATTATTACCTTAGCCATTTTAGACACCATAACATATGTATATTACATAAACTGACAGATGTGGCTAACATTAAGCTCTAATCAAAAGCTATACTATTTCCTGCCCTTGCACTGACATACAACATACCTGACTTAAATACCTAACAACTAGTCCAATTCTTGAATCATATGTGAATTGACGTTTTCCAAATCATGCTAGCTCACAGCAAACTTTTCTTTTCTGGAGGGTTTATTATTTGCACAGCTTATTTGGCATTGCTTTGAGCTATTTGTTGTTTTTCTTTTGCTTATGTCTCATTTCTCCAGTTGGAATGTCAGCACTAAAAGTGATAAGTATAGCACTAGAACAAAAACTAGTACACTTTTAGGGTCCTCTAGAGTGTCATTACTCTCTCTCTCTCTCTCTCTCTCTCTATATATATATATATATAAAAAATATTTATTAGCTGACTTCCCAGTATTTTTCCCTATGGCTTCAGAAACTCTTTTAAAAAATACATACTTTCATTCCTACCATTTTTTTTTGGAGACGGAGTTTCGCTCTGTCTCCCAGGCTGGAGTGCAATGGCACAATCTCAGTTCACTGCAACCCCCACCTCCTGGGTTCAAGCAATTCTCCTGCCTCAGCCTCCCGAGCAGCTGAGACTACAGGCACATCACACCCGGCTAATTTTTATATTTTTAGTAGACGGGGTTTTACTATGTTGGCCAGGCTGGTCTCGAACTCCTGACCTCAGGTGATCCGCCAACCTCGGCCTCTCATAGTGTTGGGATTACAGGCATGAGCCACTGCACCCAGCCTATTCCTAAAATTCTTATAAAAATTTACACTCTATACTTAAAATTATTTCATACATACTTGGTGGCTCAGCATTTTCCTCTCCAGTGGTATCTGAAGTTGACAACAGCTGTGAAACAAGAGAAAAGTTAATAGGTAAAAGCAGATATCCCCAACAATCTGAAAGGAACAACATTAAAATAAGTTTACTTTAAGTAAATGTATATATTCTTTTGAGAACTGAGTGATTTATGACTTTTGCTTTGCTTTCTTTTACACTAATCACATAGATTTCCTAAATTTCATGTTATCCCAAATTAGAATTCAAGTATTTCTCTAGTTTCAGGAAAGCAGAAAAATGTATCAGTGGTTTCTCATTTCATTTGGAAAATAAGATTTTAACTGGGTTACTCTCAAAGGGTCTCAGCTCCTAACAAGTTATTTTTTGTTTGTTTTTCTGGGAAACAGCAAAGAGACACTGAAGATCCTTCTCCAATCCCACCACAAATTTGTACAGTGGCAGCATAAATGATTTTTCAAAATAGTAAAAACAAAAAACAATCTTTTTTAAAAAGCCCTCAACAATCAAGTTGGTTACCAAAGTAAAGATCAAAGGTGTCATTAACATGGATGAAAATATGTACCTACAATTAATAAAAGAGAAATAAGTATAACTTCTAATATAGGTTGGTACAAAAGTGATCACGGTTTTGGCCATGACTTTCAATGGCAAAAATCATGATTACTTTTATGCCAACCTAATAATATTTTTATTATTAATTAATTACTTTTATACCAACCTAATAATATTTTTATTATTAATATTATAAAGCAGAATTCAACGTTGTTAATTTTAAAAATGTATTTACCTGTTCAAGAAGATGAGGATATCTACCTTGAATCTCATCAACAAACTCTTGGCCTTTCATTCGTATCAAGAACTCACACCTAAAACATATGAGGAAAATTATTTTTAAAAATTTTTTCATATCAAATATAACCTGATCATTCTAGAAAAACGGCTTTCAAATCTTTCATTGTACTCCATAGTAAAAACATTTTACGTCACAACCCAGAACACATACATATCTAACAGGAACAAAATTATCATAAAACAATATACATCTTTCTGTGTGTTATATATCACGGTATTTTCTTTTTTTTTTTTTTTTTGAGACGGAGTCCCGCTCTGTTGCCCAGGCTGGAGTGCAGTGGCGCAATCTCGGCTCACTGCAAGGTCCGCCTCCCGGGTTCACGCCATTCTCCTGCCTCAGCCTTTCTGAGCAGCTGGGACTACAGGTGCCCGCCACCACGCCCGGCTAATTTTTTTTGTATTTTTAGTAGAGACGGGGTTTCACCGTGGTCTCAATCTCCTGACCTCGTGATCCGCCCGCCTCGGCCCACCGCGTCCAGCCTATATCATGGTATTTTCTAATTCAATCCATTAACGTAACAACAAAAAGAAAAGCGTCTGCACCTACAAAGGGGAACAAGTTGACTCCTGAAGAACACTGTTATACACAATTTATTTTGTGCTTAAAGTGAACTACTTAACAGTTTCAGATACTATTAACTCAGTATTCCTAAAATACGATCTTTCACAATACAATGACTGCTCATTTTTCTTCAATGTTCACTCTTCCATTACATTTGAGCCACAATCCACTACCTTCCCTCCAAAAAATATGGAATCAAATATTTTTATCTATATATAATATGACAGTGTTTCTCAAGTATTTGTTTTTAAACTGATAGGGCTTCTCAAAGATGTTCCAAGAAGTTCACATACCATCTATATCCATTCTATTCCTTTTGTTTCTTCAATAAATGATACTATACAACAGAATATTCGTATGTTAAAAAAAAGGAACACTGACCTATGCCCTTATTATATGCAAAAATAGTAAAAATGGATCATATACCTAAATATAAAACCAAAAACAATAAAACTTCTAGGAAAAAGCCTTGTCTTTGTCTTTACATTGGGTAAAGAATTATTAGACAAAAGACCAAAAACATATTCCACAAAAGATAAAATTGATAAGCTGACATCATCAAAATTGAAAACATCTGCTCTTCAAAAGACAATGCTAAAGAAATGAAAAGCCACAGACTCAAAGAAAGTTTGCCAGAGTGACATCAGCAAGACAGCAGACTAGGAGACATCAGCCTTCTTCCACCCACAAAAAACAACAAAGAGACAGCTATCCACAAACAAATACAGCCCTGGAAGAACTCACTAGCCCAATCAGCCTACAGCAATAAAGTGAAAAAAAAAAAAAAAGAATAACCGCACAGAAAGGACTGCTGGGAGATCTGCTTAGCAGAGACATCTGGAGATGGCTAAGAACAAGGGGTGAGGGCTATCTGTATCAGTCATGTGGTGAGTGCCATTACAGTCCTCAGTGGCAAAGACTGCTAGGCTCCTCCCCCAGAGCAGGTCCCTGGAGACCTCCAACAACCCTCAAGATAGCCACAGACTTCCTGCAGGTTTCACAGTGAAGGACCCTATAGTGTTCATTAATGCCAACCCCAGTAGCCTATTTTGCAGAGGACACTGACAGCTTTCACCATTAAGGTAACCAGCACCCATTGCTGCTGTGAACCCCCTGGAGAGGGAGACACTATTGCACTCCTCACCCTGAAAAAAAGCAGCTCTTGCACTGCCCTGAGACAGTGCAGCCCCTCACCCCCACATATGCCCCAGACCCCAGATCCACAGGTGCTTCACGTGTACCTTCATGTAAGACCTTTGCTCTGTGGCTGCTCTAATCACACACTCTCCAGATCCCAGCTCTCTGGCTGCACTGCACACCTGCACTCCGCACCCAACTCAAAGGCTGCTCTATGTGCACCCACATCTGAGGCACTAGAAGCACCACTGCTGCAGGCTAGTCAACATCCTGAACCCCAGACCCGCTGTCTTTCTGCAGACACTTGTACTCCAAACCTTGGCTCTGTAGCTGCTCCACAGGTGTCCACGCCATCAGAGACATCAGTGCTGCCACCTCCACCAACACAACAAAGCCCAAAGCCAGAACCTGTGCCAAGAAGAATCCCCTTGGCCACGATGTCTCCCACGGGAGAAAAAGTGATGAAGAGGTCCCCAGAAGCCTCTGCCACTATAGACCAAAAAAAGACTTGCTGCTGGTATGGATACCTGCAGCCTTGGATGTTGAGGACCCCTGCAATCCTCACTGACAATGATCTGGGCTAATGGAGCTGCATGGAGTTCATAGTGCTAGGCCTTCCACAGAGCCAGAACCACCAAACCTACTGGCTGGTGCCCTCACCCTCACCCTCACCCACAGGCAAAGGTCTTTGCCCACAAAAAAAAACAAAAAACAAAACACTAATCTATAACGTCTAGAAGTAATTCTTCCATCAGATACACAGATAACAACACAAGGCCACAAGAAACAGAAAGAAAAAAAAAAAAAAACATGACATTACCAAAGAAACACAGTAATTTTCCAGTAATCACCCACAAAGAAATGGAGATCTATGAACTAACAGACAAAGAATTCAAAATAATTGTTTCAAGCAAACTCAGTGAGCTACAAAAGAACACAGATAATGAAATAAAAAAATATACAAACAAATGAGAAATTCAACACAGAGATAGGAATAATAAAAAGAAACAAATTCGGGAGCTGAAGAACATAACAACAACAAAAAATGCAATAGAGAGTATCAATAGCAGACCTAATCAAGCAGAAGAACCTGTGAACTCAAAGGCAGATCATTTGAAATATCTAGTCAGAGGAGAAAAAAACAAAAAAAAAAGAATAGTGGAGAAAGCCTACCTGAATTATAGGACACCATCAAACAAAACAATATTTGCATTTTAAGAATTCAAGGTCAGGCACGATGGCTCACACCTGTAATCCAGCACTTTGGGAGGTTGAGGCAGGTGGATCACATGAAGTCAGGGGTTCAACACCAGCCTGGCCAACATGGCAAAACCCCGTCTCTACTAAAAATACAAAAATTAGCTGGGCATGGTGGTGCACACCTGTAGTCCCAGCTACGTGGGAGGCTGAGGTAGGAGAATCGCTTGAACCTGGGAGGTGGAGGTTGCAGTGAGCTGAGATCATGCCACTGCACTCCAGCCTGGGTGACAGAACAAGACACCATCTAAAAAAAAACCCAAGAAAATGAAAAACAAACCCGAGAATTCAAGAAGGAGAAGAGAGAAAGAGCAGAAAGCTGATTTAAAAAAAAAAATGCTGAAAACTTCACAAATCTAGGGAAAGATAAGATGTCCAGGTACAGGAAGTTAATAGGACCCCATAAAGATTCAACCCAAAGAAGACTTCACTGACACACATTATAATGAAACTGGCAAAAATAGAAGATGAAAGAGAATTTTAAAACTGTAACAGAAAAGAAACTCATCTTCTACAAGGGAATCCCTATAAGACCATAAGTGGATTTCTCCGCAAAAACCTTGTAGGCCAGGAGAGAGTTGGATGATATATTCAAATTGCTGAAAGAAAAAACTGCCAGACAAGAATATGTATCGCAGCAAAGCTGTCCTTCAGAAATGAAACAGATATAAACAGTCCCAGACAAACAAAAGCTGAGGGAGTTTATCACCACTAGATGCGCCTTACAAGAAACGCTGAAGAGTTCTTCAAGCTGAAACGAAAGGACACTAATTAGCAACATGGAAACATATGAAAGTATGAAACTCACTGGTAAGATAAATATATAATCAAATTAAGAATATTCTAAATTTGTAATGGTCATGTGTAAATTACTTAATTCTAAAATACAGGTTTTTTAAAAAAAGTATTAAAAATAACTATAGCTTCGATAATTTTTTCATGAATATACAATATAAAATGACGCAAATAATGACATCAAAAAGATAAAATGTGCGCAGGAGGGTCTGAGTAAGAGTATAGTTTTTTAATGCAATTGAAATTAAGTTGTTTGTGCTTGAAACAGACTACTATAACTATAAGATGTTCTATGTAAACCTCATGATAGCCACAAGTAGAAACCAATAGTAGATGCACAAAAGATATAAAGGAATCAAAGCATACCACCACAGAAAATCATCTAAACACAAGGGAAGACAGCAAGAGAGGAAGAAACAATCTGCCAAACAATCAGAAAAACAATTACAAAATGACAGTAGTCTTTACCCATCAATAATTACCTTGAATGTAAATGGGCTAAATTCTCCTATCAAAAGATAAAGAGTAGCTGAATGGATAAAGAAAACAAGATTCAACTACAGGTTGTCTACAAGAGACTCAATTCACCTTTAAGCACATGCATGTGTATAGGAAAAAAGATATTCCATGCAAATGGAAACCAAAAGAGAGCAGAGGAAGCTATAGTTTTATCAGATAGTGCAGACTTTACATCAAAAACTGTAAAAAGAGTCAGAGAAAGTAATTATATAATGAGAAAGGGGCCAATTCCACAAGAGAATATAGTATCTGTAAATATATATATGTACCCAACATCAGACCACCTAAATATATAGAGAAAATATTAACAGATCTGAAGACATTAATAGATAGTAACACAATAATAGTAGAAGACTTCAAAAATCCTACTTTCAACAATGGATGGGTCATTCAGACAGAAAATCAGTAAGGAAATATTGGACTTCAACTACACATTGGATCTAATGGACCTAACATACGTACAGGTTGAATATTCCTTATCTGAAATGCTTGGGACTAGAAGTGTTTTGAATTTTAGATTTTTTTGGATTTGGGAATACCTGCCTTATGTTTACCAGCTGAGCATCCCTAATCCAAAAATGCAAAACCAAAAATGTTCCAAAGAGCATTTCCTTTGAGCATCATGTTGGTACTCAAAAAGTTTTAAATTTTGGAACATTTTGGATTTTGGATTTTTGGATTGGGATACTCAACCTTTATACAGAATATTCCATCAAACAGCAGATAACACACATTCTTCTTAAGCACACATGAAAAATTATCCAGGGTAGATGGTAGATCATGCAGCAGGTCACAAAACAAGACTCAACAAACTGATGAAGACTGAAATCCTATCAAGTATCTTTTGAGACCACAGTGGTATGTAACCAGAAATCAATAACAGAATGAAAGCTGGAAAGCTGACAACTATGTGGAAATTGAACAAAATACTCCTGAATAATCAATGGGTCAAAGAAGAAATCAAAAAGAAAATTTTAAAAAATCCCAAGAAATATTAAAATTGAAATGTGACACAGCAAAATGTATAGAACAAATGCAGTTCTAAAAGGAAAGTTTATAGCAATAATCGCCTACATTAAAAAAAAATCTTAAACACCGTAATTTTACATCTAAAGGAACTAGAAAAAGTTAGCAGAAGGAAATAACAAAATCTCATGAAATAGAGACTACAAAAACTATAGAAAAGATCGCTAAGAGTTGGATTTTGAAAAGATAAGTAAAATCAACAAAGCTTTAGCTCGACTAGTAAAAAGGAAGATGAAAATAAATAAAATCAAAACCAAGATATGTTACCATTGATAACACAGAAATGCAAATGATCATAAGAGACCACCATGAACAATTATTCACCAAAAAACTGTATAACCTAGAAGAAATGGATGCATTCCTAGAAACTTGTAATTTACCAAGACTAAAATAAGGAAGAAATAGAAGATCTGAAAAGACTTATAACTAGTAAGGAGATTGAATCAGTAGTCATAGCTCTTCTGACAAAGAAAAAGCCCAGGAACAGATGACTTCATAGCACAATTCTATCAAGAAGAAAAAAGAAAGAAGAAGGAGGAGGAGAAGATGGAAGAGGAGGAAGAGGAGGAAAGGAAGGAAGGAGGAAGAAGAAAGAAAAGGGAGGAGGAGGAGGAAGAAGGAGGAAGAGGGAGGGAAGAAGGAGTAGGGGGGGAGGAGGGGGGGAATACTTCCAAACTCATTTTATGAAGCCAAGCATTACTCTGATACCAAAGTCAGACCAGGACAACACAAGAAAAGAAAATCACAAGCCAATAGCCCTGATGAGCACAGATGCAAAAATCCTCAACAAATACTAGCAAACTGAATTCAGCAGCATACTAGAAGAATCATATATCATGAACAAGTGAGATTTATCCCTGAGATGCAAGGATGGTATGACATATGCAAATCAATAAATGTGATACCACACTGACAAAATGAAGGATAAAAATCATATAACCAGCCGGGTACAGTGGCTCACGCCTGTAATCCCAGCAGTTTGGGAGGCCAAGGTGGGTGGATCACCTGAGGTCAGGAGTTTGAGACTAGCCTGGTGAAACCCCATCTCTACTAAAAATACAAAAATTAGCTGGGTGTGGTGGCATGCACCTGTAGTCCCACCTACTCAGGAGGCTGAGGCAGGAGAACACTTGAACCCAGGAGGCAGAGGTTGCAGTGAACTGAGATTGCACCACTGCACTCCAGCCTGGGCGACAGAGCAACACTCCATCTCGGGAAAAAAAAAAAAAATTAATAATAATAATAATATAATCATCTCAACAGACACAGAAAAAGCATTTGACAAAATTCAATTGACAATCCTTTCAGGATAAAAATTCTCACCAATTTAGCTATAGAAGGAATATATGTCAACATAAGGACCATAAATGGCAAGTGCACAGTTAACATCATACTCAATAATGAAAACCTGAAAGTTGGCCGGACGCAGTGGCTCACGCCTCTAATCTCAGCAATTTGGGAGGCTGAGGTGGGTGGATCACGAGGTCAGGAGTTGCAGAACAGCCTGGCCAACATGGTGAAATGCTGTCTCTACGAAAGTACAAAAATTAGCTGGGTGCAGTGACACGCATCTGTAATCCCAGCTACTTGGAAGGCTGGGGCAGGAGAATCACCTGAACCCGGGAGGTGGAGGTTGCAGTGAGCTGAGATTGCGCCACTGCATTCTAGCCTGGGCAACAGAGCAAGACTCCATCTCATTTAAAAAAAAAAAAAAAAAGCTTTCAGCTTTTCCACTAACATGAGGAACGAGACAAGGGTGCTTACTCTTGCCACGTCTATTCAATATAATACTGGAAGGGTAAGCCAGAGCAATTACGCAAGAAAAAGAAAAAGGCATCCAAATCAGACTGGAAGAAGTCAAACTGTCTCTGTTTGCAGATGACATAATCTTATATATATAGAAAACCCTAAAGATGCCACCAAAAACAGTTAAAACTAATAAACCATCCAGAAGTTGCAGGATACAAAACCAACTTACAAAAGTCAGTACTAACAATGAACTATCTGAAAGAGAACTCAAGAAAGTAATCCCATGTACAATAGCACCAAAACAATAAAATACTTAGGAATAAATTTAACCAAGGAGGTAAAAGAGAAACACGATGAAAAACATATGACACTGATAAAGGAAAGTGAAAATGACAGAAATAAATTTTTAAACAATCTTGTGTTCTTAAATTAAAAGAATATTGTTAAAACGTTCATACTACCCATAACATTCTACAGATTCAATATAATCCCTATCAAAATTCCAATGACGTTTTTTCAAAGAAATAGAAAAACCAATCATAAAATTTGTATGGAACTTAAGGCCCAGAATAGCCTAAGCAATCTTGAGAAAACAAACAAACAAAAAAAACAACTGGAGGCATCATACTTCCTGATTTCAAGCTATATCACAAAGCTACGGTAATCAAAACAATATGATACTAGCATAAAAACAAAGACATACACCAACAGAACAGAGAGCCCAGAAATAAAGCCACATATACAATCAATCTTTGACAAGAGCACAAAGAACACACAATGTTGAAATGATAACTCTCTTTAACAAACGGTATTGGGAAAACTGGATATACACATGTAAAACAATAAAACCAGATCTCTATCTTACATCACCTACAAAAATTAACTAGAAATGGATTAAAGACTAAACATAAATCCAGAAACCATAAAATTCCTTAAAGAAAATGTAGGCTAAAAAGCTCCTTGGCACTGGTCTTGGCAATGATGTTTTGGATATGACACCAAAAGCACAGGTAACCAAAACAAAAATAAACTGGGACTACATCAAGCTAAAAAGCTTCTGCTCAGCAAAGGAAACAATCAACAAAATAAAAAAGGCAACCTACAGAATGGGAGAAAATATTTGCAAATTACACATTTGATAAGGAGTTTATATCTAAAATATATAAGGAACTTATACAACTCAATAGCAAAAAAAAAAAAACCCAAATAATTCGGGTTAAAAAACGGGCAAAGGACCTGAACAGAAATTTTCCCAAAGATATACAAATGGCCAACAGGTACATGAAAAGGTGTTCAATGTCACTGATCATCAGAGAAATGCAAATTAAAGCCAAAATGAAATATCACCTCCAACCTGCAATGATGCCTTATTATCAGAGACAAGAAATAACAAATGTTGGCAAAGATGTGAAGAAAAGGGAACCCTTGACCATTGTTGGTAATTTAGTACTGTCACTATGGAAAACAGTATAGAGGTTGCTCAAAAAACTAAAAATAGAATTAGCATATGATCTAGCAATTCCACTTCTGTGTACATATCTGAAGGAAATGAAATCAGTATCTCAGAGATATCTCTACTCCCATGTTCAAGCAGCCATATGGAAACAACTTAAGTGTCTACTAAGGGATGAATGGGGGATGAGCCTGGCCGGGCGTGGTGGTTCACACCTATAATCCCATCCACTCCGGGTAGATCACTTGAGATCAGGAGTTTGAGACCAGCCTGGCCAACATGGTGAAACCCCATCTCTACAAAAACAGAGTAATTAGCCGGACATGATGGCAGGTGCCTATAATGCCAGCTACTCAAGAGGCTGAGGCAGGAGATCGCTTGAAGCCAGGAGGTGGAGATTGCAGTGAGCCTAGATGGTGCCACTGCACTCCAGTCTGGGCGACAGAGTGAGACTCCATCTCAAAATAAATAAAATAAAATAAAATAAAATCCTGCCATCTGCAACATGAATGAACCTGGAAGGCATTATGCCAAGTGAAATAAGCCAGAGAAAGACAAATACAACTGGCCCTTGAACAACACAGGTTTGAACTGCACATGTCCACTTACACGCAGATTTTTCTCAACCAAATGCAGATCACATCTGCAGATGTGAAACCCACACATTTGGAGGGCTGAATTTTGGATGCACAGGTTCTGCAAAGTCAACTTCCGGACTTCAGTATGTGCGAATTTTGGTATACATGGAGGTCCTAGAACCAGTCCTCCAAGCATACCAAGGGACAACTATACTGTATGGTATCCAAACTCATAGAAACAGAGAGTAGAATGCTGGTTGCCAGGGATAAGGGGGTGGGTGAAATGGGAAGATGTTGGTCAAAGAACACAAACTTTCTGAGGATGTAATGTACAGCACACGGTGACTATAGCTAATAATACTGGACCTTATACCTGAAATTTGCGAAAGTGCATCTTTTAAGAGTTCTCACCAAAAAAAAAAAAAGAAAGTTACTACATAAGGTGATGGATTTACTGAGATTAAAGATTATTCCCAATTGAAATGTGGGCTGGGCTCAGTGGCTCATTTTGGGAGCCACTTTGGGAGGCCAAGGCAGGCAGATCACTTGAGGTCAGGAGTTTGAGATCAGGCTGGCCAACATAGCGAAACTCCGTCTCTACTAAAAATACAAAAACTACTGAGTGTGGTGGCGTGTGCCTATAATTCCAGCTACTCGGGGGGCTGAGGCTTGAACCCAGGAGGTGGAGGTTGCAGTGAACTGCCATCTTGCCACTGCACTCCAGCAGTGATAGGTGATGGAATGAGACACTGTCTCAAAAAAATTTAAAAAAGGAAAAAAGAAATGTGTTGTTTTCAGAGAAGCATTTACAAAACGCACCCCTACATCTTCTCCCTTAATCATTTAAAACAAAACACAAGTTACAAAAATAAAGATTTTGATTTTGTTTTATAAAGTACAAAATGTAGCAGTTCCAACACTGGAATTTGGAAGCTGCTTTTGTCTTTGATACCACAACATGAATTAAATTTCAAATTAATGTATATAATCCCGTAGAGCCCAGCATAATTAAGTCATTTGAAAGTCTGATAAAACATGCTTTTTAATTTTAAACATAATAATTTAGTCATTTTTCAGTGTAAAAAAGTCAAAATTTATCTTGATATATTATGAATATTAATGATATAACTTTAAAATACAACTTTTAACAACGTACTGATCCATAATAAAGTATTTGTTACTTGCAAGTTTCTTTTTCATCATGTATCATACAAAATGACGAAAACTTTTCAAATTTCCTGAAGGGGTTCAAGAGATTCTTCATTATTGTGAAAGACACTCACAGGTAAAAACATAATCTATGATGTATGATTCCACTTATATATGATGCCTAGAGTAGTCAAATTCATAGAGACAGAAATAGAATGGTGCAGCAGGGGGCGGTTGCTCACACCTGTAATCCCAGCACTTTCGGAGGCAAAGGTGAGCAGATCACTTGAGGTCAGGAGTTCAAGACCAGTCTGGTCAACATGGTGAAACCCTGTCTCTACTAAAAATACAAAAAAATTAGCCAGGCGTGGTGGCAGGCACCTATAATCCCAGCTACTCAGGAGGCTGAGGCAGGAGAATCGCTTGAACCCGGGAGGTGGAGGTTGCCGTGAGCCAAGATCGTGTCACTGCACTCCAACCTGGATGACAGAGTGAGACTCTACCTCAAAAAAACAAACAAGGGCCAAGCGCGGTGGCTCATGCCTGTAATCTCAGCACTTTGGGAGGCCCAGGTGGGTGGATCACAAGGTCAGGAGATTGAGACCATCCTGTCTAACATGGTGAAATCCTGTCTCTACTGAAAAGTACAAAAAATTAGCCAGGTGTGGCAGCGGGCGCCTGTAGTCCCAGCTACTAGGGAGGCTGAGGCAGGAGAATGGCGTGAACCTGGGAGTTGGAGCTTGCAGTGAGCCGAGATCGCGCCACTGCTCTCCAGCCTGGGTGACAGAGTGAGACACTGTCTCAAAAAAAAAAAAAAAAAAAAGAGAGAAAGAGAATGGTGGTTGCCATGACGTTGGGGAAAGGGATAATGGCGAATTAGTACTTGATGGGTAGAGAGTTTCAGTTTGGGAAGATGCAAAGGTTCTGGAGATGGATAGCGGTGTAATTGCAGAACAGTTAAGAATGTACTAAATGACACAGAACTATACACTTAAAAATGGTTAAGATGGTAAATGTTATGCCTATTTTATCACTATTTTAAAAAATTATCTAGGCCAACCCCTCCTCATTTTACAAACAATGTCCAAGTTCACATAGCTACTCAATTACAAAGACAATTTAATTCTATTTCTACTAATAACACTGCCCCTAAATTATTTCTAGGCTATAAGAAAAAAAGACACTGCTAGAGACAAAGTGGCTAAAAGGAGGTAAATGACAGATAAAAAAAGAAAATTGTACAGAAAAAAATAATTTACAACTACAATTAAAATGGGCAGTCAGATATGTTTTCTGGGTTTTTTTTTTTTTTTTTTCTGAGACGGAGTCTTGCTCTGTTACCCAGGCTGGAGTGCAGTGGCACAATCCTGGCTCACTGCAGCCTCCCCTCCTAGGCTCAAGCAATTCTCCTGTCTCAGCCTCCCGAGAAGCTGGGACTACAGCCATGCGCCACCACGCCCAGCTAGTTTTTGTATTTTTAGTAGATACGGGGTTTCACCATGTTGGTCAGGCTGGTCTCAAACTCCTGACCTCAGGTGATCCACCTATCTCGGCCTCCCAAAGTGCTGGGATTACAGGTGTGAGCCACCGCACCCATCCAAGATATGCTCTTAATACATGGATTTTTACATTTGCCTTATTCCTGCATCCATTCTATGTCCCTTCTTGTTTTCCTGTTCTTACCTTTTTCTAACTTCTTTTTAATCTATTTTATATGTCTTTGTAATCCTTAAGTACTCTTTAAAAGAAGATGGGAAATAAAATGTATGGTCATACTTGTAACTGACTTACAAAAGTACACAGAAGACTGCAGAATATTTTTCAACAAAATACTTAAAGTTAAAATGCGATCTTTTAGAAGGATAATTCCCCAATGGCACAAAAGAGGCTTTGTTATAATTTAAAGGTAAACGAAATCGTGTAAGCATGCCTACTTCTTTTAAGCACAGAGTTTTTTGTACAAATACCTTTTTCAAAACGATTACCTTGGAAACCACTTGGCATGTTCTACCCATGGATCATCTCCAGATTCCCAACACCTCAGGCCACCATCACAACAAAAGCATTTGACATCATCATTGCGACCTTCAGGAAAAAAAAGACTAAATATTGAAAACACGTATGTTCTAATATGTAAATTAAAATAAAATGATAAAATGTATCGTTATTTGCTTCTTACCCACATAATAAAAACCAGCACTTGCAAGCTGCTCAGGCTGAACTGGAACACTAGATGGCCAGTACATAAATGTTCTCATTCGAGCTGCATGTGTCTGCATGCTCAGATTTGAAATGCTAAATCTCAGAGTTTCTAGAGAATTTTCCAAAAATGGACAGTTGGGAAAATGCCTCCGGTGTTCTGACATAGCATCATCCTTTGGTTCCCAGTTACTGAGCTTCCCACCACAGGCAAAGCAGGCTACCCTATCTCCAGGTCCTATATAATAAAAACCAGCTCTTGCCAATTCTGATGGTGACAGAAAAGTTAATGGCCACATATGGTAGGTAAGAAATCTGGCTTCTTCAGTACTCATTGCATAACTGTAGGGGTTAGTCCTCGATGGAGAGAAGTCTTCAACTGCTCTAGAATTAAGAGGGTTTGGAGAAAGGCTGGAGTAAGAACCACTGAACAAGCTACTATGTTCCAAGGTGGGAGATAATGAATGTGCAAAACTGTTTCTCATTGGAGACGTATTCTTAGAGGTGGATCCCAGACTAGCTGAAACCAGATTCTGAATAAAGCAACAGCTAGGATATAGCTGTTTATGCTTTTGAATAGGACTGTCTCCTAGTTTCCAGTTATCCAGCATCAGGCCACAACAGAAGCATTTGACCTTGTCATTCACACCAGTATAATAAAAACCAGCACGAGCAAGACTCCTTTCTGAGACAGGAACCCCGGCGGGGAAAGTTGAATATGTAGACATTCTGTAGAGTTCACAGGAAAAGTCATACTTCATTTTTTGTTTGTTGCTGTTTGTCCAATCTGACAAGATCGTGCTATCTTCCATTATACTCTTAATGTTTTGATACGAGGGACCTGGGAAAAGTCTTTGGGAGGCAGTTTTGTGCATGAGTAGGTGATAGTACTGTTTGATAGCTAAAACATTCACATGAAATTTCTTCACATGAAATAAGATTTTTACCACAAAAAGAAATCAATGATAGACTCTTATGTAGCATTTACTACACTTTCTTTACCGGATTTATCTCAGTTTATATTCAGGTAGGATGAGTATCTCTCTGAATTACCAAGATACTACTTAGAACACAACTCTTTGGGGTTATAGTAACTCTCTTAGGTAACCTAAGTGCTATTTGTTCATAATCTTGAGTAATACTAACCTAAAGCCCTGAAAAGGTGGATGCACTTCTGAAAATGTTAAAACTCCTTGATTTTTCACAGAGATTTATATTCTCAAAATTCTAAGCAACCACAGAATACCTAAATTATGCCTTTTATTTATATTTGGTTACAAGCTATGAAGCCTGAATAACAGACCAATTACTGATTACGTCACAAGGTAAAAAATTATATGCAGGCTTCTTTCCCTATAAGCACTTTAACATGACATCCCAAAAAATCTCATTTTATTCCAATAAACAAAATCTTCATATGGTCACACTATTTAAAGGCTAAGTTCACACAGCTTATCATCATAGTATTTACTTAAGTGGGCTATATTACTTCAGCTGATAACTTTTGGGGAAGTCAATACCCACGAGCTTTGTTGAACCTGTGCCTGTTATAGTGCTTGATGTCAAATGAATTTGGCTTAAAGTTCACAAACTGTAAACTCTATCTTTGTTAAATAGCATTTGTATGTTTCCATTTCCTGCAGCACCATGTTGACTTTCTTCCTAACTTTGTATACCACTATTATTCTTGATCAGCTGAAGGTATTTTCTCCACAAACTTAATTAGTTAGCCATAAAGTTTCCACAGCACACTTTTTACACTGCATTTAAAAACTAAATAACCTGTTCATCATTTAAGGACTATTCAGCTATAATTATCATCATGTTGTAAACATTAATCAATTTATCACAAGATAAAACTTGTCCTTTCTAGTGTTATCAGAAATGCCTAACAAAATATTGTATTACCAAAAAAGTACTGCTTAGCATAAAGTATCAGTAATCAACTCTACTAGCCTTCTTTCTGAAAACTCTTCAATGTTTTAAAAATATAATTCATACACAAAATTACACTCCATAGAATTCAAACTATATCCCTTTATAAAGTTTCGAGATCTCCATAATGGGATTTATTACTGCAGGGGGACAAAATAGGGATAGGGAGATTCTTCAGGGCTGTAAATCTGAAAAGAAAAAACAAAGTATTTTAGAAAACTGTATTTGCATGCCAAATAGAACTTACATACTCTTCAATTTATTCAGTAAAGTCTAATAATAATTCACACTTTAGATAACACATCTTAATTCCAGCAATTTGTCACTACAACTTTCTAAATGAAAAAGCTATTAATTAAAATAAATAAATGCAACATACTCCCCATAGCACTAATTATACGTGTCTTTAAAACGCACAACTTTAGAGACAGATAGAAATTTTTCACACAGGAAACATTTTGTCCTTGCTCTCCTCCCCTTTTCTGACCTAAAGGTATCTCTGGCACTCTGCTGGAGGCAAAGAACATTGGTTAAAAAGACAGAGAGACAGACACTCCACTATACCCTGTCAGCAGCAGTACAGCAGGAATTAGACAGCAACGTTAGTTTGTAATATCAAGTCTCTCCACGACCAGAAAAACTGCAGTAAAATGCATCACGAGTTCATTAATATAAACCCTTAAACTCTGCCATTCCCTTACAATTTCAAAGCAACGACCATAGAAAGCAACTCGAAAACAAAACCTAACACAGTGGCCTCCGAAACAGTGGCCCTGGCACTACGACCACTGGCATGATTGCTTTAATTACACCTGGTCTTATATCCCATCTTTAAATGAAAGATTTTTATCTACGAGCACCGCAACTGCTGCATTCTCTTTATGCAAACTGCAGCTGGGCAGGGGATAGGATGGAAGGGAAAAGAACAGAAACTATGGGATTTACCCAATAATTTCCCAGAGTTGTGTCTCACAATACACAACAGACGACTACGGGAATGACAGAGCGCAGTGGGAACTATGAAATACGAAATATCGCCGCCACCGAAATATCTTCGTTTCAATGTATTACATTAAAAGAACGCCGAGGGCTAAGTTTAAAATCTTGCAAAAACTTGCGAGAAAACATCTTGGTCAAAGTCCAAGGGCCAGAAGAGTGGGCGGCGGCCAGAGGAGGCTTGAAAACAAGTCATTTTAAAAATCGCTTTGACTGCAAGTCTCGAAGTTGGGGCTTCCGAATCCAATGAAACCTTGGCTAGAGTAGAAAGCAGAGAGCCCCGGGCGACCCTCGACCCTTGGCCGAAGGGCCTCAGGCCCCGTCCTTCCTCGCCTGGCCGCCACATCAGGGAAGTGGGCCCCCGCGGGCCCGAGCGTCCCCACCCGCCCCGCGCCGCCCGAGCCCGGAAGGAGCAGCACTCACCGCAGTGCGGGCGCAGCAAACACGGAAGCTGCGCGGCTGCCTAGGGGCCTCCTCAGAGCCAGGAATCAGCGGCGCCGACAAGGAGCTACGGCCCGCTCGGCTCGGATCAGCCCCAGCGCTCCCGAAGCCCGCCGCCCCATCCGGGCTCACTCCGACGCACGATGACGTCAGCGCGCCCGGCCGAGGACCCGCGTTAGCAGCCGAGCGAGGGCGCCCGGGAGGCTGGGGCCGGAAAGCGGAACCGAGCGCGCTTTCCGCCGTGTGGAGACGAACCTCCGGGAAAGACGCTGGGAGGCCCAGGGACGCCTGGCGCGACTGGACGCCCATCGGGAGTCGCGGGGTCGGCCCTCAGGGCAAAGGGGACTATCCGTATCAACTCGGTGTGTGTTCGTTTTCTTCACCTTGCGGTTCGTGCCGCCTCCACATTTCCTCTCTCTCTTGCCTACCATTCTCCTGGGGGACGTGGCAAACCGTGAGCCGCTGCGTTTGACTCTTGGGAAACCCTGCGGAAACGCCCTGGCGCCGGTGGTTTTGCGCGTCCTACCCTGTGTCACCTCAGGGTTATGATCTGGCCCCTGCCTGGCAAGCCTCCCCTAGTGTGATGCCTCCCCCCGTCGAGATGACTGCATTTTGAGGATGGAGTCAATCTGGTGGCATTTTTTGCCTAAGTAAACAATTGTAACCGCTTGTGTAGTATCAGCGTTCAACAGCTGTCTCTGCAAATCGAAAAAAGCGAAGCATTGGAAAGTAGGAAGCATCAGATAATTTTGAAGACTTGATGTGTTTTATAATCAACTAGAGTATCTTGTTTTTAAACTTTTGGTTTTCTGTTCTGGGACAAACAGTGCATATGCACTAAAGAAAAAAGTGTCATTATTTAAGATGCTCATTGCCAGCAACGAGAACTGTACTGCAAGTCAGGCTTCACTCCCAGTATTTTCTGAATGTTTCAATAAAATGAAATATATGTCTGCCTGTGTACTGGTGTACATGCACATATAATTGTAAAACCACAGAGGAGTCCAATTTTTTTTTAATGCTTAGGTAATAGAAAATTTGTAAATAAAAACCCTTGGCTTTTACTAGTCATGGAACTTTTGTATCCCCCCACCATACTCCCCCAATAGTGCCATAGACACAGTGGCATGCAGTAAGTGTGGTATGACAGCCAACGAACGACTTTTGAAGTTGTCGTTCTTTGCCCATTGAATCCGATGCTTGCTTCTCTGGGGAACTCCAAGGGGCAAACGTTAAAAAACTTCCAAATAGCAAGCCACTTAATTAGGCAGCCAGGGGGAATTCCAAGACCCTGAACCATTTCCCATTTCCTGTCCGTGTCATTTCTGCCTGCCAGTCAGTCACAGAACAGGAGGTCTACTGTTCCAATGTTAACAGTCAAAGAAAGAGAGTGTAACAGTTTGTAATACAGAGAAAAGAAATGCCATGGCTCCCAATGACTAAAAACTTCCAAAAATGCACCTGGGGCTTGGTAGTAGTTTAGTATTTAGTTCAAGTCACTATTTCTCGGAAAGTTACAGGACATTCCTAACATACGTGGGAAAATATATATAGCAAGAATTGTTCATTCTGAACTCAAGATTATTTCTCTTTTTCAGTTCTTGTCCTGGCCAAAACAGTAAGATAATGAATATACTTAAGTATAGGGGAAAGCTTGCATTTCAAAAACTCAAAAGCCTTAGATATTTTTAACAAAAAATATTTGTAATATTTACGTATAATAAATACTACTTCATAACTTTTAATCTTGTATAACTTTGTAGTCTAGTGTTACAGTTAGTTAATTCAGTTACCTGTTTATTCAGTTAATTTTTTTCATTTTGCTAGTATAAAGTTGCTGTTAATCTTAAAAAATAAGCTATGTATGTCTGCTGCAGTTGCCATTCTAACGTTTTTCACATTTATGTAGAAAAAAAATTACAGTATTTAAAACAATTTTGAAGAAGAAAAGTAAGATTGGAAGGTCTTGTCCTACCAGCTAGTGAGTTACAATAAAGCCATAGTAATTGAGACAGTCTTGTATTATTAAATGCACTAAGATGGACAATTAAAGGAAGGAGATACAGAGCCCCAAAAAGAGACCCATATCTATGTATTTGGGAATTTGATATACTGGCATTATGTATTAATGAGAAAATGATTAATTAGTCAATAAGTAATGCTGAATGAATGGTTATTCTAATGGAAAATAAAATTAGATCACTACCATATACTATTTAAAAATCTCTGCAGTATTTTTTTTAAAAACCCTCAAAAGTAAACAGCCATCATTATGAATCCCGGGATTTAAAGAAGTTTGGTGAGTTGTAATCCACTGTAGCTATTATCACTATTAGTGCTCAAGTTGTTTTATTTTAGGCCGGTGAGAGTTTACTCAGGTTGGCTCCTGAGTCTTTTTGATACTTTCCTAGTAGTCTTTGCTTTCCAGGCTCATTCTGTGTATTTCTTACTTCATACCCATAGTAAGCCATTACTCCTAAGTGCCCTGGATCCTTTAGTGGGAAATGGTATTTAAAGAGCGTAATCTGAATGTTTGTCCCCTTTAAGCTAATGCTGCAAGGAACAACAAACAAAAAATGTTTGTCATGTTGTTAATGAGTTTGATTGTTTCTATACCTGTTCAATGGACAGAGCTGGTTAGTATGGGTTTGTTTTGGTTTGGTTTTTGTCTTTTAAATCAAATATATCATGAACTCATTGATACTTCTGACTCAAATTAAGGAAGTCAAGGTTTTATGTAACCTCTTTGATTACACATCTGTAACTCCCTTTATTTTGAAAATCCTTGGTCTCGCCTCTACTTTTTCCTTCCTGCCCTGTAAGTACTGACTTAAACACTTTTTATGATTCATTTTTTCATTTTAAAAATGTAATTATGCATGTTTATACTTACCCTTTTCTTAGATAAACAGTAGTAGCATACTTTTCTCCTCCTTTTTTCACTTTATAGTAAATTCTAGAGATTATATAATACTAACATAGAGCTATTCCTCATTTCTATATAGTACTCCATTGTGTAGATGTGCCATAATATATTCAACTTGAACAATGTCATTCAGAAAGCAGCCAAAAACTGTTAGGGCCATGTCAAAGACTAAGGAGCCAACCTGAATAAGCTCCCCAGCCATAGATAAAATTAGTACCATAATATACTCAGCTCCTTCCCTATGGATGGACATCTGGGTGGCTTCCAGCCTTTTGCTATTACAAATAGTGCTGTAATGAATAATCATGGGAACACATCTTATTTTAGGATATATTCCCAGAAGTTAGTTCAAATGGTAAATCCATATATAAATTTGCCTAATATGGCCACATACCCATCCATGAGTATGTTGGCATTTTGAAATCAAATCAGCAATGTACGTGAGTGCCTGTTTTTCCCACAGCTTTATCAGTGGAGTAAGTTGTCAGACTTTTGGATTGTTGCCAACCTGTTAAATAATAAATAGTATTTCAGTTCAGTTTCAATTTTTTATTGCTATATTATGAATGGGACTGAAAAACTTCCTATGCATCAATTGTGTATGTAATGTTTTATTTATTTTTTTAAGTTAGGTGAGTATAAAAGAATGTTAGGATTGGTATCTTAAGAATGAGGTATTGTTAAAGAAATAAAAATTATGACATTTGTTAAAATGGTAAGGAAGACTTTATTCAGGACTATGCAATCAAAACATTGTAATAGGGAAGCAAGACTGGGCTCAACTGGGAATACAGCAAGGACAGCCGGGGTATTTATAACCAACAGGTAGAGTAGGGAGGGTCACTGGATAGAAAAGTACTAAAAGGAGACATCAAGGGTGGTAGGATTCTTGCTGAAGGCAGGCTAAGAGCATATACTTCAGAAGTGGAGAATGATCAGATACCCAGAGTGGTGGGATCCTCACTAAACTGACAGGATTCTTGTTAAGACTGAGGTAGGCCAACAATTACAGGTGGGGTAGTGCCCAAAGTCAAGGCCTAGTCAAGAAGAGGCTCAGAAGTTTGGTCAAAGGGATAGTCTTTGTCAGTATGTACACAAATGACATGCATATGTTCCTGAATTTTTGAATTTTTAAAAAAATTCAAATAGGACATTAAGAACTTACAAATTTGGGTCACATCAGAACTTCCCTTTCCAACTTTTAGTCACTTGCAGGCATCCCAAGCATTACCTTTTCATCTGTTTAAAAAAAAAAAAGTCACTTTATATTTCTGTGGTAAGACTTTGGATTTTAATTTTCATAAAACCCTTCATTAGGGTTTTGGACCTAGAGAGGATCCAATAGCTCCCTTGATTTAATCAAAATAAACTTTTGTATATGAGCACTCAGGCAAGGTAATTGCTAAAAAGATTTTTATAGATAATATTGAGACTCTTAAAATCCATGACAGCTTTAAAATGTTGGCGTCTATATCAAAAGTCAGGTTTTAAAAATTTACAGAAATATTATTTAAAGGCTTAATTAGTAAACCTTAATAATTTAATGTAAATTAGAATTTCAGCAACTCTAGTTTCAAAAATCAATGAATTAAAAGTTAGGAAAATAAAGGTGTTAAAGATGGCCTGAGTATATTGGGCACATATTGTTTGCTTCTTCACGTCAGGCTGGGACCATTAGCTCAAAACTTACCTTATCTAAGCTCAAAATTTTATCCATGTAATCGCTTAAATATAGCTCAGATGGGCTGAGTGCAGTGGCTTACGCCTGTAATCACAGCACTTTGGGAGGCCAAGGCAGGCAGATCGCCTGAGGTCAGGAGTTTGAGACCAGCCTGGTCAACATGGTGAAACCCCATCTCTACTAAAAATTACAAAATTATCTGGGCATGGTGATGCATGCCTGTAGTCCCAGCTACTTGGGAGGCTGAGGCAGGAGAATCTCTTCAACCCAGGAGGTGGAGGTTGCAGTGGGACATTGCACTGCAGCCTGGGATACAGAGCAAGACTCTATCTCAAAAAAAAAAAAAAAGTGTATATATGTATACACACACACACACACACACACACACACACACACACACAGGCACACACATATATAGCTCAGATGGCCATGTTTTTAGCCATTTAGAGTCTGCCTGCTAGCCAAAGATAAAACTGTACCTGGCATCTGTTAACCAAAGATAAGACAAAGCATAGGGCTATAAAAGACCCCAAACCTCTGCTGCCCTTCCAAGTTTTCCGACTCAGAGACTCCCCATCTTGCAGCTGTACAACATCGCCTAGACAGATAAACCCCATTTCTGCTTCTCCCCTACCCCAGGAGTAGTTCCCTTGCCTTCTTCCCCTTCTGCATGGTGCCCATACACCTCTGCCTCTGGAAGGTCTCCAGCTGTGAGGGATGTCCTCCTTACATGTAGTCTGTCAAGCACCACCCAAATAAAGCTTGTTGCATGCTACTGCCACCTTGTGGTCACATCTCTTCTTTGCTCAGCCCCAAAATCCTTGAACTCAGAAAAACCTTATGTTTAGGGGGAAATAGTCACAAGAAATCATACTGACAAACACAAGGCAGAGAGGACCTTGTTCTTCCTATACATATTTCCTGTCAAGGAAGGAAAAAAGAATTCTAAGATCCCAAAAGCCGATGGAAGTCCAGGAAAAGCCTTTCCTACGATTTCCAGAAGGCAATCATGCAAGGGACTAAGCGCACAGAGGCACAGAGATGTTGAATAATTGCCCAAGCTTACTCTGCTGTGATTGGAATCCAAAGACTGAACTTCCAATTCCTGTGCTACTGCCTCTCCTAAGTTACAGTGTCTCAAATCAGATAATGAATATAGACGCTTAGTACATTTGAGTTCCATAAATGTCAAGCTGGGCGCAGTGGCTCACGCCTGTAATCCCAGCACTTTGGGAGGCTGAGGTGGGTGGATCACTTGAAGCCAGGATTTCAAGACCAGCCTGGCCAACATGACGAAACCCCATCTCTACTAAAAATACAAAAACCAGATGTGGTGATGCACACCTGTAATCCCAGCTACTTGGGAGGCTGAGGCATGAGAATTACTTGAGCCTGGGAGACAGATGTTGCAGTGAGCTGAGATCACACCATGCACTCCAGCCTGGGCAACAGAGTTAGACTCTATCTCAAAAACAAAAACAAAATACCAAAAATAAATAAATGTCAGTTAATTGTTGTTATTAAGATTCTAATGCCTATATCTGTACCTTATGCTCTTTCCAGAGTTGAAGTGCCATGCCTCCTCATCCGAAATCAGTTCCAATTCCCATCTCCTACATGAATCCTTTTAAACTAGGGTGATCTTTCCTCTCTAAAGATTCCTTTTGATATCTAAAGGCAGAATTTGGCCCATGATCTACTTTATCAATGATTCTGCCTTAGTACTTTATCAGCAGTGGTATTTAAAGAGGAAGAAATCTCTCACATTCCATGTTCACTCACAGGAAGCCATTCATTCATTCATTCATGCATTTACTGAATAAGGGTGTATTCTGTCAGGCCCTGTGCTCAGTGCTACACATACAATGGTGAACAGAACACATGATTATTGTCCTCATGGAAAATTTGACAACAGACTATGGCATTAAAAACTGTAAATATAAATTGTGTTAAGTGTTGTGAAGAAAAAGAACAAAGGGTCTACTAAAGAGACTATCAAAGGGATATAATCTAGATGGGAGAAGTCAGAGAAAGACAGTTTGAGAAAGTAACATGGAGGCTGACACCTGAAGAATGAGTAGGAATTTGCCAGGGAAAGAATGAATGAAAGAAGATTCCAGTCAAAGATCCTGAAAGCAAAAAAGAGTTTGACATATTTAGAAACTGATGAAAACCAAGGTGGCTGAGAGACAGTGAGCAATGGGTAGAGTGGCAGAAAATAAAGTTGAAGACTATCAAGGGCCATGTTGACCTTAGCAGGAGCAGGAATATTGTGCAACTTGAAAAAATACCTGTTATTTGCACAGTACAAACTCTGCAAATGAGACCTTGCCTAAATCTTGACTCAAGATTTAGAAGTGGGCATGGTTTTTTGGTTTTGTTCTGTTTTTTGTTTTTTTTTTCTCATCTTTTTTTTTTATATACTTTAAGTTTAGGGTACATGTGCACAATGTGCAAGTTTGTTACATATGTATACATGTGCCATGTTTGTTTTTTGAGATGGAGTTTCACCCCTGTTGCCCAGGCTGGAGTGCAATGGCGTGATCTCGGCTCACCATAACGTCTGCCTCCTGGGTTCAAGCAATTCTCCTGCCTCAGCCTCCCCAGTAGCTGGGATTACAGGCATGTGCCACCACGCCCAGCTAATTTTTTGTATTTTTAGTAGAGACGGGGTTTCTCCATGTTGGTCAGGCTGTCTTGAACTCCCTACCTCAGGTGATCTGCCCACCTTGGCCTCCCAAAGTTCTGGGATTACAGGCGTGAGTCACCACATCCGACCAGGAGTGGGTGTAGTTTTTAAGATACTGAGTAATACTGACCCACTGATCCTTTTTGTTTCAACGGTACTTGTATTGCTTTTAAAATAGTGAATCTCTTAAGCATCACATCTGTTTTGCCTGAAATTTTCTTTCTTTTTAATTATTTATTAAGACACGGTCTTACTATGTTGCCCAGACTGGTCTCGAGCTCCTAGACTCAAACGATCCACCTGCCTTGGACTCCCAAAGTGCTGGGATTACAGGTGTGAACCACTGCATCTGGTCTTGAATTTTCTTAGTAACATACATAGTGTCTACTGTGATGTGCAAGACAACAAAAGGAGGTGACATCTTCACCAATAGGAACTGAATATGGTTAAATTACATTGCCTGTGACCACAAAGGAACTTAATGTCTAATGGCCTCAAGCGATATAAGGAAATTAAGAGAAAGTTTAGATGGAAGCTATAATGAGCATGGCTGAAGTATGAAATTAAGCCTGCTGCAAAGTCCTGTATGATCACACTTAATATATTGAGGTTTAAACCCAATGACTGAAGACCAGGTTGGCTGGTAGGTGGGGTTGGAGGCAATCAAATGGATCAATGCATGTCAAGCACCTGAAAACATCTGACATTTGGTCAGCAAATAGAGCTACCATTATTATCTATGGTGATTTATTTTTTCCAAAACAAAATGTCAGAGTAACACTTAGGGAAATAACATATTTGAATAAATGGGTTGGTTATAATAGCTATTTATTACCAAAATGAGAAATAAAAGTTTTACAGTGAGATGACAAAGTTCAAATATTATCTGTAGTATACAAGAACTAGATAAAAAAAAAAAAAACACGTTGCAAAAAGGGTGCCTACTATTTAAACATCCTATACCTGAGTTACAAATCACCTAAGCACAATTACAAATAATTCAGCCTAGCACCCATGCAGGACACTAGCTAGCATGTGGGTAGCCAGCAGAGCCTCTAAGCAGAGGCAAAATCAATTGCATCTCAAGGAAATAGTCTCCCAGCATCAGAATGAAGAGATGGATTCTTTCCTCCCCTCACTTGGTCCCTAATTGTTCTCTTTACAACTCTAGCAGATGTTGGGGCTCAGAAAACCCAAAGTGAAGGCCTCAGAAGCAAAGTTTTTCTCTGATGTTATCCTGTCCTCCTGTCTCAGCCTCATTCTCCCTGAAGGCAAGCCATAGAAATTAGAATTCCTCTTCCCCAAGGTAGGTCATAGAAACTGGAACCAGCTTTCCACAATGCCAGACTTACATCTTAAAGATAGTACTCTAATCTTTCCTCACCTAACTATGTAAGAGCTGGCCATAAATAAATTCTCTGACCTACCTTGTTTGATAGCAGGTTATAAGATCCCCATTCCCATACAGGCCCTGCCCTATATCCAGGCGGAAGGAATGCTGCACAGAGACCAAGAAGAATCTGAACAGAGAGGCCTTGCTGGGTCCCCAACCTGTGTCTATTCCCATTAGATCATATCCTTCTTTCCAATCACTATTCTTCAGGGCTGTCCATTCATTATTAAACCTAAGCGTAAAAATGCACAGTTTCCCCTGTAATTTTGGATCTTCATTATGAAGGCTCTCCGGTCATGTAAATCTGTGATTAAATAAATTTGTTAAGTTTTTCTCTTGTTAACCTGTCTTTTGTTATAGGATTGTCAGCTGTGACCCTTATGAAGGGGTCTTTCCCTTCTGCCCTTACAGAGCCATCTGCCCCTATACAGACATCTAGAACTGGTTTAGATGACTAGCCTTTGCCTGTCTTCCCCTGAGCATTCCCTATTACAGTCTTACTTCTGCTCTTAAAGACCTAATACCTCTATAAGAAACAAAGGAGAGAGTTATGACTTGGACGTGTTGAGTACCAATAACATAATGCAGAGGGGGACATTTTGTTGCACTGATAATATGAAACAGATTTATTTACCAGAACAACCTGTTGGTCCCAAGCGTTGCTAACCAGTGTACTTTCTAAGTTTCAGAATTAATACCAAAGAGATAAGAATAAAACTCAGACCTTCTTCCAATAGGTGGGCCTGGCATGAGACTTCTTGAATGAATCAATAGACAAATGAATAAACAAACTTACTAAAGGGACTGTTTGATTCTTGTCTCAGGCATTCCATAAAATCCTATAGATTTTATGATGTGTTGACCCCGTGTTCTACAAGTGTCAATGAAGAAGCATCTTATGGGAAGGAGTATAAACTGTAGTTCAATATTTGAGGGGCTTTAAGGAGGTATGGAAAGAGTCTGGGAGTGACTAAACTATCCAATGTCATCGAAATAAAGCAATGAAGAATAAGAGTAATTTTTGTTGCTTTATTAAATTTTTTCTCACAGAATTCTTTATAAAAACACCATGTCCCTAAAATGTCATTCAACATATATGCACACCTTCGATGTATAGGACACTGATCAAAAAAGACAGAGAAATGTGTCCCTGGTGTTTTGTTTTTGTTCTGTTTGTTTTTAAAGGCAGGGTCTCAGTATGCTGCCCAGGATGGATTCAAACTCCTGGGCTCAAGTAATCCTCCTGCCTCAGCCTGGGACTACAGGCACATACAACCACACCTGGCTTCATGTTCCCGGTATTAATACAATGCCAAAATATTTAAAATTCTGAAAGGTAAACTCAAATATCTTAAGTTTTACTTCACTTACAATTTCAATAATGCTGAAATTTTGATTGAATATTGTGTTTGTAGTGCTGTCTCTTTTTTGTTCATAAGAACAAAAGCCTATCATTCTCTTAGTTTCTAAAAAATATATGTTCATATGGTTTAGATACATATAGTCATATAAATATATTACACAAAACAATGTTTTTTTGAGTTGTAAATAAATAAAAATTTTAAGGAAACCAAATCAAGATAAAAGTTGAAGTTATAATACATTTAATAAATTAATTCTAAAGTTTAGACAATGTTTTCGTTCTTCTTCATGAAAGAAATGTACGAACTGTACCCTTGATTGTGCTCCTACAAATAGGACACTTTCTTAAAGAAGGAGCACAATCTTTGCATACTACTAGATGACCACAAGGAATAAACACTATGGACACTTCTTTGTCCATACACACTTTACATGTTCTTTCTTCTTGTAGTCTCCGCAATTGTTCTTCCACTGGTAGATCTAGAAAGAGAAAAGAATTTTTAATAAAAGGCAATTTGCTTCTTCAATGAAAAACTAAGATGATAAAGACAATGTTTTCTATTGATTTAAAATATTAATACTATTACCTGAAACATCTTCTGTGGGAATATATTTTATGTCCTGTTGCACTAAGGGAGAAAAAGAAAAAGCATTACTATGACAAGTAAGGTTAATATTTAGCTACAGAATATATTTTAAAAATGAACACTTTAGACTTTAGCCAAATACTCATGTCAAGGCAACAGAAGTCTTTAATCTTTTTGTGTAATTAATAGCTATAAATTAGATTGGTTTTTTTTTTTTTTTGAGACAGAGTCTGTCACCCAGGCTGGAGTGCAGTGGCACAATCACAGCTCATGGCAGCCTCTACCTCTCAGGCTTAAGCCATCCTCCCACCTCACCCTCTTGAGTAGCTGGGATTACCAGGCATATACCGTCACAAATAATTTTTTAAAAAAATTTTTGTAGTGATGGGGTCTTGCCATGTTGTCCAGTCTGGTCTCAAACTCCTGGGCTCAAGCAATCCACCTGCCTCAGCCTCCCAAGGTGTTAGGATTATAGGCATGAGTCACCACATTCAGCCTGAATTATTTTCAATAATCATAATTTATTAATAAGAGCGTATTTTCAATTGACTTAGAAAATTTTAAAAAATAATTTTCTACCACTCACCAAATAAATGCTCATATAACACAGCGTCAGCTTCTTGCAGAGAGTTTCTGAATACAGTGGCTGCAATATTTCCTTTTACTAAAATCGTATCAATCAATTCTCTTGCTTGTAAAGATGTCTGTGTCTTCTGTTTAATAACATCATGTTCTTGTTCATTAATAATTCTGGCAGTTAGTAGACTATCCAGGATTGGAATTACACAAGTCAAATGTTGAAAAAGTGCCTTCCTATTCTTCCGGATTAGTAATAAATCATCTTTATAAAAAAGAAAACAAGCATAAACATGTTCAAACTCTGCTCACAAATTTCCTTCCAGTCCTATATATATAAAAGAATAAAAACTATCTTTAATTCGTAATCATTAAGGCATTGATGTTGATTGCTAGGTTTAGGGGTGTCTGATCTCCTGTGCTTAATAATAATGTTGTTATAATTATAATGCAGGGTGCAGTGGCACATGCCTGTAGCACCAGCTACTCAGGAGGCTGAGGCAGGAGGATCACTTGAGCCCTGGAGTCAGAGACGAGACTGGGCAACATAGCAATACTCTGTCTCAAAAAAATATAATAATAATGATAATAATAATAATAATAATAATAATAATGCTACTTATAGTAAGGACTAACATTTAGTGAGCACTCTGTTAAGAACTTTACATGCATTGATTCATTTCATCTTCACAACAGCTCTTTGAGGTAGGTCGTAATAGCCTCATTTAACAAATGAGAAAATGAAGCCACAGTGAGGAAAGTAAGTTGCCAAAGGACACCACAACTAACAAAAATCAAACTGAAGTAGTCTGGTGTCATATACTGTGCTTTCAATCATTTGGCAATACTGCTAAGCCTTTAACCAAATGAAACTTAGAACCCATTAAAACTGATGTTTCAATTCAATCTAGTCAAATTGGGGAAAGACAAAATCAAGAGAATTAAAACAATTTTTTCTTAAAGTATCATTCTTCCATAAAATTTCTTTTATTATTTATTTATTCATTTTTAAAATGGAGTCTTGCTCTGTCGCCCAGGCTGGAGTGCAGTGGTGCAATCTCAGCTCACTGCAACCTCTGCCTCCCAGGTTCAAGCTATTTTTGTGCCTGAGCCTCCTGAGTGGTTGGGATTACAGGCATGTGCCACTACACCCAGCTAATTTTTTGTAGTTTTAGTAGAGATGAGGTTTCACCATGTTGGCCAGCCTGGTCTTGAACTCCTGGCCTCAAGTGATCTGCCCACCCCAGTCTCCAAAAGTGCTGGGATTACAGGTGTGGGCCATTATGTCTGGCCATAAAATTTCTTTAAAATTCCATTTTAAGTTGAAATTTTAATTATTTCCAGAAATTAGACATATTGCCATTACCTAAATATTTTATAGTAAGCAGGGAAAGGCAGTAACAGCATTTTGAATAATAAACCCTATTTTTCAACGACTACCTTCTTGTCCTACAAGATATCATCTAATTCTCCTTCAAGACCTAGATTTTGTATCCATCGGTAAAACATTTTATATTTTAAAACTGCAATTTTTTTATCTCTTTGAAATATAACTTATGAATCTAAGTTTATTAATTTCCATGTAGCTTACCATAATCCATAAAGCTGTTTCTAAAAAATAACTAATGACAGAGGCTGAGCTATCCGAAGAATTGTTTTGGGAGAGAGGATTGTTAGATTTCAGATACACTGACTTTGTCAAGTGATAGGACTCATAAAAAGAACTATTTAAGAAAGAATAAAAAATGGAAAAAAGAAAACATCAAAAATCAAAAACAACAACCAGAAAATAAAGATGGTGCTTAGTCAAAAAGACAAGGCTAAAGACATATTTTGAAAATAATTGAAGCTCTGAGAATAAATGAGATAAAGGGTCAGGAGCTAGAATAGTGTCTGGCACAAAGTTAATGCTCCAGAAATATCTGTTGAACAAATGAACAACCAAGCCGTAGTTCTACAATTTAAAGAGTAGGAATGAAAAGTAATAGTGAGAGGGGTAGAAGACATAAAACTTAATATATTTTGTTAAATTATCTATATTAGCAAATTAGGGATATATTAGAAAATAAAAATACAAACTTGGTGTTGAAGTATACTAGTTTTTCAACCTAAGATTTATTTTTGTAATTATACGTAACCTAATATAATGCATTCTCTGAAATTCTTAAGATTTCTAAAATTTAATTGCTAGTAACTGAGAAAAAGTCTCATTTCAAAGTTGTAGACTATATTCTGGTTTGTAAGTTCAGAAGACTTGAGTATACCTTTGAAGCATATTATTATTTTTCTTTTTGCTTTTATTTATTTATTTATTTTTTAGACAGAGTCTCACTCTGTCACCCAGGCTGGAGTGCAGTGGCATATGACCATAGCTCATTGCAGCCTCAACCTCCCTGGGCTCAAGTGGTCCTCCCACCTCAGCCTCCTAAGTAGCTGGGACTACAGACACATGCCACCACACCCTGCTAATTTTTATATTTTTTTATATAGACAGGGTTTTGCTATGTTGCCCAGGCTGGTCTCGAACTCCTGGGCTTAAGCAATCTGTCTGCCTCAGCCTCCCAAAGTGCTGTGATTACAGGTGTGAGCCACCACACTCAGCCATATTATTATTTTATTCTGGGGAAAAAAAATATCTTAAATTGCCTCTTTATTTATATCCCTACTGTTCTTGGGAAACTATAACATAATCATTAACCTAAATGTGTTTTCATTCACTCACTCAGAACATAGACTACATGCAGGCACCATACTATGTAGTAGAGATACATATAATGGTGAGGCAGAAACGCTAAGGGCTCTTTTTGACAATGTAAATTATTATATATTGTTGACTTGAAGTCATTTCTGGAGACTTTTCTGATCGTCTTTGAAAGAAATATAAATATTTTATAAGTGGATAGTTTTAGATTTTATGGAGCCTCTCAACGGTTGTGGAGATAAGTGTTCTCTTCTTTGAGCAATTGTTGGCTGATGACAAATGGCTACCACTAAGAAGGCTACAGGAAGGACATACTTGCCTAATCTTCACAGAGAAAAGAGAACTTGATGAAGCTGGGCAAAGGTTAACTGTGACTGTATTGCTGCTACACTAGTGGTTTATAGACTGAGTAATTCACACTTTGGTGAATGTATGATGCTATATCACTATGGTCTGATAGGTTTGTCTGGGTTGGGTCAGAAAACAAATCCATCCTCATGGGCAGGGTTGGATTTATCCCTAAATGAAGTGGACAATCTGACTGTCAATCATCCTGTGAAGAAATAGATCCCAGATGGCCTTGGACAAGGATAAGGAGAAATCTTTGTTCTCCTTCTGAGCTTTATGAATATTTTGGGGCCTGAGTTTTGATAAAGGAAAACATTATTGGGACATTCCTAGTGACTTGTGTAAACTTGCCAAAGCTACACAGAGATGAACCAGAAGCTAGGCAGAGAGATTTATGAGGATGAGCCTGGGGGCACTAAGAGAGGCCACATCTAGCTGCAGCTGTAAATCGACATTTGTGATATAATTCCCTTCTGTTTTCCTTAAGTCTCCAGTAAGAGCTTGTTAAAAGTTGCAGTCTGTTTTCAGCTGTGTTGAAGGGACTTATAGGTCTGGTCCATGCTTGGGAAAGGAGAGATCAGCATTTCTTCTTGTCTAGGACAGAATGATGATAGCAGTCAAAACAGCCAGATGAGAATGGATGTGCCCAGAAGAGTTTTTGTGAAGGGCAATAGAGAGCATAGTAGTGGATAAGGTTAGTATGGAAGGACATGAGCAACTTATCCTAAGAGATTGTGAAACAGTATCCTAGGACTTGCCTAAATAATCGACAGATGCTCTGAAAGACTCAGTTCTTGTGTGGACAGGTAGGGGACTTAATAGTAATTTGTGGATTAATGTATAGTCACAGGCTAAGACATGCTTTTATGCTACTGTTAAAATTAATAACTGTCCAGCCAGGCACAGTGGCTCATGCCTGTAATCCCAGCACTTCGGGAGGCCGAGGCGGGCTGATCACTTGAGGTCAGGAGTTCGAGACCAGTGTGGCCAACATGGAGAACTCTCTTCTCTACTAAAAATACAAAAATTAGCCTAGCATGGTGGCAGGTGCCTGTAGTCCCAGCTAAGGGAAAGAGGCACGAGAATTGCTTGAACCCAGGAGGCAGAAGTTGCAGTGAGTTGAGATCATGCCACTGCACTCCAGCGTGGGTGACAGAGTAAGACTCTGTCTCAAAAAAAAAAAAAAATTAATAATTGTCGCTGATCCCACCCTGATTTACTCCAAAGGGGAGTGAGCAACTAGCCTGGGATTAAAAATGTGCCATGATGCAACAAGGATTCCATTTTTAAAGCGTTAAGAAAAGAAAAACATGCCATGAATGTATAATTGGACACAACGTCAGCTATCCACAGAAAAAAATATGAGTTAAGGAAAAACAGGAAAAATACTTTTGTACATCATATATTTTTGACTTGTGAGCAACTCAAATATATTTGAATATGAATAAATTTTTCAGTATTTGAATTTAGAATACTAAACATGAAAAAAATCCGACTGGATTGAGTATATTTTCAGATATACTAGATGAGTATATTTTCCATAACGTATAGACTGATATCAAATGCTTATGAAAATGGACTGTATTAATAAATCTACATACTTGATTCTTTTTCCTCAGTTGCTCTTTCTCTCTCCTCTTCCCTTATTTCATCTTCTGCATTGAGTAAATCTAACACAAGATCATGGACGAGTCTATAATTCTCTCCGGTTGCTAGGATTTTTCTCTGAACTGTCTGTTTTACCAGGCTTCTACTAAAGCCCATTTCTACGGCAGCATTAACCACAGGAGTATTCATCATGATTGCATCTTCTGAACGGTCTTCTCCAGGTTCAAAACGAATAACTATACAGAACAAAGAATTTAACACATATCAGGATAGCCTGTATATTTCTTAAAAATCGAAATTTGAAATGAAATCAAAAATTGAAAGTTTTTATAATATTAAAAATGTAAAACCAACAAAATGTATAGGCAGTATTTTATATGAACATTGTTAAATTTAAAATGATATACACATTCAGTCATCAAAATAACAACTTGGAATATTGTAGTTAGATGCAAAATACACATTACCTGTCATAACTGGATATACACATGTGAGCAGGAGAAGGAAACAGAATGGCAGGGATTACCTCCTAGTAGAATTGAGATTATTTTTCCCTATGTTGAATGAACAAATGAGCTTTCAATCAAGAATAATTCACATATTTTTCAGAGAGGCTATTGTTATACAATATTGCTTCCTTGGAGTTCATTCTCAACAGTGCAATCAGAGTGACTTTTTAAAAACACAAATATGATGTGTCACACTTCTTAAATTCCATCGACAATTCCATTGCTCTTAGGATAAAATCCAAAATATAAGTGTCTTACAAAGTCTCATACAATCTGAACCCTGTTCACCTCTTCAGCCTCATCTCTTGCCACTGAATCATTCACATTCTGCACTCTAGCCCAGAAGTCACAAACTGATGGCTCTAGTGTCAATTCTGCCTATAGTGCTGACCACTCATACAGCTGGCCTGCTTCCCTCATTTATCTCTTAGCAACTCCTGCTTCTGGTCATATAGAAATTTGTTCAGTTCTTCAAAGGTGCCTATTCTCCTTTGTCACTTCGGTCTTTCATATGCTGTTCCCTCTGCCTGGAATACTCTTTTCTTCCATTTGTCACTCGGTTAACTCCTCCTCTTCCCTTGGATTTTCTGCTAAGACAAATACTTCCTTGGGAAAGCCTTTTCTGACCCTCCAAGTCTGGGTTAATTGTCCTATATGCACTCTCATATTACACTTTACTTTTGCTGCCATATCCCTTTCTCCTGTCTGTGTATTTGTCTGTTTCCCATAGATACATGAGACCAGGAGTTATGTTTATCCTGTTCTCTATTTCTTTTTTTTTCTTTTTTATTATTTTACTTTAAGTTTTAGGGTACATGTACACAATGTGCAGGTTTGTTACATATGTATACATGTGCCATGTTGGTGTGCTGCACACATTAACTCATCATTTACATTAGGTGTATCTCCTAATGCTGTCCCTCCCCCCTCCCCCCACCCCACAACAGGCCCTGGTGTGTAATGTTCCCCTTCCTGTGTCCAAGTGCTCTCATTGTTCAATTTCCACCTATGAGTGAGAACATGCAGTGTTTGGTTTTCTGTCCTTGCGATAGTTTGCTCAGAATGATGGTTTCCAGCTTCATCCATGTCCCTAAAAAGGACAGGAACTCATCCTTTTTTATGGCTGCATAGTATTCCATGGTGTATATGTGCCACATTTTTTAAATCTAGTGTATCATTGATGGACATTTGGGTTGGTTCTATCCTGTTCTCTATGCTTTCCTCAGAACAGGCGATATACAATATACAATAAATATATACTGAATTGAATTGAACATGAGATAATGGAGTAGAGGAGCTTGTACAAATATTAGCTCTATCGCATTTTAGGTGTAAGGTGATGTACAAGTCATTTAACCTTTCTGAGCCTCAGGGTCCCTATTTAAAAAGGCGACTAACATGTTCTATCCTTTCCCTTTCACAGAAAGAATATGTGAGCAATCTAATATCATAGTACATCTGTTCCCACACTGGCCCAAGAACAACGGTTAGGCTGGATGTATGTAGTTTGTTAAAACTATACATGTCTGAGCCCCACCTTTAGATACTCAGATTTAATTCAGTAGGTCTGAAGTAGAAACCGGAAATCTGTCATATTTTTTAAAGTTCTCTAGGCAACTCTGATATGCATTGAAGTTTGAAAAATATCAACACAGTATATTTGAAAATGCATTCATTGTAAATTATAAATCAATATAAAGGTACATTACTATTATCAACTTTCAAATGACTCTATTTAAATGCATTCATTATTATCCATTGTACTTACTTGATGACTCTGCATTTTCATCTCCTGGGCTGTCTGATGTGGATAGCAGCTGCAGAAAAAAAAAATATATATATATGTAAATTAAAATATAAATCTTATCTTACCCATTGCAATGAAAATGACCCAACAGACATATTTTATTCAATTTGTTGCAAACTACTTGCTTACTGGCAAAATAATTTTTTAACCAAAAGCAATATTTCATTTATATTTGATAGTTATTCCCTAGGCCATAAAATAATAGAGTTTCAGTGTGTGTATATAATAACAAATAAAACCCATTTTCATTAAGGCAGGAAAAGGACTATACCTTTTCAATAATCCATGTGACAATCAATTTTCCTTTCATCCACAGGTCCTACCTACCCTGGGTCATCCTTTGGGATAAGTTGGACCCTATAACAGTTTCATTGCTCATGGCTAGGATGGGTTTGACCATCAAACTATTACTTAAGTTATTTGCTTTCCCAAGAAGGTTAGAAAAAGCAATAAAATTCTCTTTCTCAGATCTTTTGAAGGAAAATTTATATAGTAAAACTGTTAAATACTACTATCCCAGTCATTTTTTCTCAGACAGTTTGATTTATTGCAACTTGATTGAAAAACATCACAAGTGTCATTATCAGGAGACTACCATTTATGGATCTATTTTTCTCCAAAGAATAATACTTTCTAAAATCATGTCAGATTTGATAAGAAAAAGAAAATGTATGGCCGGGCGCGGTGGCTCACGCTTGTAATCCCAGCACTTTGGGAGGCTGAGGCGGGCGGATCACGAGGTCAGGAGATTGAGACCACGGTGAAACCCTGTCTCTACTAAAAATACAAAAAAATTAGCCGGGCGTGGTGGTGGGCGCCTGTAGTCCCAGCTACTTGGAGAGGCTGAGGCAGGAGAATGGCGTGAACCCGGGAGGCGGAGCTTGCAGTGAGCCGAGATTGCGCCACTGCACTCCAGCCTGGGCGACAGAGCGAGACTCCGTCTCAAAAAAAAAAAAAAAAAGAAAGAAAAAGAAAATGTATTTCTAAAACAACTCTTGTCTTTTCACTAAAATAGCACTCTCTGTAATTATCAGAAAGCAATTTCTCTGATGGCAACCAATATTTAAAAAAAAGAACTTTCCCTACCTGTTCAAGTAGATGAGGGTAACTGGCTTGAACTTGACGGATGAACTCCTGTCCTTTAATTCTTATCAAGTACTCACACCTAAAATGTAAAGAAAATAAAATTTGAGGGTTTATTTATACAAGTGAAATGAAAATGCAATAACATAAATTTCTCATCTCTAGGTGTTTATTCCATTTCAAATCTGGTTGTTTGCCCCAAATCACAGAATCATTTAAGATCATTTATTCTAAACTTAATGTTAGAAGAATAAATACATCCTAGCCTACTGGGAACTGATTCTATTGCATTGCTTTCAACAAAAACTTTTTTTTCTAAAACTAACCCATAAGTATCTTATGATAGGATTCAAATTTTTTGTGTGAATTTTTAATTGTTTTGTAAGATGCTTCTCATGACAGTTAACATTTTTCATACAGGTTGAATGTTTTACAAAATTAATATTTTTATATTTGCCAAGATATATTATGCTTCTGCTAATTTTTTTTTTTTAGACAGAGTCTTGCTCTGTCACCCAGGCTGGAGTGCAGTGGGATGATCTCAGTTCACTGTAACCTCTGCCTCCTAGGTTCAAGTGGTTCTGGTGCCTCAGCCTCCTGAGTAGCTGAGCTTGCAGGTGCCTGCCACCATGCCCAGCTAATTTTTGCATTTTTAGTGGAGATGGGGCTTTACCATGTTGCCATACTGGTCTCGAACTCCTGACCTCAAGTGATCCTCCTGCCTCAGCCTTCCAAAGTGCTAGGATTACAAGCATGAGCCACTGCACCCGACCACTTCAGCTAATTTTGAAAAGCACTAAAGGTTTATCTTAATTTGGGCAGGACTCATCCAGCCATTTGTAGACTGGATATTTCAAGTGAGTATAAACATACATATAATCAAGTTACTCTTAATATATTGTGAAGTATAAATATTTCAAATGAGTATAAACATACATATAACCAATTTACTATTCATTTAACATATAGGGAATGGTCAGAGATATTGCAGTGAAAGGCAGGTTGATATAAGCAAGAGGAAGGTGATTACTAGTAATCTACCAAGGCTCAAGTGGACAACGGTCAAGAGCCTCTCAGTCTACTGAGGTCAAGTAAGGCCATCTCTCCTCAGAGCTCTTAGCTACTCTCTTCAACTCTTCTAAGATTCTTAAAAACACACTGATGTTGGCCGGGCATGGTAGCACCTCAAACTCTTGAGGTCAGGAGTTTGAGACCAGCCTGGACAACATGGTGAAACTCCATCTCTACTAAAAATACAAAAATTAGCTGGGCATGCTAGCGTGCACCTGTAGTCCCAGCTACTAGCGAGGCTGAGGCATAAGAATTGCCTGAACCCAAGAGGCGGAGGTTGCAGTGAGCTGAGATCACACCACTGCACTCCAACCTGGGCAACAGAGCCAGGCTCCATCTCAAAAAGAAAAAAAGAAAAAAAAGTAATCAAAATAAGTTAAGATGCCACATTTATTAATCAATATTAACCCATTTCCCATTTAGAAAAAAAACAGTGCAGCTTGTTGCCAGTGCAGTATTCTCAGGGCAAATGGGAAATGGGTTGAATAATAGCAAAAGTTTTGACCATGAAAAAATGTAATTGTAGGCCACATGATTTCGATGAAAAAGGAGAATGTAAAAAAATGTCTTTTTGAAGCTGATATTTTAGTTAGTACATTAAGTTTCTTACCCACAAGATAAAAACCCACACTTGCAAGCTGATCAGGATTAACTAGAACACTAGGTGGCCATTAAAGAATCAAAAGGGTAACACATCACATTAAAATGCTGCATGGCAATTAAAACAGATGAGATGAGTCTATACTTACCCTGACCACCCAATTTAATATTGTAACCTGCCTGGCATTTCTAAACTCCTCTTCGTTCTTTTTATTGATTGTACTTATTTTCCAACATGCTATAGAACTTTTTTTTTTTTTTGAGACGGAGTCTCACTCTGTCGCCCAGGCTGGAGTGCAGTGGCGCTATCTCGGCTCACTGCAAGCTCCGCCTCCCGGGTTCACGCCATTCTCCTGCCTCAGCCTCTCTGAGTAGCTGGGACTACAGGCGCCCGCCACCACGCCCGGCTAATTTTTTGTATTTTTAGTAGAGACGGGGTTTCACCATGGTCTCGATCTCCTGACCTCGTGATCCGCCCGCCTCAGCCTCCCAAAGTGCTGGGATTACAAGCGTGAGCCACTGCGCCCGGCCTCTCATGCTATAGAACTTATTCAAGTTTTTATTAGTTGTCTGTTCTCTCCTGCTATAATACAAACTTAGGAGACCAGGGGTCTTTGTTTTGTTCAACTGATTTTATGCACCCAGAACAATGCCTGGCAATAGGTGATCAATTATTATTGAATACTGAATGAATGGAAATATATCCAAGACATATATTGACTGAAAAAACTTCAGAACTAAATATAATATTTAATTTCTGTAAAATTGTGTACATTTATTTCTATATGTATATGTATTTATTTCTATATGTATATGTATTATATACATTTATTTCTATATGTCTGGAGGGATGTTCACTAAAATGGTAACCATGCTCATCCTTAGGTGGTAAGATTTCTGGACATTTTAATTTTCCTTCTCTGTGCTTTTCTACAATGTGTGACTTTGTTTTTATAATGAGCATGTATTATTTAAATATATATATTTCTTTAAAAATTAAACAAAAATCCCCAAATCTATTTCTTCGTTGTATTAAGTCCATCAAAACTTTTGAAGTAAGTATTTTGCTGAGTAATCCATCCTAAACTTATTCACAAATATATATTTGGAACAGAGTAAAGTAACAACTGATTTCAGGTAAACACATATACGCAATCTCATGATAATCACAAGAATTTGCAAAGAGAATTTCAAAACAATTACCTTGGAAACCACTTGGCATGTTCCACCCATGGATCATCTCCAGATTCCCAACACCTGAGTCCACCATCACAGCAAAAGCATTTGACATCATCACTGTTACCTAAAATTAATTTTAGACCAAAACTTATGAATACACATAATTTGCCCACTAAAATGTATAAAATAAAATATATTTTTTTTAATTAGCAGATTCAGTTTCTTACCGACATAATAAAAACCCGCACTTGCAAGCTGCTCAGGATTAACTAGAACACTAGAGGGCCAGTTAAAGAATGTTTTAAAGCGGGCTGCATGTGTCTGCATGCTCAGATTAGAAACTGTGTATCTTGAAGTGTCTTGAAGCTGATTTTCTATAAATGGGCATTTGGGAAAATGTCTCAGGTGTTCTGACATAGCATTATCCTTCGGTTCCCAATTGCTCAATTTTCCACCACAGGCAAAGCAAGCCACTCTGTCTCCAGGTCCTATGTAGTAAAAGCCTGCTTTTGCCAGATCTGTTGGCGACAGAAAAGTCAATGGCCACATCTGAAAAGTAAGTAATCTGGCATTTTCGTTATTCATTGCACAGTTGTAGGAACTTCTCATCAAGGCAGAAAAATCTTGATTTGCTCTGGAGTTTACGGGATTTGATGGAAAGCTTGAATAAGAGCCACTGAAATATCCACTGTTTTCTGTACCCGGAAATACTGAGTGTGTGGAATTTGTTACTGAAGAAGGAAAAGGCTGAGAGGTAGCTTCCAAGTTGTTAACTGAATTTAGACTCTGAACGAATCTGCAGCTAGGATACAACTTTTTATGCTTTTCAATAGGACTGTCTCCTCTTTTCCAGTTATCCAGCATCAGGCCACAACAGAAGCATTTGACCTTATCATTCACACCAGTGTAATAGAAACCAGCACGAGCGAGACTCCTTTCTGAGACGGGAACCCCAGCAGGAAAAGTGGAATACGTAGACATTCGGTACAGTTCACATGACAAGTCGTATTTCAGTTCAAACGTGTTGGCGCTTTTCATCAAATTTGATAAGAATATGCTATTTTCTACTATGTTCATAATGAAATGAATGGGGAAGAAAAGGGACTAGCCTTTCTCTGGGGAGGTAGTTTTGTGCATGGCTTTGCTTTTATTAGTTTTAATACTAGGCTGAAAAGCCAAAATGAAAATTTTTTTATCATTTTTATTTCTATGCATTTAGAGTTTCAACATGGAGATTCTAAATCCTATACTGATACATTTTAAGGAAGAAATACACAATTGCACCTTTGTATAATCTTTATACATACAATGTAAACATGATGCTACAGAGTAAGCTGTGTTGAAAATTAAAACCCTTCACAGAAGAGTAATGTGTATTAAGCCATCAGGATGCCATTTAATGGCAGGCATCTCCACAGGTAGGTCAACTTCTCTAGGCTACTAGAATGTTTCAGTTGCATTCAATCAACCTGAAGATGTAATGTGTGACTCATGAAGCTTCTTTTCATGGTGGAAAGCTCTGCTCTCAAGTGTTTCACAGCAAAAATATTCAGAATATGTTTATTTTGCTTTTTGGAAATTGTGAAATTTAGTGGCCAGGAAAAAAAAAGCGCAAGACCTATCTCAAAGGAGGAAAAGAATACATTACCATATTTCACTGATTCTAAGATGGCTATTTTAAAACTTCTGTTATCAAGAAGTATTTTATAATTAATGGCATATCATATTTTAGTTAGCAGCACTTTTATTTCTTAGAGGTATATAAAATAACGGTACGGTTTACAATTGAAGACATTTTGAATTCAGTGAAATATGATATATCCCCAATTTTTCTCCAATGAGTCATTTTTTTCTTTCTACAATCCTTCTAATAAGGAGAACAAAACAATCTAAAATTTTTCTCCAAATAAAGAGCTTTACTAGTAACAGGACTGGCTAACACATCTTAAAACCTGGTTTCGATATTAATTAAATAATAGTTATTTCCCATAGATCATCAGGAATATGATTGCTTAAGCATAATGATACTATTAGATCTTACACAATTAAATATTCTATTTAAAATAAATCATCAGAGATTAACATGTTTGTTCATTTGGTCCTTTGGACTCAGCTTCATGCTGTTGAAGCAACTCAATGTTGACTTTTTTTATTCTAATAGTATACTTGGCTAGAACATGGAAATGTCCTCTGTAATTATGGTAGACAACAGGTGCTGCAAACAGAGACTCTGCCCAAACTACCAATAACAAAACTGAACTTCATTGCTATATTCAGGTTACTTCTGGAAAAACAGAATCATGATATATATTTCATTCCCTTGGTTAAAAATGTTCTTAAGATAATTTAGATATGGCTGTAAACTAAGACCTTTCAAAGATTTTAAATTTTTTGTCCCCCTCAAAGAACTAACATTGTAGAGTTATTCAACTTATCACCTACTGAAAACATTTTTGAACTTTTGTTTTTCTAAATGTTTCTGAAGCCAACATCAAATCTACTCTGATAGTGGATTTATTTTTTAAAGCAGTCAAAAGTTACCAAATGCCATCTATAGGTTAAGATGGATAATCAAATTACATCAATGTAGTTTTGGTCAGAAATCATTTCAGGGATAGCATACTTTGAACCAGAATTTATCGTGACAAAAATATATAATAAATTTACCATTTCAACAGCGGACACCTTGTCCAAATTCAGAATGTCTCAATTATGACTTACTAGCCATTAGTAAAGAGGTTCTGAGTCAATAATACTAGGAATGACCAATAAGCAAGTCATTGTGGCTTTTTTTTTTTTTTTTTTTAACCAGTGATTTGCAACCATGGTTTCCTGGATCTCACAGATGTTGGGCTTTTCGACTGCAGACTTCAATGCTTTGTTTCCAGGTGGCAGGAGAAACATCACATCTCATTACCAATAATTATTTCCCTCAAAGGTAAGTAATTGTATCTAACGTCAATATTCCTTTCCCTGGCCAAAAATTTTACACATTGTTAAAAAAAATCTTCTTTGTATTCATCACTATCTTTATATTAATTTTCTAAGTTTCTTCATTTCCTAAAATATAACCTTCAACCATCATTCTTATCCTCATTATTCTCAGAGATAACAGCCCATTTAAACAAACTTTTGGACTTTTAAAATATCAATGGCCTTGTAAAAAACTGGATAATTTCTTGACCAATCATCAGATTTATCTTTTTACTTCCTCTAAATTTGTTGCACCTATCAAAAAGCTTTGTTCTTGATTTTTCTTTGTCACTGTAGAAGTATTTTAATGTGTCAAAGCTTTCATCTGCATGTTTCTTTAATTTGCAGTGGATTGATTATTAGCTCTTTGTTCGAAATAACTCATTTTAAAATCTTTCCCAAACACAGGTACTGTTTCTATTCTATATAATGGGAGAATACGCCAGTAGGAGATTGCCTGGCCAACTCTGAAAAAAACGCTTTAACAATATGCCCCAGCTAGAATCACTTCTCCTTTACTTCCACAAATCAAATTCAGAATCTAACTCATTATAGTTATACCTTATATAACTTGATCATGTTTATAAAATTAACATTCTTTGGATAGTAAAACACCAGTTAATACTTAATTTGTTTACCCATGCACAAAACTACCTCCCGAGATTAGACTAAGTCCCTTTAAGGATTTTAGGTCTCCATTTTGGGATGTTTTGATTTACAGAAGAAATTGAAAAAAAAAATCTAGAAGAAGTCGTTTTTCTCCTTTGTAAACCTGTTCAAAAACAAACAAACAAAAAGACAGTTTTAAAAGTCAAACAATTCATGGATGGAACACAATGACTTTTTAAGAAAACATTTTCTCCAAAATAGAGCACTAGTAATTACTGATTGTTTACCATTTATCAGGTGCTTTACTGGGCACTGTAGAGGCCAAAAAGAGATAAAAAACAGAGGTCTCTGCCTGATGCAGTGGCTCACGCCTGTAATCCCAGCACTTTGGGAGGCCAAGGCAAGTGGATCACTTGAGGTCAGGAGTTCGAAACCAGCCTGGCCAACATGGTGAAACCCCATCTCTACTAAAAATACAAAAATTAGCTGGGTGTGGTGGTGCGTGCCTGTAATCCCAGCTACTCAGGAGGCTGAGGCAGGAGAATCGTTTGAGCCTGGGAGGTGGAGGTTGCAGTGGGCCGAAATAGCGCCACCGCACTGCAACCTGGGTGACACAACAAGACTCCGTCTCAAAAATAAAATAAAATAAAACCCAGAGGTTTCAAACTGGAAGACATATTATGTTTGGCTTACATAGAATTGCATTATAGTACTTTACTAATTTCTTATTTTTATTTTGAAATTTATTTACACTTAGAGAAAACTTACAAAAATAATAGTTTCTGCATACTCTGCACTTAGCTTCCCCAAAGCTAACATCTTACTTAATTACACTGCAATTAAAGAAACCAGAAAATTCACACTGCACCATGCTGTGGATTAATCTGCATGCCTCATTTGAATTTAATCCAGTTTCCAAATCCATTTTTTTCTTGGACCACAGTATTTTTAAATCTTACCATTAATTGCCAACATGTTGAAATGTAAGAGACTTCCCATCACATTCTAGATTCCAAGCTTCTCTTGAAAAATCAAAAGATCTAGCAACACTGGGCCTATAGTCCTGCAGGGCAGCAATCAGCTAGAGCTGAGTAGCAGCTGTGCCCTTTAGAGAGGGAACGTGTTCTCTTTGATTCCCTGACACTGGGACTGACTATTCTGGTAGTCTCCGCTAACAATAACAGTCTAGCAATAACAGACTGTTGCTATTTGTCATTGAACTGGCACTATTGTTTTTCTTACAGCAGAATTATGAGGAAAGTGAAATCAGTGTAACACATGTGTCTATCAACAGTAACAAAAATGAAAAGTAGAGGAAAAGGACATGTTTCGAGAAAAATAGGAGAACTTTTGTCTTTGTGGAAAGGAAGGATATTCCTTCATATCAAATATGTAAACAGAGTATGCTTTCATTTAAAAGAGACACCCCACAAGGCCTCATGCCATGGCTCACTCCTGTAATCCCAGCACTTTGGGAGGCCGAGGTAGATGGATTACTTGAGCCCAGGTGTTTGAGACCAGTCTCAAACTGGGTGACTTGGCAAAACACCATCTCTACAAAAAAACTCAAAAATTAGCCAGACATGGTGGCACATGCCTGTGGTCCCAGCTACTTGGGAGGCTGAGGCAGGAGGTTCACTTGAGCCCATGAGGCAGAGCTTGCAGTGTGAGACTGCATCACTGCACTCCAAACTGGGTGACAGAGCAAGACCCTGTCTCAAAAAAAAAAAAAGAGAGAGAGAGAGAGAGACACTCAGATTTTTTCGCATTTATATCACCTCCATTTGAGTTTGCAAACCCCTTACACAAATCTTATCCTAAAGAAGCTGTAGGTCATGTGTGGTGGCTCACGCCTGTAATCCCAGCACTTTGGGAGGCCAAAGAAAGCAGATGACTTGAGATCAGGAGTTCGAGATCAGGCTGGCCAACATGGTGAAACCCTGTCTCTACTAAAAACACACAAAAAAAGCATCAGGCATGGTGGCACACACCTGTAGTTCCAGCTACTCAGGAGACTGAAGCAGGAGAATCACATGAACCCGGGAGGTAGAGGTTGCAGTGAGCCAAGATCACGCCACTGCACTCCAGCAAGGGATATATATGTGGAAATTTAGGCAACAACTATACAATAAATATACAAAAATATGCCAAGATGTCAACCCTAGATCACTTCAACCTCTGTCCTAATCATTTCCAACACCTAGATGCAACCCTGCAGACTGGGACCAGCATCACTTAAGACTCCTTTGCCATCCCTTAGCAATTCCTTTCAGACCCGCTCAGCTCCCTAGCCCATCGCCCTATGCACCTCTTCTAAACCTTCAACACCTTCCTCAGATTTCTCCACTGCACTCCATGTCATTTTCAGTCAATTGCTTTGCCTTCTGTTTCTCAGAGAAAAGAGACATCATTGAGCAGGAACCTTCTCACATTCTCATATCCAAGCCGTTTTGGCTCACAACCTACTTGCTGCCTCAGTTAAAGACTTGTCCCCTTATGGGATCCTACACTCTCCTACTGCCTCAGAAATCTTGTTCTTAATCCCATCCCCTCACTGCTTCAACTCTCATTCCTCTCACTCTCGACTGGCCCTTTTCCTTTCACATAAATGTGCTTAAATCTATCTCAACTTTCAAATGAAAGAAATTTTTATAATTCTCTTTCGGCCGGGTGTGGTGGCTCATGCCTGTAATCCCAGCACTTCAGGAGGCTGAGGCGAGTGGATCACGAGGTCAGGAGATCAAGACCATCCTGGCTAACATGGTGAAATCCCGTCTCTACTAAAAAAAAATAAAAAAAATTAGCCGGGCATGGTGGCAGGCACTTGTAGTCCCAGCTACTCAGGAGGCTGAGGCAGGAGAATCGCTTGAACCCAGGAGGTGGAGGTTGCAGTAAGCCGAGACTGCGCCACTGCACTCCAGCCTGGGTGACAGAGTGAGACTCCGTCTCAAAAAACAAAAAAATCCTCTTTCAACCCCACTTTCCACTCTAGCAACTACTCTGTATCGCCCCTTCCCTTCACAGCCAAGCAAACTGGAGGTGTGTGTATGGTTAATGTCTCCATTTTCCCTCTCCCATTTACTCATTAAGTGAGCATCACTTAAAACTGCTTTCGGTACTAATAACACCAATGGCTTTTTGCTAAAACCAATGGAAATGTTTGCATCTGACACTGGGACACACTTCCTCTTAGAAATGTCCCATTCCCTGGGCTTCTCTGATACCAAGCTCTTGGGATTTGTCTTTCATTTCTAGTGGTTCCTTCTCAGATTGGCTCAGTCCCCAGCCTCTCCTCTTCTGACTCTTTCGTTTAACCTACCAAGAAGGCAACCTCCCCAGTCCCAGGGCTGTTGGGCATCCCTACTCTTTGGGCATGCAGCACATCCATTTCTCTGACACTGGAGAGCAAATGTACTTTTTCTTTCTGCCTCCCCCTAGACAGTAAGCTCTTTTAGAATGGCAACTATTAATATGTATCGTCTCTGTACCTGCCCTCCCACTCATAGCATCTGCAGAGCTTGGCATATAGGGTAGACACGAAGACTTCCCGTTGAAGAAGTAAATGTTAGCAAACGTGACTGAGCCCCGAGTGACCACAGTACTTCTATCGATTTTACATTAATGACCACAGAGTCAGCTCAGTGATTGATTAGTATCAGGCTTTGGAGTCAGACATCTGGGGTGCCCAATACCAAACAGTCCGGTAACCAGAAGCATGACCTTGCACAAGTAAATCTCCAAGAGCCTCAGTTTCCTCATTGTCAAATGGAGATAATTATGGTACCTGCTTCTTAAGATTATGATAATTAAACATGAAAAATACATGTAAAGTCTTCAGAGAGAAACCAAGCATATAGCAGGCAAAAGTACTTAATGTTAGCAATAAATAATAGTAAATAAAGTCAATATTTAATATTATTGTTACGTTAGCATCAGGTACATGCCTTCGACAATGTATTGATCAGAGTAAGAGCACTACGAGGTTTCCATGCTGATCACCAGGAAGACAACCAAAACCTGCAGTCTTCCTACCACCGCTTGGAAACATGCCTCCATTTGCTCATTAAACATTTTACTTCCTTCCTGTGCCAGAGTTCTGCGTTAGGCTCTGTCCTGAAATTTATTTGGCACCTGCAAAGGCCCAGTGAAAACTCTTGGCAACCGAATCAAAATGCCACAGCTTCACAATTCCACTGGCTCACTCCAAACGTAAAATAGAAATTGAGCACCTGGAACCTATCTAGAGCCTGTCTTTGGTCCCTGGTGTTTGATAACTGCGCCCCACCCACTGACTCTTAACCTCTGCAGCGCCCCGGGCTCTAGCCCTAAGCGCCCCTCGGCCAGCCGCTGGCACACCTCTTACCCCAGGGGAGTGGCGCGCGCGCGCGCGCGCACACACACACACACACACACACACGCACACCAGCCTTCCTTGCCCACCTGCTGCACAGAGGCCGACGACGCATGCACCAGCAAGGACAAGCACAGTCTTTTCAAGCGACACCTGTCGCCCGGCCTGTTCCGTGCCAGAGGGCGCGAGTCTCACGCTGTCTTTTAAATGCGTCACCCAAATCCCCACCCCTATCCGTACCAGGCGTTCCGCACTCCTCCCAGTGGTTTGCATGTGCACTGGTGCTTTCCTTTTAGGACTTAGGGGAACTCCAGCGGTAATAACCACACACACTTCCTCTTAATCAGTGGCCTGGCAAACCCACTCGGGGATTTCCATGACCCAAAAGCATGACTCTTAACCGTGGCATATCTGCTTGGCATTTACTGAAAGACATTTGCTTCACTGCTCGTGGGTCAGAGGAAATCTTGATGACAACCCATATAGAGAGGACGATCATTGCTCAGCCTGCCTGGAAAAGGTCAATATGCCCTGTTCTGCACCCTCCATCCGCCATACACTTTACACGTAAAAAAGGTTAGGTTTTTCAATCTTCTGCTATAGCTGCAGAAGTCCGGCATTTAAAAAAAAGATCGAAACTTTGTGAAATCTTTCTATTTATTTGTACTTTTTGTTCTGATCAAGAAAGTAAGAGGTGAAAGGAAATGTAGGGGTATGTGGAAAAAAAAATCCTGCAGTTCTCCTTTGCAGTTTATTTTTACCATTTTAAAGATTGAAATTGCTTTATTAATTTTCTGTATTGAAATACTTTTTGTTTGGTTTGGTGAGTTTTTTTTTTTTTTTAATAAGTAGGGTGGAGTTGGCTACCTAAAAAAAATCCCTCCTTTATAGCCTTTGATCTCGCAGGGCAGGTTTCTGAGTTGCAGTGCCATGCTGGTGGAAACCTGACATCTTTGAGTCCAACTGCACTGCCATATTTTCCTCAACGTTCTCTAAGTCGTAAATTTAAACAACTTTATCTAAGAGCCATCCATACCAGGGTAACAGATGGATTTAGAGAGCTCATCTGATTTTCTATCTTCCAGTAGATCAAAGACAATTAGCAACCAGAGGTAGAGCCCATAAAGATTATTTGGGACTTCATCATTCTGTGGAAACAGCATCCAGTGCATTCTGCACACAATTGGACTGAGCTGAGGCATCTTCTGGTTTAGGTGGACTTGGCTGTCCATAGCAGCTGAAGTTCCAGCTGGAATTATTTCAGAAAGACTAAGTGTATTTATCATATGGAGATTTTAATCCACATTTGAGTCTGCTTCAATCAAGACTTTCTAAGCCATTTTCAACTCACTCCTGAGATTATTGAAAATAATCTGTGGGCCTTTCACATTTTTGATTATGTACTCACCAGAAGAATTTCGAAAAGCTCTGCATTCCCTTGCCCATTTTTAACTTAACATTAAAACATAAAGCTCTTGTACATGTCAAGAATCTACAAAATGTAAACATAGATATTTTCGGAAAAAATTGATGGAGCACTCTTTTAAATGTGTTTGATGGATCCTAATACCATAGTAATTTGACATACATGATCATCCATGAAGCAATTATCAGGTCATCTTTAATAACTGAAAATATTTTATCATTGCCTTTTGTCATTGAACATTCCAATTCCCCTACAGAATGTTAATACATGTTTATACTGAACATCTTTTATGATTTCTCTGTCACATATCTCTGAAACAAATACATATTAGAACTTGAAATCTATTTTTTTCTCTGGGATCATAAGGATCTAAATGTTAAAAAAAAAAAAATTCCTCTTTGACCAGGCATGGTGGCTCATGCCTATAATACCAGCACTTTGGGAGGTGAAGGTGGGTGGATCATCTGAGGTCAGGAGTTCGAGACCAGCCTGGCCAACATGGTGAAATCTCATCTCTCCTAAAAATACAAAAATGAGCCAGGTGTGGTGGTGCACGCCTGTAGTCCCAGCTACTTGGGAGGCTGAGGCACAAGAATCACTTGAACCTGGGAGGCAGAGGTTGCAATGAGTCAAGATAGTGCCACTGCACTCCAGCCTGGAACAGAGCGAGACTCTATCTCAAAAAAAAAAAAAAAAAAATCCTCTTTGATTACATTATCATCGATCTTGTTTTCATTACTTTTAAAGCATAATTGGTCAAGATAATATAAAAATATTGTAAATGTTAATAACTGTATTACAAATACAATTTAAGGGGGTGGCAGCTTGTATTTTAAGCAAGTTTTTCAAGTGTGCAGTCATGAATATTACCTATAGCTATAACATGTTAGGGTTCAGCACAGATTCTGTTCCTTTTTTTTGTTTCTACAGATATAAATGTTGTAAACCCTATTTCACAGAAATAAGTAGATAAGTAGATAGGCCCAGAAGAAACATTATTATGGCAATTTTTTCACAATTTAAAAAATATATTTTATATTCCAAAAATCATTTAGTGATCTCTAATCGAAATATGTAATTATTTATCAGTAGACAACTCAATTTTGTTGAAATTGGTGGTTTAGAAACCATTGAACTTTTGGTACCCAGATAGAGTTGACAGAGTTAGCAAATTAAAACAGAGAACAACCAGTTAAATTTTGATTTAATATAAACAATGAATGCATTTCTAGTATAAGAATGTATTGTGCAATATTTGGTACCTAGCTATACTAATAAATTATTCATTAGTTATCTGAAATTTAGATTCAATTTGGTGTTCTGTATTTTACCTGGCAACTCTATACCCAGATATTAGAGTCATTCATTTTCTCAACACTAATACCGATCGATTATTTCAAATCATCCAGGAGGTTTCTACACCCAGAGAAATATACCATTTTAAAACTCATGATAGGTGAGAGGTGAGCCTCTCTTTTAAGAGAAGACAGAGAACCATTGTGAAAAGGGAGATGAGAAGACAAAACAACCCTGGCAACCTTCACAGTTCTTGTTTTCAAGCAGATCAGTTTTAGGAGAAGCTACATATGGAAGTTGAGGGTCAGACTATTAATTCCTTAAAACTATTTGAGCTCCCCCCTCCTTGTTGGTAAGTCTTTGTAAACACCCAGGGGCACACTTACCCCAGTTTAAAGACTATGGCTGGCCAGGCACATTGGCTCACACCTGTAATCCCAGCACTTTGGGAGGACGAGGTGTGTGGATCACCGGAGGTCAGGAGTTCGAGACCAGCCTGGTCAACATGGCAAAACCCCATCTCTACTAAAAGTACAAAGATTAGCGGGGTGTGGTGGCAGATGCCTGTAATCCCAGCTACTCAGGAGGCTGAGGCAGCAGAATTGCTTGAACCCGGGGAGGCAGACGTTACAGTGAGCTGAGATCTCACTACTGCACTCCAGCCTGGGAGACAGAGCAAGAATCCATTGCCAAAAAATAAAAATAAATAAAGACCATGGCTTAAGAAATCCCTGAATTGACTGAGTCCCACGTTTTTCAAACTGGTCATGAGAGCTAGGGTCAGGCCTACTAGGTTGGAAGCAAATTAACATGTCTCCTTTGCAACATTTTGCACAATTTAAAAAAAAATGGTTTCCCTAGATAAATGTGTATGGGCAAGCACTGTATGTATTTGTTCACTGCATTATTCTAGTACTAGTAGATTGTCTGCTCAAAGGTGCTCAGTAAACCTTTGTTTACTGACTAACAAAAATGGAGCCAATCTATCCAAACTATCCACTTGGGCTTTCTCTATTCTAAACCTGCATCCACATCTTTAATAGTGTAACGTACCTTGCATTTTCTTTCTAACTCTTTGTATATCTCACATACTTTGTAACAAAAACTCCTCTTTTCCTTTCAGAGTCCAGCTGTTATCCTTGCCAGGGACCATGCTAATCTTCTTGGTATGGTTCCAATTTTAGTATATGTGCTGCCAAAGCAAGCACAGCCTAAATATATTTTCTTCCAAATACTCTTTTATTTTCTTCCAAGCCAGTGCACTCCAAGCTCCAAATACTCTTTTCACGACAGAAATACATAAGGAAACCTTTGAGGAAAGTGACAAGGTAGACACATACTGTATAGCCATTACTATTTTCAGTTTTCTAGGTTTGTTTGTTTGTTTGTGGTTTTGTTTTTATGTTTTGTTTTTTCATTTTTATTTTTTTGAGACACAGCCTTGTTCTATCACCCAGGCTGAAATGCAGCGGCACAATCTCAGCTCACTATAACTTCAACCTACTGTGCTCAATAGATCCTCCCACCTCAGCCTCCTGAGTAGCTGTGACTACAGTCATGGGCTACCATGCTTGGCTAATTTTTGTATTTTTTATAGAGACAGAGCCTTGCAATGTTGCCCCGGCTGGTCTTAAACTCTTGGGCTCAAGTGATCTATCTGCCTTGACCTCCCAAAGTGCTGGGATTACAGACATGAGCCACCACACTTGGCCTCTCGGTTTTCCAGTTTTTTTCTACTGTCAGTGTATGAGCAAGGTATGAATGACAGAGTTTTTCACCCCATTCCTGGCTTGGAACTCTGGCAATTCCTGAGAGTGGTATGCTCTCAATATCCTATTATTAAATAATCAATTTAAAAGTATTTTTCCCTTGGGGGGAATTATTATTAAAAATATTTTTTCTCTGGAGGGAATTTCACATAATGTTGTAACAACTTTAGTTGTAGCCTAATGCTTTTTCACTGTAAGTTTTTAGATTTTTATGTATAAAGAAACCCAGGAATCTAGAACTGAAAGTGAAAGTGAAATCTTACAGGGAACATGCTGTTCTAATTCCAAAGCAAATCTGAGAATCCTTGTAAATGTTGACAATTTCCTGGTCTGTTGATAACTTTATAACATCTTGCAAATAAAATACAATTAGACCAGCCTTGAATAAGTGCTAATGAAGATCAAATTTACAAAGAAACCTCCTCTAATGTAAAGATTTAGTCAAGATGATGAAGTTTACCCCTCATAAATCGTGGCTTACTTTATTTTATACTGATAGTATTCTAATAAAATATAATTGATATCATGTAAAGTACACAGATATTAAAAGTGTATAGCTTTATGATTTTGACAAATGAACGTACTCAGTTCACTATCAACCAGATCAAGATCCAGAACACCTTCCATTACCTCAGAAAATTCTTTCATGCCCTTTTCCAGTCAGTACCAAGCTATAATGCCCTCACCACCCTTCCCCCCCACAATCACTATTATGATTTATCACCCTAGATCTCATTTGTTTGTCCTTGAACTTCATACAAATGAAATCATATGATGTGTACTCATACTGGCTTCCTTCACTCAACATATTTCTTAGTTTCATCAATATTGTAATATGTATCAGCAATTTGTTCTTTTTATTGCATAGTAGTATTCCACTGTATAAATATACCATAGTTTCTTTTTTTTTTTTTTGAGACGCAGTTTTGCTCTTGTTGCCCAGGCTGAAGTGCAATGGCAAGATCTCGGCTCACTGCAACTTCCACCTCCCGGGTTCAAGAGATTCTCCTGCCTCAGCCTCTTGAGTAGCTGGGATTACAGGTGCACACCACCACGCCCAGCTAATTTTTTGTATTTTTAATAGAGACAGGGTTTCATCATGTTGGCCAGGCTAGTCTTGAACTCCTGACCCCAGGTGATCCACCCGCCTTGGCCTCCCAAAGTGCAGGGATTACAGGCATGAGCCACCACGCCTGGCCTACTATAGTTTCTTTTTCTATTTTCCTGCTAGTGTACGTTTGTCTTGTTACCTCGTTCAATCCCTTGTGAAAAGAACCTATAAACTTTTTTTTTTTGAGACAGAGTCTCACTTTTTTGCCCAAGGTAGAGTGCAGTGGTGCCATCTCAGCTCACTGCAACCTCCACCTCCCAGGTTCAAGTGATTCTCGTGCCTCAGCCTCCTGGGTAGCTGGGACTACAGGCTCCTGCCACCACACCCAGCTAATTTTTTGTACTTTTAGTAGAGATGGGGTTTCACCATGTTGCCCAGGCTGATCGTAAAGTCCTGAGCTCAGGTGACCTCCTGCCTTGGCCTCCCAAAGTGCTAGGATTACGGGCATGAGCCACCATGCCCAGCCCAGAGCCTATAAACATTTTAGATTTTTTTTTCTTTAATAATATAGATGAGGTCTGACTATGTTGTCCAGGCTGGTCTCAAACTTCGGAGGTCAAGCTCAAGTGATCCGCCCACCTCAGCCTCCCAAAGTACTAGGATTACAGGTGTGAGCCATTGTGCCCAGCCCATTTTAGTTTTTCTTTTGGTGAACCCATGAATTCTTCCTGTTGGCTAAATACCTGGATATGGAATTGCATTGGGTAGGTGTATGTTTTATTTTTATTAGAAACTGCCAAAAGTTTTACAAAGTCTTTGCACGATTTTACACTCCCACCAGCAGTGTATAAGAGTTCTAGTTGCTACACATCTTTCCCAAGGCTTAGTATTGTGAGCCTTTTTAAGTTTAGCTCTTCTCTTGGGTATGTGGTGGCATCCCATTATGCTTTTAATTTTTCTATCCCTGTTGATTAATGATGTTGACTATATTTTCATATGCTTCTCGACACTTTAGATATCATCTTTTGTGTGATGCCTGTTCAAATCTTCCTCCAATTTTTAAATTGAATTGATTGACTTAAGAGAATTCCTTATATACCCTGGGTTGAGTCCTGTCATTGACATGTGCACTGTGAACAGTTTCTCCCCATTTGTAGCTTGTCTTTACCCTTTATTAATAGTTTCTTTTGATAAGTAGAATATTTTAATTCTATGAAGTCCAAGTTGTAATATTTTTATGTTCAGTATGTTTTATATCCTGTTTAAGAAACCTTTGCCTATCCCAAGATTATGAAGATTTTCTTCTGTATTTTCTTTTAGAAGCCTTGTGATATTCACTTTTCTATTTAGGACTATTGAAATGTAAAAAGGGCCGGGCGCGGTGGTTCATGCCTGTAATCCCAGCACTTTGGGAGGCCAAGGCAGGCGGATCTCGAGGTCAGGAGTTCGAGACCAGCCTGGCCAATATGGTGAAACCCCGTCTCTACTAAAAATACAAAAATTAGCCAGACGTGGTTGCGTGCGCCTGTAGTCCCAGCTGCTCGGGAGGCTGAGGCAGAATTGCTTGAACCCGGGAGGTGGAGGTTGCAGTGGGCTGAGATCACCCCACTGCACTCCAGCCTGGGTGACAGAGCAAGATTCCGTCTCAAAAATAAATAAATAAATAAAACGGAAAAAGTTCCCTTGTCCCCCTCGCCGGGCTTGCGACAGAGGGAATGGCTCACTTCTTCAGTGCCCCGCTGCTGAAACCTCTAGGGGGAGCATGCAGACGGGCAGGCTGTGGGGCTTCGACCCCACGGTGGTGTCTAAAGGTGAATGTTTACAGCTGAAGGCCCAGTGGGCGTGTGTTACAGGGTGCTCTTTTAGTTTAGCCATCCGTAGGTGGTTTACGTTAGCTCAATTAGACCCCTGCCTTATCGCAAAGACAGAGGGCTTTCTGTATCTCAGAGTTCTTGCCTTGGTGTATCAGAAGAACAGGATTACACGTGGGTTTGGAGAATGAGTGCAAGGGTTTACTGAATGGAAGTAGCTCTCAGCAGATGGGGGAGCCAGAAGAGAAACGGTTTTCCCGTGGAGTCGGCCCGCTCGGCGGACTTGGGCTCTCCTCTGACTGTCCCAGACAAACTGTGTTGTTCAGCGGTCAATGGCCTGCCAGCCTGCTAGTGTGCTCCTACGCCAGTGTGTTCCTCTTGACGTCCAGCTGCCTGTGTGTCTGCCTGCTAGGGTCTTGGGCAAACATTGGAAAACAACACAAGATCATTCAAGTCAATGTCTTCTACTTCTTTCCACAATTCCGTAAACTGGCACCGATCCATAGCATTTGCATGTATATGTCGCACAACTTTCATAACTGTATCCACTATACTTTCCATGAGCCTGATTCAGAACACGGAGCACAAATGTTTTCTGTATGTATGATGAAAGAAAGAGACACATCAATCTCTTGTTTTAAAATTTCCTAAATTCATATGTAGCTGAAACTCTTCTTTGACAATATTAAAGGTTCAAATATTTCTATACCATGAGTTTGACCTTTTAGTTTACAAGTTGGCAGCATTTCATAAATTTGGAAGTTCTTGGAGATGAAACATATCCAAAATATTAATTGGGCGTGACTTATCGAAAGGTAAAGGAAGGCACTTGCAATTTTTCAAAATTTTAATCAATTGTCTTTGATATTCTTAAAAAGGGCTTGTAGGCTATGGGCAATTGTTTGGTGGCATAATTTAAAATATTTTACTTTTTGTAAATATCATTTTTACTGTTTTCCTAATAATTTTCTAATGAAATTTCCATAACTATAATAATAATGTATTTTACCATGTCACCATGGTTTTCTTTTGTATGCCAGAATCCAAGCCATTTAATCACTGCCCAAAGTTACAAGCCCAGATCCTGTTAAGCATAATTTAAAAAAAATTGGGGGGGGCTGGGCATGGTGGCTCATGCCTGTAATCCCAGCACTTTGGGAGGCCAAGGCGGATGGATCACCTGAGATCAGGAGATGGAGACCATCCTGGCCAACATGGTGGAAACCCCGTCTCTACTAGAAATACAAAAATTAGCCGGGCATGTTGGCGTACGCCTGTAATCCCAGCTACTCAGGAGGCTGAGGCAGGAGAACTGCTTGAACCCGGAAGGTGGAGGTTACAGTGAGCCGAGATAGCCCCACTGCACTCAAGCCTGGGCAACAGAGTGAGACTCTGTCTCAGGAGAAAAAAAAAAAAAATTGAAACAAGGGTATGTGAAGCGAAGTTGCACCAAACCAGCAACTGCAGTTGCCACTGTTCTAGCTTCAGTTTTGCGATGTTTCCCTTGGCCAAAAACACACTAAGTAATTTTCAAGTTTGAGGCATTTAGCAAATAACAACAAAGCATAGCCACCAGAAACATACACCTGATTGCTATGACAAATACAGTAATGCTGTGTTAGCTAGTGGAGCTAATTTCTGTATCACTGTGTGGACATAACAGCAACATAAATTAGAAGATAGTGGAACCTGCCCCCCGTTGGTAGAATCTCACTCCAAATGAATGGAGAGATAAATAATCATCCCAGCTGGTAATACTGAATTGTTTCAAAACCAACTCAATTTATGCCAAGTAAAAGCACTGTGAACCCATTAAAATATGGCAGTATTGAAAAAATAAAGTACATTTGAAACCTTCAAAAATATTTTTTGTTAGAGATTTATTTCAGATTTCAGGTGGCTAAATCTATTCTTTTCAATTATTTTTTGACTGTTGAGAGGAAACATCAAATTTGCTATGTAGTGTCTGAAAATATCTCTAATATTGTCTACTTTAATATCTTTTAAAAGTTTGTATACAACAAGCAAACAGCTTTTTTCTTTCGCTCTGCCACAACAAAGTGCAATTCCCATTCATTGCAAAATTCAAGACATATCTTCTTCCAGTCTTTTTTTTTCTTTACTGTTCTGGTTGTAGTACTGGTAGGCTCTGCATCACTATTTGATTCTACATCACTATTATGTCTTAGCTTTAAACTTAAATTTTTTCCCATACTTGCTTTTAAAATTAGAACAAAATATAATTCTGTTATAATAATAAGCATTTTTATTTAATTACCAATTACAAGGTATATAGGTATCAATTTAACTTGTGCAACCTGCATAAAACATTCAAATAATCATGTTACAGTGTTACATGGGTGCATAGGAAAAATCGCTTAAATAATTTTGTGGACACCAACTAGACTGGTAAGTGTTTACATGACACGACACACGTGTGCACAATGCACAGAACGATGTCACAATGACATTTTACATGATGCAACAGTAAAAGTGAAATGTAGCCCTATCAAACCAATGGAGTTGTATTAATGCAAAAATATCTTCCATTGGTTCAATTTTAATTTAAATATAAATAAAGATTAAACTGAAATTAAAAATTTATTTTCTCACTGGTGCTAGCCACATTTCAAGTGCTCAAACACCCATGTGGCTAGTAGCTATCATATTTAATACAACAGCTTTGTACCATACATGACTGGTCCTGGCTTGCTTTTGAATCCTGACTTTTATCTTCTCACTGTTTGCTGTGCATTGACTCTTGACCCTTCTGGTGGACGTTAGCTCAGACTCGTTGACCCTCACTGTTCTCAGTTAAATCAGACTAATCGTGTTTGGTTTCAGCTTTTTTGGTTCCTTCCTCTAGCAGCAGCTACTTGGTTAGTGCTTGTCCTAGAACAGCATGACTCCTCTGCAAGGTTGGGGGAGTAGGATGGGGCAAACATTAGTAAGAAGGAAACAGAGGTCAAGATTAAGGAGGAGGCTATTACAAAGCAAATGGCAGTTCTGAATAATTCTTTCTTGTCTTGGACAAAGACTTTCGAAAACATTGCAGAAGATATTACTTAAGCACAGACGTAATTATTTTTGAAAATCTGATTTTGAAAATCAGATTTCAAATATTTTTGAAATCTGAGGACTTTGTATCCTCAGAACATAAAATAGTGCCTGCCACTTAGTAGACGCTTAATACATATTTAATGAAAATAGTGGAAGAACTGAAAATGAGCCAATATTCTAATTTTTAAAAAGGAGAAGAAAGAAGATTCTGCAGACAATTTAGACTGAATGCATTTAATAACTATCTTAAGCAAGATCCTAGTATGAATTTGTCAGAGTGCCACGTGAACTTTTAGATAACGAAGTAGTGATTGCCAGGTGATAACTTGCATTCATATGAAACAATTTGGGCCCGACACACCCACTTCCTGTTTTGATAAGCCGATGAGACTGGTGGTAAGGCTGCAGATGTTTGAATTTCATTAAAACACTTGGCAAGTCTCTCACAATATTTTTGTGGTAAAATAGACACAAACAGGTTGAATGATACTATCACATTGCATCTGATGTTCAACTTGATATTTGTTAAACAGATTCTTTTCTCCCTGCAGACGATTTGGACAATGTCTCTGGAGAGATGATGCCTCAGGGCCTGATATCAAATCTCTCCTTAATATTTAGTGCATATGATTAAGAGTAGATTGGCTGAGGACACTGGGCATCATTTTTATAGGTAGCAGAGATCTGGGCTTAATAGCCAGTAAATTGGATAATAGTCTCAGAATTCAAGCAGATCCCAACAGTTGAGATTTGTGGTTTAAATGCATCTCATCAGGACATCAAATAGCTCAAGAACAGAACTGCAGAGATGTGATTCATAGTATAATTTGTGTTTACCTGAAGTCATACCAGCTTGGGTTGGGGCAGGGTACGCGGAGTACAGAGTACATACAGTTCCATTACTGGCCATCTACCTCTTCCCACTCCCTCCCTTCACTCCTCCTCCCTGCTTTCCCCAGGGCACACTGAGTGGCTCTCAGTGAACAGTTTGAGTTGGATTTGAAACAATTGTTTCAGCATTCAAACAATTCAGTGTTATACCAGCTAGGATGATTACTAATTTCACCATTCATTTGGGGTGGGACTCAGCCAACAGGGGGCAGGTTCCATTCTCTTCCAACTTCTGTTGCTGTTTATGTCCACACAGTGATACAGAAATTAGCTCCAGTAGCTAATACAGCATTACAATGTTTGTCATGGCAATCGGGTGTATGTTTGTGGTCTCATCTGCTGCTAGCACTGATCTGGCATTGCTGCCTTGTAGCCTCTGGCCTGCCAGTGCGTGCAGGTTGTTGCTGTTGCTGCCACTTCTACCTGGGCAAGCTCCAGCAGATCCTCAGTCCCACTGCCACTTTATCACACTTAAGTTGTAAGAAGGAAGTGCTTAACTGATCCCACCACAGTTAAGAAGTGCTCAGTTTCCACTATGCAATGCAGAATGGTGATCTTCAAAGGTAAAAACTGATTTTTCGCTGAAGAAGCATTTCTACTCTAGAGGACAGAAATGGAAGTTGGAATTTGCAGCTGTCTGGCTGCTTTTCTAGTCCCCCTACATTGCCCTGAATATTGATAGTGGAGTGCCCTGGGGCTTTTCTCATTGCCATTTATACTCATCATCTGAAGAAAATTATAAGCTGGATGCTTATAAATTTATATCTGTAGTCCATATTTCTACACTGAGATTTATTTATTTTCCTTCTTAGTATTTGCTGGTACAGTATATCTAGGTGTATTTCAGTGTAACCATCTGGCATCATAGTTATCTTTTATTCATCTAGAATTTGTACCCACTAGAAGATACGTCTGATAAGAGCAAGGACTTTGTATCCTCAGAACATAAAATAGTGCCTGCCACCTAGTAGACACTTAATACATATTTAATGAAAAGTTTAGTTCAATGTGAAGAACTTCCTAACCACAGAAGTATTCACAAATGGAAAGGACTTTCCCCCAATGGCATTGAGTTTCCTATAACTGAATGTTACTTGCCAGGGATATTGAGCAGTACATGCAACTACTAACCAGAAGCAGGGAGGGAATTAAAAGAGATTCTATATTTTATTTTCATGAAATGTGACTATTATAGGATTAAAGGTAAAAATGTAGTTGAATTTTTCATAAGCATAACTGATTTCTCTCTCCATCCTCCAATTCTTTTTCTTCCCCATATGTGCTCTTTCTCCCCAACACACACACACACACACACACACACACACACACACACACACACATTTTTATATAACTTGGATGCTGCTACTTGGAGACCATCCTGCCCCTTGAGATCTTGGTTGCCTTGGGGTCAAGTTGCATGACCTGGAATGCCCAAGATTTCTATGAATTACTGAAAATTTATGTGGTCCATAATCCCCTGCGCCTCAAGAATCTTCATCTATGCCATTGCTGACCAACCAGCACCAACATAGATGTGAAATTCAGCCTTTGCATAATTTTCCACCAGCCAAAGTATGTAGACTCTACAGAATCTTGGGGTCAATCATATCGCTTACTGCTCACAATAACTTGCACATTTCTAGGAAGTCCTTTGTAGACTCTCTTCCTCCAGTGCTCCATCCAACTTCTTTCTTCTCCCTCTTCCCCCTCTCCCTTCTCACCTCCTCTACTGTCCCCTTTTGTCCCCCCTCCTCCTCTTTTATCCTCTTATCTTTTCCTCCCCTTCCCTTACCTCAACTCTCTCCTTTTCTCATCTTTAAATCACATTGACGAACACTAATTTTTTTTTCCGCTGTAAAGCACTGTCCCAATCTACACCTAGGCTTTTGTATCCACCATTTATCTGACACTTACCTATCAAATGCCTCTGTTCCAAACAAAGATTATTCTTTACCCACAAACAACTGTGGTGCAAAGTATCAGTAGGATTTTTTAATTGCCATTTGTTACATCAATAACACATTTTGACCTCAGTACATATATGTCAGTCTTTACTCCTATTTAATTGTTACTATTTAGCCTGAATTAACACTAAGAAACCTAATACTGGAATTAATCCATATATGGCGATGTGGTTTAGATGTTTGTTGCCTCCAATCTCGTGTTGAATTGTAATCCCCAATGTTGGAGGTGGAACCTAATGGGAGGTATTGGATCATGGGACAGATCCTTCATGAATGGCTTGGCACCATCTACTTCATAATGAATAGGTTCTCACTCTGTCAGTCACCTGAGATCTATGACTGTTTAAACAACCATCTGAGATCTGGTTGTTTAAAAGAGCATGGAACTTCCTCCTGGTCTCTCTTGCTCCTCTTCTCTCCATGTGACATGCTGGCTCCCATCACCTTCTGCCATGATTGTAAGCTTCTTGAGGCCTCATCAGAAGCAGATGCCAGTGCCATGCTTCTGGTAAAGCCTGCAGGACTGTAAGCCAATTAAACCTTTTTTTCTTTATAAATTACCCAGCCTTGGGTATTTCTATATAGCAATGCAAGAATGGACTAACACAGAAAATTGGTACTGAGGAGGAAGGCATTGCTATAAAGATACCTGAAAATGTGAAATTGAAATTGGCTTTGCAACTGAGTAACAAACAGAGGCTGAAAGAGTTTGGAGGAGTCAGAAGAAGACAGGAAGATGAGGGAAAGTTTGAATGGTTGTGACCAAAATGCTGATAGAAATATGGAAAGTGAGAGCAAGGCTGACAAGGTCTCAGATGGAAATGAGGAAGTTATTGGGAAATGGAGCAAAGGCCACCCTTGTTACACCCTAGCAAAAAAAAACTTGGCTGTATTGTGTCCATGCTCGAGGAAATTGCGGATGTTTGAACTTAAGAATGACGACTTAAGGTATCTGACAGAAGAAATTTCTAAGCAGCAAATTATTCAAGATGTAGCGTGGCTGCTTCTAACAGCCTATATCAGATGTGGGAGCAAAGAAACGACTTAAATATAAGTTGAAACATATTTAAAAGGGAAGCAGAGCATAAAAGTTTGGAAAATTTTCAGTCTGGCTCTGTGGTAGAGAAAGAATCCAAGCAGGCTGTGGACCAACCACTTGCTAAAGAGACTGGCATAACTAAAAGGGAGCCAGGTACTAATATCCATGACAATGGGAAGAAGGCCTTAAAGACATTTCAGAAATCTTTGAGGCAGCCCCTCTCATTATAGATCAGAGGCCTAGGAGGCAAGAATTATTTCAGGGACCAGGCACAGGGCATTGCTGCCCTGCTGAGCCTTAGGACACTACTCTCTGCATCCTGGCCACTCCAGCTCCACCCATGGCTCACAGGGCCATAGGTACAACTCAAGCTGCCACTTCGGAAAGTGCAAACCACTGTAAGCCTTGGCAGCTTCCACATGGTGTTAAGGCTGCAGGTGTACAAAATGCAAGAGTAAAGGAGGCTTGGCAACTCCCACCTAGATTCCAGAGGATATATGGGAAAGCCTAGGTGCCCAGGCAGAAGCGTGCAGCAGGGACAGAGTCCCTACAGAGAAACTCTACTAGGGCAGTACTGAGAGGAAATGTGAGGTTTGAGACCCTATAGAGTCCCCAGCAGGACACTGCCTAGTGGAGCCGTAGGAAGACGACCACTACCCTCCAGACCTGAGAATGGTAAAGCCACCAGCAGCTTGCAAGCTCAGCATGAAAAAGCCACAGGAACTTAACTCCAGCCCATTAGAGCAGCCACAAATTGCATTCTGTAAAGCCATAAGGTCAAAGCTGCCCAAGGCTTTGGGAACCCACATCTTGCACCAGCATGCCCAGGATACAGGACGTGGAGGCAAGGGAAATTATTTTGGAATTTAAAGTTTAATGCCTACCCTGCTGGGTTTCAGACTTGCATGGGGCCAATTGCCTCTTTCTTTTGGCTGATTTCTCCCTTTTGGAATAGAATGTCTACCCAATGCTTGTACTACCATTGTATCTTGGGTATAAATAACTTGTTTTGATTTCACAGGCTTGTAGGTAAAAGGAACTCAACTTGAGACTCAGATGTGACTTTGAACTTTTGATTGAATTAATGCTGGAATGAGGTAAGGCTTTGGGGGACTGTTGGAAGGGAGGACTGTATTTTATAATGTGAGAAGGACATGAGATTTGAGGGGCCAGCAGGGGAATGATATGGTTTGGGTGTTTGACTCCTCCTAATCTTATGTTGAAATGTAATCCTCAATCTTGGAGGTGGGGCTAAGTGGGAGATATTGGATCATGGGGGCAGATCTTTCATGAATGGCTCAGCACCATCACCTTCATGATGAGTGGGTTCTATTCTGTTAGTTCACCTGAGATCTGGTTATTTTAAAAAGCGCATGGCATTTCCTCCCTCTCTCTCTTGCTCCTCTTCTCTCCATGTGACATGCTGGATCCCAATTGCCTTCCAACACGATTGTAACCTTCCTGAGGCCTCACCAGAAGCAGATGCCAGCACTATGCTTCCTTAAAGCCTGCCACACCATGAGACAATTAAATCTCTTTTCATTATAAATCACCCAGCCTCAGGCATTTCTTTACAGCAATGCAAGAATAGACTAATGCATATGTTAAGTGAATTCTATTTAGAATAGTTATAAAAATTAGACATTAAAACCATCTGACTGAGACTTGTTTTCCAAGATGGCTGAACAGGAACGGCTCCGGTCTGCAGCTCCCAGCATGATCGATGCAGAAATGGGTGATTGCTGCATTTCCAACTGAGGTACCTGGTTCATCTAATTGGGACTGGTTGGACAGTGGGTGCAGCCCACAGAGGGCGAGCCAAAGCAGAGCGAGGCATCGCCTCACCCGGGAAGTGCAAGGGGTCAGGGGATTTCCTTTTCCCAGCCAAGGGAAGCCCGGACAGACTGTACCTGGAAAAACAGGACACTCCCACCCAAATACTGCACTTTTCCCAAGGTCTTAGCAACTGGCAGACAAGGAGATTCTCTCCTGTGCTTGGCTCAGTGGGTCTCACGCCCACAGAGCCTTGCTCACTGCTAGCACAGCAGACTGAGATCAAACTGCAAGGTGGCAACCTGGCTGGGGGAGGGGTATCTGCCATTGCTGAGGCTTGAGTAGGTAAACAAAGTGGCTGAGAAGCTCGAACTGGGTGCAGCCCACCACAGATCAGCAAGGTCTACTGCCTCTATAGACTCCATATCTGTGGGCAGGGCATAGCTGAACAAAAGGCAGCAGACAGCTTCTGCAGACTTAAACGTCCCTCTCTGACAGTTCTGAAGAGAGCAGTGATTCTCCCAACACAGCATTTGAGCTCTGAGAACACACAGACTACCTCCTCAAGTGGGTCCCTGTGTAGCCTAACTGGGAGACACCTCCCAGTAGGGGCCGATAGACACCTCATATAGGTGGGTGTCCCTCTGGGCCGAAGCTTCCAGAGGAAGGATCAGGCAGCAACATTTGCTGTTCTGCAATATTTGCTGTTCTGCAGCCTCTGCTGGTGATACCCAGGCAAACAGGGTGTGGAGTGGACCTCCAGCAAACTCCAACAGACCTGCTGCTGAGGGACCTGACTATTAGAAGGAAAACTAACAAACAGAAAGGAATAGCACCAACATCAACAAAAAGGACATCTACACAAAAATCCCATTGTAGATCACCAACATCAAAGACCAAAGGTAAAGGGATGGAGGAAGATCCACCATGCAAATGGAAAACAAAAAAAAGCAGGGGTTGCAATCCTAGTCTCTGATACAACAGACTTTAAACCAACAAAGATCAGAAGAGACAAAGAAGGCCATTACATAATGGTAAAGGGATCAATTCAACAAGAAGAGCTAACTATCCTAAATATATATGCACCCAATACAGGAGCACCCAGATGCATAAAGCAAGTCCTTAGAGACCTATAAAGAGACTTACACTCCCCACACAATAATAATGGGACACTTTAACACACCACTGTCAACATTAGAAAGCTCCATGAGACAGAAAGTTAACAAGGATATCCAGGAATTGAACTCAGCTCTGCACCAGCGGACATAATAGACATCTACAGGACTCTCCACTCCAAATCAACAGAATATACATTCTTCTCAGCACCACATCACACTTATTGAAAACTGACCACCTAGTTGGAAGTAAAGCACTCCTCAGCAAATGTAAAAGAACAGAAATTATAACAAACTGTCTCTCAGACCACAGTGCAATCAAATTAGAACTCAGGATTAAGAAACTCACTCAAAACCGCTCATCTACATGGAAACTGAACAACCTGCTCCTGAATGACTACTGGGTACATAACAAAATTAAGGCAGAAATAAAGATGTTCTTTGAAACCAATGAGAACAAAGACACAACATACCAGAATCTCTGGGACACATTTAAAGCAGTGTGTAGAGGGAAATTTATAGCACTAAATGCCCACAAGAGAAAGCAGGAAAGATCTAAAATTGACACCCTAACATCACAGTTAAAAGAACTAGAGAAGCAAGAGCAAACACAGTCAAAAGCTAGCAGAAGGCAAGAAATAACTAAGATCAGAGCAGAACTGAAGGAGATAGACACACTAAAAAAACCTTCAAAAAAATCAGTGAATCCAGGAGCTGGTTTTTTGTAAAGATCAGCAAAATTGATAGACCACTAGCAAGACTAATAAAGAAGAAAAGAGAGAAGAATCAAATAGATGCAACAAAAAATAATAAAGGGGATATCACCACTGATCCCACAGAAATACAAACTACAATCAGAGAATACTATAAACACCTCTACACAAATAAACTGGAAAATCTAGAAGAAGTAGATAATACATCCTTCCAAGACTAAACCAGGAAGAATTGGAATCCCTGAATAAACCAATATGAAGCTCTGAAATTGAGGTAATCATTAATAGCCTACCAACCAAAAAAAGTCCAGGACCAGATGGATTCACAGCTGAATTCTACCAGAGGTACAAAGAGGAGCTGGTAGCACTCCTTCTGAAACTATTCCAATCAATAGAAAAAGAGGGAATCCTCCCTAACTCATTTTATGAGGCCAGCATTATCCTGATACCAAAGCCTGGCAGAGACACAACAAAAAAAGAGAATTTTAGACCAATATCCCTGATGAAGATCGATGCAAAAATCCTCAATAAAATACTGGCAAACTGAATCCAGCAGCACATCAAAAAGCTTATCCACCACGATCAAGATGGCTTCATCCCTGGGATGCAAGGCTGGTTCAACATACGCAAATCAATAAACGTAATCCAGCATATAAACAGAACCAATGACAAAAACCACATGATTATCTGAATAGATGCAGAAAAGGCCTTTGACAAAATTCAACAGCCCTTCATGCTAAACACTCTCAATAAACTAGGTATTGATGGAACGTATCTCAAAATAGTAAGAGTTATTTATGACACACCCACAGCCAATATCATACTGAATGGGCAAAAACTGGAAGCATTCCCTTTGAAAACTGGCACAAGACAGGGATGTACTCTCCCATCACTCCTATTCAACATAGTGTTGGAAGTTCTGGCCAGGGCAATCAGGCAAGAGACAGAAATAAAGAGTATTCAATTAGGAAAAGAGGAAGTCAAATTGTCCCTGTTTGCAGATAACATGACTGTATATTTTGAAAACCCCATCGTCTCAGCCCAAAATCTCCTTAAGCTGATAAGCAACTTCAGCAAAGTCTCAGGATACAAAATCAATGTGCAAAAATCACAAGCATTCCTACACACCAATAACAGACAAACAAAGAGCCAAATCATGAGTGAACTCCCATTCACAATTGCTTCAAAGAGAATAAAATACCTAGGAATCCAACTTACAAGGGATGTGAAGGACCTCTTCAAGGAGAACTACAAACCACTGCTCAATGAAATAAAAGAAGACACAAACAAATGGAAGAACATTCCATGCTCATGGACAGGAAGAATCAATATCATGAAAATGGCCATACTGCCCAAGGTAATTTATAGATTCAATGCCATCCCCATCAAGCTACCAATGACTTTCTTCACAGAATTGGAAAAAACTACTATAACGTTCATATGGAACCAAAAAAAAGCCCGCATTGCCAAAACAATCCTAAGCCAAAAGAACAAAGCTGGAGGCCTCATGCTACCTGACTTCAAACTATACTATAAGTCTACAGTAACCAAAACAGCATGATACTGGTACCAAAACAGATATATAGACAAATGGAACAGAACAGAGCCCTCAGAAATAATACTACACATCTGCAACCATCTGATCTTTGACAAACCTGACAAAAACAAGAAATGGGGAAAGGATTCCCTATTTGATAAATGATGCTGGGAAAACTGGTTAGCCATATGTAGAAAGCTGAAACTGGATCCCTTCCTTACACCTTATACAAAAATTAATTCAAGATGGATTAAAGACTTAAATGTTAGACCTAAAACCATAAAAAACCGTAGAAGAAAATCTAGGCAATACCATTCAGGACATAGGCATGTGCAAGGACTTCATGACTAAAACACCAAAAGCAATGGCAACAAAAGCCAAAATTGACAAATGGGATCTAACTAAACTAAAGAGCTTCTGCACAGCAAAAGAGACCATCAGAGTGAACAGGCAACCTGCAGAATGGGAGAAAATTTTTGCAATCTACCCAACTGACAAAGGGCTAATATCCAGAATCTACAAAGAACTCAAACAAATTTACAAGAAAAAAACAAACAACCCCATGAAAAAGTGGGCAAAGGATATGAACAGACACTTCTCAAAAGAAGAAATTTATGCAGCCAACAGACACATGAAAAAATGCTCACCATCACTGGTCATCAGAGAAATGCAAATCAAAACCACAATGAGATACCATATCATGCCAATTAAAATGGCAATCATTAAAAAGTCAGGAAACAACAGATGCTGGAGAGAGTGGAGAAATAGGAACGCTTTTACACTGTTGGTGGGAGTGTAAATTAGTTCAACCATTATGGAAGACAGTGTGGTGATTCCTCAAGGATCTAGAACTAGAATACCATTTGACCTAGTGATCCCATTCCTAGGTATATACTGAAAGGATTACAAATCATGCTACTATAAAGACACATGTACATGTATGTTTAAATTGCGGCACTATTCACAATAGCAAAGACTTGGAACCATCCTAAATGCCCATCAATGATAGACTGGATTAAGGAAATGTGGCACATATACACCATGGAGTACTATGCAACCATAAAAAAGGATGAGTTTATGTCCTTTGCAGGGACATGGATGAAGCTGGAAACCATCATTCTCAGCAAACTATCACAAAGACAGAAAACCAAACACCACATGTTCTCACTCATAGATGGGAACTGAACAATGAGAACACTTGGACACAGGGCAGGGAACATCACACACTGGGGCCTGTCGGGGAACGGGGGGCTGGGGGAGGAATAGCATTAGGAGAAATACCTAATGTAAATGACGAGTTGATGGGTGCAGCAAACAAACTTGGCACACATATACCTACAATAAAGTATAATAAAAAGTATAATAATAATTTTTTAAAAAGCATCTGACTATTTTAACTTTTGGGGTAAATGGGAATTGACTTGCTATTCTTTTTTTTTTTTTTTGGCAGAGTCTCACTCTATTGCCAGGCTGGAGTGCAATGATGTGATCTCACTCACTGCAACCTCCGCCTCCCAGGTTCAAGCAATTCTCCTGCCTCAGCTTCCCAAGTAGCTGGAATTACATTCGCACGCCACCACGCCTGGCTACTTTTTGTATTTTTAGTAGAGATGGGGTTTCGCCATGTTGGCCAGGCTGGTCTTGAACTCCTGAACTCAGGTGATCCATCCGCCTTGGCCTCCCAAAGTGCTGGGGTTACAGGTGTGAGCCACTGTGCCCAGCCACTATTCTTATAGATAGGAATGAATTTAATTCCCTCCTCCTCTGTGAGAGCTATCTTTTTGAAAAAAGTAGTTTATTGTCTTTACTGGTTATAAAATTAACACATACACAATCATAAAATTAGAAAATATGGGCAATTAGGATAATGAGTATGATAGCTAATAGTTTTTTAGTATGTACGATGTGTTCAGTGCTCTTCTAAATGCTTTACATATGTAAATATGTTGAATTCCTCATATTAGCCATGAGGTAGGAAATATTATTGCCACCATTTTGCTGATGATGCAACTGAGAGGTACAGAGGGGCTAAGTTTTTTTCTCAAGGTCACACAATCAGATAATAAAGATCACAAATAATCACACTGTCTAGAGACAATCATCACTTCAGTGAATATGTTCCATGCTTTTCTTTATCATATCTTTATTTAAATGAGATATTAAATGACAATTTCGTAACCTGCATTTTTTTAGTCTGTCTTATTTATTTGTTATGCAAAAAATCTTATTTTTGACTAGATTCAGACTTGGAAGTAGAAGCTCGCAGAGACGACAGTCTGTGTCTCTTGGCAATCTGTTCTTGATACTTCTCTTTAGCCTCCTTCATTCTCTTGGCCAAAAGTTTAGCATATTCTGCAGCCACTTCCTTATTTTCCTTAATTCTCTGTTTCTTCAGAGCAATATGCCACCGTTCGTGCCGCAGGACACATGGAGTAACAAGATACTGAATCTTGGGTGCTTTGGTCCTATATTTCTTTTTTTTTTTTTATTAATTTTTTTTGCACACAAAAACAATAAACATTTTCTAATAATACATACAAACAAAAAGATGCGTATCAAACATATTAGGAAGGTTGCACATGGGAAGTCGGGGAATCGAAATGGGGGGTGGGAGTTAAAATAAATGAGAGAGGGACTTTATATGGATCAGTGATAATAACTCAATCCTCTATCT